>NC_080685.1:107894171-108206524 GCF_030445035.2 Dasypus novemcinctus | reverse complement strand
GCGTAGTGAAAATAAGTGTTCTCAACAAATGCATCTTTAGTCAATTTCGTTTCCAAATATCCACCCATGAAATGATTGCTTTCATTTTTCTTTCATTTTTCTGTTCTCTTAGTCTCGTCTCAGCTATGATAGAATTAGAGTTACTATAGTAAAACTTCAGGAGCTATGTACTGTACATAATAAAATGCTACAGTTTATTAAGTTCAATAATGAAGTTATGGGCAAAACAAAGACAAACATGTTAAGGCGGCAAACCATGCTGACCCATCTATATCTTTATAGACTTTTAGCATCTGTAGGTAGTTATGTAGGATTTTACTATCTCCAGTTCAAATAGTCTTCTGATTAAAAACCTACTTGCTACCTACCTGGTATTCTTTTATTAGCTTGCAGTCAGCATGTGTCACAGAATGCAATTTAGCCATACACTTGTCTAGGAATAGAGGAGATGAAGGCTTTGGGAAGATGAAGTTATTCCTTAAAAATTACAGAGAAGAAAGCTAAGATGCCAAGGGGAACCACAATCCTCAGAGAACTTTGGCTCTGGGAGAAACAGATCCATTGAGTGAGGGATCTGCCCTCTACTACGTGAACCTGCCCTTCAACCACCTTCCAGTGGAGCTAAGAAAAGAGACATGCTGGTGGGAAGCAATGCTCTTTTAATAGAAATATTGATTTGGAAGAGACCCCAGAGGGCTGTATTGTTCACCTCCTAACTTCTAGGAATGCAAGTCAGTGTACCAGACCTGTACTATGGCAAAACAGTGTGAAAATATTTTTCCATGGATAATGTTGAAATTTCTGGTGTTTGAGGGCAAGTTGGAAGTAAGTAGCTAGTACATGAAAATGTGTTCAGAAAGCAAAACCCGATTTTTATTTATTAACAACACCTAAAACATTATTTTTAGATTGCACAACTATATAAATCCTTTGAAAGGCAGGCAAATATTAAGTCAAGTTCTTTCTCCACTTTAACTGAACTATTTTAGTCTATGAGCAAACGAGTGAGTCAAAGAATACTGCAGAAACTTGAGATGCATTATATTTCTGCTCTCCCTGAAGAAGAGGGAGAGACTTGGAACTAAGAGTGATAACTTATATTTGTATAGCAACTCACAGTTTATAAAGCATATTCACTCATTATTAAACACTTGCACCAGCACTTAAAGCTGAGTGTGGTCCCATTCCATAGAGAAAAACAAAACTTAGATTCAGGTGAGTTACATAGGCACACACACTATTGTTTTTATAAAACCATAGAATTTTTAAATGAAAGAAATTTAAATAGTCTCCACTTTGAACTTCTCACCTTGAAGCAGAAATTCTGGGCCTCCCCTCCCCACTTTTACCCACCCCAGAGATTAAGGGTTTGTGGCTTGTTGTCATTCCAGTGTCTCAGCGCGGAATCTGATTTCCAGACTCCCGATTCAGGGGTATTTCCTGTGGCCCTGGGCAGGGT
Organism: Dasypus novemcinctus; assembly: GCF_030445035.2. NCBI lineage: Eukaryota > Metazoa > Chordata > Mammalia > Cingulata > Dasypodidae > Dasypus > Dasypus novemcinctus. Next base: position 108,205,065 of record NC_080685.1, on the reverse strand, counting down.
GATGGACAAGCTCTGGCAGTGTGAATTACCCTCTTGCTGCAGGCTGAGAATAGCACCAACCTGGACTGGGAGAAGGCAGTAGAGATGACAGTGCCCAGGAGACCATTACAAGATTCATATTTGCCTTCCAACCAGAAACTGCTCTCCTGTGCAGCACAAAAGCTGAACTAAGGAGATTCCCGGCTTTATGGCTGTGCAGGCCAGGCTGCCTAAGATGTAGACTCAGAGATGCAAATTAATGTGCAAGAAATGCTTCCTGGATGGACACCTGTGGGGAAAGGGACGGCAGCGGGATTGAGCAGAGGGAGCTTTGCTCAAGCTGGGCTGGCCCTCAAGGGGTAACTGTGTGCAGAAGCAATACAGTGTCCACTACACTGGACTCAACAAAAATCCATGAGCCTAGTCCACTACCCTGGCCCCATATGATATTTCATGAACTTGTGTCTAGATGTTGAGAAACATTTGAAAACTTTCTTTGCTGATTACATGACATGGTGTGTATTAAGTGCTTAGCTCTGTTCCTTACACATTGCAAACACTCATTAAATGTGTATTATTATTATTATGCCTGCATGTTGAGTCCATGGAGGCACGTGGAACTCGCTGATAAAGCTAGTCTCTTGGTCACGTGCTTTGGTGTGTATCTGTAAGTGAGAAAACAAATGCATGCATATGGTGAGAAGCCTTTGTGACAGCGTTCTACCTTACCTTGAGTTCATTTCCTTTGGATGGGAGTCAAGGTGTGGATCTTGGCTGTATTTAACAGTATTTTTATTGCACGGGAAACATAGATGAGTAAAGATAAATTAATACATTCTATGCAGCCACAGTCAAATATATACGAGGAAAAGTGCTTATGCCACTATTTATTACAAGTTCCAGAATCTCCTTCGTTAACCATGTAAGGATTTGTTTCTGATCAAGGATGAGGAAGCACTTAGCATGGGGGACAGGAACCATGGCTTGAAAGCCCATGCCGGGTATCTGCTGTGTTTTGACAGCCCACCACCCAGTCCCCCTTCTCCTGGTATCAGTGCCCAGACTTTCCTCTGGAACCAACCCCTTGCCATCCCATGACATCCTGTCCATCACAGGGCCCTTCCCTCTCCCCAGCTACAGGCAGGGCCAATAATCCAAGATAGGCTAGTCTCTCTCTCCAGGGAATTTAAATCCAGAGAAGAGTGACACAAGGGCAGAAAGGGGTAGAGCCCGAATAAATATTCTATTAATTCCTGCTGCCTAATTCCTTGGTATCCAAAACTTCTGAAACCCAGCGATCTAACATTCTCATTGATTCTGAGAACTACCCTGTATTCTTCCAATGAATTTCTCTTTCTTTCTTAAATTGTTCAAGGTCAATTTGCTTTGCATGCACCTAGCTAATTAAAAGACTAAATTCATTTAGCTTGCCAAGTTCTTTGACTCTATGACCTTAGAAAATAATGCTTGCTTTCAAAAAAAGAAGTAAATAAACATAAAATTTTAGCTTAGGCTTTCTTTCTTCATCTGAAAGATTTTATAAGTGAAGTTGAAGTGAGAACCTGAAATTACAGGACACTACTCCAAAGCCCTTGAAGAAATGTATGCCATTATTATCATTCCTACTTTATTTTAAACAATTCAGGGATTTTTCCCACAGCGTTTCTTGTTTTTATTCTATCTATAGAACAATCTATAGATTAACTGATGCATGATTTGAAATGCAAACATTTAGAACAAGTAGGAAGGGTAGATTGGAACTATTCTGACATGGATCTTAAATGTCTCAGTGATGCTCTTGGAAGAACTTCTATCTGTAAGGCCAGAGACTGAAGTGTCTATGTGACCACTTTAGAACAATTGATTCCTGTGCCCCTGGAGGTAGAAGTTGGGTCAGGGGGAAAAGACAATCCCCTTTCTCACTACACGCAACAATTAATTTGAAACACATCATAGACTTAAACATAAAAGCCGAAACTCTAAAGGTCTGGGTTAAGAAAACTCTGGTGAGTTTCTTTATGACTTTGGAGTAGGCAATGATTTTTTAGAAAAGGCACAAAAAGAACTAACGATTCAAAAAATTGAAAATTTAAACTTCATTATAATTAAAAAGTTCTGCTAATCAAAAGGTACCATTTAAAATATGAAAAGCAAGCGACAAACTAAGAGAAAATATTTGCAGTATATATATTTGAAAACAGACTTTTATCCAGATTATATAATTTCTATATTTCAATAACAAAAAATCAAACAACAATGAAAAATTGGTAAAAACATTGGGATTTTTATTTCCCAAAAGAAGGTATATGAATGGACTGTTAGTAGAAAAAGGTATCTAAAATTATTAGTCATGAGGGAAATGCAAATTAAATACATTATAAGATAGATGCTACATGCCTATTAGAATCACAAAATTAGATGGGCTGACAATACCAAATGTTAAGAAGGGTATGGAGGAACTGGAAGTTTCATCCATTCTTAGTGGTGATGTAGAATGATGCAACCACTTTGGAAAATAGTTTGGCAGTTTTATATAAATTTTAAGTACAGCTACCCTGTTTCTTAACAATTACTCTTAAATATTTATCCAAGATGAAAAACATGTTAATTAAAAGATATATATTATATGTTATATATATATAAATGTTAATAGCATCTTGATTCATAATAGACAAAAAAAAATGGAGACAACTGAACAGGACATGTATTAATAAAAACCAGGAGTATATACAATGATAAGCTATTTGGCAAATTAAAAGGATGAACTACACCTGTAACTCTCAAACTTTTTGGTCCCTGGACCACTTTCCAGTCTTAAAGTTATTAAGGATAATATAACATGCTAATATCAGACCAAAAAAACACATTGTACTAAGTGAAGGAGACCAGACACAGAGTACTACAAATTGTATGATTCCATTTATATAAAATATAAATATAAATCAATTTATAAAGATGAAATTAGATTAGTGGTTATGTAGGGCTGGGGAAGGAATGCTAAGGGCTGTGGAGTCTTTCCTTTTGTAGTAATGAAATTGTTCTAAAATTTTTGAGATGATGTATGTACAACATTGAGATTATACTAAAAGCTATTGATTATACACTTTGGATAGATCATACAGTATGTGAAAATATCACAATAAAAATGTTTAATAAACAAATAAATAACTGTGGAAGAATAGCCAGAAATAGCAGCTATGCACAGCAGGGGAAACAGAGAGAAACTGAGAAGTAAGGAATTTTCTTGTTTGTCTGTTTATTATTATTATTGAAATAATTAAAATGCTCTAATAATGATTGAAATGATGAACATGCAACTGTGTGATTATGCCAAATACTATTGATTGTACACTTTGGATGAACTATATGCTTTATTAATATGTATCAATGAAGCTGATTTGTTAAAAAATGTTTTTAAAAAAAGGTATTGAGGATCCCAAAGGTTCTTTCTTGATGAGGCTTATAACTATCAATATTTACCATATTAGAAACTTAAAATGAAAAAATTAAAATACCTATTAGTTTTCAATGAGCAATAATAGTCATATTACATGTTAAAATTATGAAATTTTTATGAAAATGACTTTTTAAAACAAAGATGTTTAGTGAGAAGATTGATATTGCTTTACTTTTTGGAAATTTCTTCAATGTCTTGCTTAAAAAAGGACAACTGGATGCTTGTATCCACTTCCTCATTCAAACTGTTGCATTAGCATACTTCACGTAGCCTTGGGAAAACTATATTATACACTCGTGAGAGATTAAGAGTAAAAAGGTAAGTAGTATCTCAGTGTACTTATAAAAGTAGTTTTTTTTTTCTTATAGGCCCCCCTGAATATTCTTAGAAGACCCCAGTGTTCACTTTAAGGATCACTAAATTATTTTTTAATTTTATTTTTAAATTTTACTTTATTTTATTTATGCATATATGTATGTATGTATGTATTTTTATGGGTTTGTTTTGGGGAAGGTTTTGGATTACAGAAGGGTTGCAGCTGTAGCAGGGGAGGATCACTGGTACGGGCTGTCATATGAGGGGATGTATGGGGTGGGTGCACCTGGGGCATGCTTCCATGGAATATGAATGTGTTCAAATGGTCATGGATTATTGTCTCGGTGGGCAGAGACCTACACAATAACCAAAAGGATATTGAATTCCCATCTTGGGGAGTCCTGCTACATTCTCTACTGAAGTGGCAAGAATCTCTAGAGTACATGGGCAGTGCCTAGTGAAGGAGGACAGACCAAAATACCAAGCCCTTGATATTGATGCCTCTACTTATGAGCCTTGTTCTTGTGAAATTGAAACTTAGATTAATATTATCTTTTGCCTAAGAGTTACCTCCTGAAAACCTCCTCGTTGCTCAAAGTTGGCTTCTCTCTAAGCCAAACTCAGCAGATAAACTCACTACCTTTCCTCTCTCCCCACCACAGCATGGGACATGACTCCAGGGGATGAACTTCCCTGGCACCAAGGGATTATTACCCAGCGCCAGCTAGCGATGCATCTGGAAAAAAGGCCTTGACCAAAAGGGGGATATATTAAATGCAAATGAGTTTTTATGGCTAAGAGATTTCAAAGTGAGTTGGGAGGTCATTCAAGAGGTTATGCTTGCACTTGTGTTGGGAGGTTTTCACTGACTGCCACAGAAAACAGTGCCTCCTGAGGACTCCAGAGACATCTAGACACTACAGGCAGGGCAGACAAGTCCGGGAATTATGCACCCTGCCAGTGGGCCTAACTCTGGAATATATGATAACTTATCCCCCCAATGTATCAGAGTTGTACTCATTTATTATTTTCCTACATGTGGTTCTTACGTCCTTTTTATCTGAACCTATGATTAGCACTACACCTGTTAAATATGGGTCCCAGAGGCTTAAATCTTCCAGCTGTTCATATGCTGGTTGAGCCCTAAATCTTAGCAGTGTTGCAGCCAACACCTACATTCCAGTTCATTGGACTCGCCCAGGACAATTAACAAAAGGATGATGATCGACAACAACCATTCCAGAAAGAGAGCATTTACAACTGCGAGCAAGATAGTTCCATCCATCTTCCCCATGGGACCAAAGACCCCTCTCAATAAGAAGCAGCGCTGGCATCACCATCCCAAAATCTTCAAGACTGAGGAAAGAACAAACATAATGGGGAATGAAATCTGGATTAAAGTAGATTTATTATTCTAGTAATGAAAGAACTGGTATCATTGATATAAAAACAGTAGTCACCAGAGATTCTGAGGGGGAGAGGGAAGAATCAGTGTAACATGGGGCATTTGGGGGACATTGGAATTGTTCTGCATGACATTGCAATGACAGATACAGGCCATTATACATTTTGTCAAAACATATAAAATTTTGCAGTGCAAAGTGTAAACCATAATGCAAACTATAGACCATGGTTTGTAGCAATGCTTCAATATGTGTTCATCAAAATAGCAAATGGGGGAAAGTGTGGGAGGGGAAGGTGTTGAAGTAAATGAGAATCCCCTATACTTTTTATGTAATATTTATGTAATCTAAAGCTTCTTTAGAAATGAAAAAAAAAGCATCACTAAACTATTGATACCCAGCAACATGGATGAATTTCACAAACTTGTTGTGCAAAAGAAGCCAGTCACCAAAGTATGTATACTGCACGGTTCTACTTATGTGAAATTTTAGACAAGACAGAACTAATTTATGGTGATAGAAATTGGGACTGGAAGAGGGATAAGGGAACTCCAAAGAAAGTTCTATTTCTTGCTTGCGGTGGGGATTACACTGGTATAAACAGTGATTAAGTTACACAGAATTGTATACTTAAAACCTGTGCATTGAACTATTTGTAAATTTTGCCTCAATTAAAAAATGAAGATGGAACTAAAATACTGGATAACACTATAAATTGAATGGGAATGTGTTAGGAGTTAAAATTTTTCTAAGTCTCTTAGAAGGGGAGTGTATTAGCCAAAGGGGTGCTAATTCAAAATACCTGAAGCCTGTTGGTTTTTATAAAGGGTATTTATTTGGGGTAGGAGCTTACAGTTACCAGACCATAAAGCATAGGTTACTTCCCTCACCAAAGTCTATTTTCACATGTTGGAGCAAGATGGCTGCCAAAGTCTGTCAGAGTTCAAGCTTCCCGGGTTCCTCCCTTCCCAGGGCTTACTTCTCTTTCCTCCGTGTGCTTGCTTCCTGCTGCTCCAGCTTAAGACTTCAGCATCAAATTCCAACATCAATACTCCAACATCAAAATCCCTCCAGCTCTGTCCTTTACCATGCCTTTCATCTGTGAGTCCCCACCCACCAAGTGATGGGGCCTCAGCACCCTAACGGCGTGGCCCAATCAAAGACCTAATCATAATTTAATCACACCCAGGTACAGACCAGTTTACAGACATAATCCAATATCTATTTTTGGAATTTGGCTAAAGTGTGAAGAATGGACTGGGTGGATGTGCAGTGGTGGAAAAGCAGGTCCGGGAAGCAGCCTTTGCCAGCTCTTGAAATCTCAATATATTGAAAACAAGAAAGACAGGAGAAGTGGATGTGGGGATAGAAATTTAGAAAATAAACTGGACAAGTAGAAAGTACTAAATAAGATGAAATAATATTTAGAATATTATACGTAACTAATGAAGTGACATCATTGATGCAATGGAAGGATTTAGCCATGTCATTTCTTAACCAGATGTTACATTCATTTATATGAATTTGAGCTGTCATTTAAGCTCCCTTGAAAATAAAAAGCTTGAACAAATTGATCTCTAAGGTTTTCCAAATAAACTCAAGGCCTAATTTCAGACACTTACTTAAAGGAGACAAAAATCTCAAAGCAGGCCAATATGTAATCATAATGTATCTAAAAATATTTACCCTTATGAGGCTCAAGTTGCCTTCCCCACTCCCCACCCGCCCAAATGTGAACTCTGAAGCCTGGTTTGTCTGAGATTTCCTTCAGCGTAGCTTAAGATTTGGCTTGAAAATGCTGTCAACTGAGCTGAGAGAGCTTTAGATTAAATTCCTGTAAGAACCAGGTAAATAAATCCTCCGCTTCTTTCAGTCTACTCAGTCTCCAGATCTGAACCCACACCCCCTCCCTCGCCCTCTTTCCTAGTGTTGGACTCATTAACAGATTCATTTGATACTTTCCCTGGGACTTTGCCACCTTTGTTGGGTGACTTGGGGCAAACAGTTTATAAGTGTCCCGCTTCCTCCCAGATGGTAGTGGACGGTGTTGGAGAGCAGCTCAGCTCCCTGGAGGTCTGTAATTAGCATGTTAGCGGAAGGGCTGCAGCACTCACTGACTGTCTCAGGAAGTTAACTGAGTACTGCTAGCTGCTCACCTTTCAAGACAAATTGGGGGAAAGAAATGGATCCCCAACGGCAATTCAAAGGAGAAAACTTACAAGTGTTTATCAAGAGCACTGACTTTTTATTGGGTTTCTCTTTTTAGTTATTTCTTTATTGCAAAAAAAAAAAGGCAATTTCAATGCAGGGCTATATGAAGAAATCAGACATTTAATTTCCTTTTCGTTTGTCTTCCTTAACAACATGACTCAGTCTTTCATGAAAGCTTTCTTATAGAAAAGATTCGCAATCTGGGCTGCTGGGAGATTCCCTGGGGGCCAGTTGTTTGCAGAGTGCACCCCCGGATCACAGATACCTACCAGTGTGAGTGCCCTCTCCTGGTGGACAATAACCTGGCCTCATCGTAATCATGCAAATCAATGCATTAGAAAGTAACAGCATCCAACCAGTATCACGGCGACAGGGGAGGCAGGGATCCCATTCATTCTGGTAAGAGTCCTAGTGGTGACCTGCCAGGGCAGGGGACCCAGGAAACTTCCCTCTCAGCCAAAGTAATCCCCGCCCCAAAACTGCTTGAGAACTCGTATTTTCAACAATCGCAGGCTACCTTCCGTCAAACTAAAATATGAATAAAATTTATGACTTAAGAAGAGGTGCGAGTCATCAGGACTAATGTTTAACTTCTTTTCAACAAAGTCGTATTATATTGCAAACTTTATAATTAAAAAGAAGCATTCATTTCTTATCCCACCCTATCCAATCAACTATTTCTACTCCTCAGGGACAACTCCTTTCAGATCCCTTAGCTGTGTCTTTTGGGATGTATTTTCATTATCTGAATTTTTTTTTTCCAATTTTAGACTTTATCTGTTAACTTCCTCCTGTGGAAGACAAAAATTTAGTACATTTAAAAGAATCCACATACATGAAAACACTATGTACCCCATCTATATTACCACCAATTTTCTCAATATAATTAAATCATAAGTTTGGGCTAAACATAGAATTTAAAGATTATTTATAGCTGAGCAATCCAGTGTACTATGATAGCATTTTCTTCCTTTTTACTTCCTTTGTAATAATTTCTTCATTTGTTCATTTTTCAGTTTTCTCTCTACCTATCCCAAATTCTTTCCTAATCTCTCCAAGATCATTGTAAAATGCATCTTACTATGATCAAACCATCAGGTCATATAACAAGTTTCTTTTGCTTTTTCTATACATTCCTTTGGAGTCCTCCAACCTCCTTGTACAATCTGATATGTGCTTTTCAGACCAGTTGAATGGTTTTCATCTTGCTTTCAACCTTGTGGTTCCTTTATCTCCTTCTTAAATCCCATGTCTTCCTTTTTCTGGGTTTATTCCACCATTTTGTTGGAATACATACTCCATTTACTGCCTGAGAAAAGGACTCTGGGAGGGAAATTTTCCCAGATCTCTATGGCCACTATCAATCTTGATTTGCAGTTTAGCTGGGTTCAGAATTCCAGTTTGAAAATATTTTTCCTTACTGATTTAGAAGTTCTTCATTTTTTTCCAGTTTCCAATTTTGCTCCTGAAAAATCTGGTGCTATTTTGATCATCATTCTTATGTAATTTGACTTACTTTTTTTCTCTTTTAAAGCCTTTAGAATCTTATCTTAATCTGTTCTGAAACTTACATGCCTGAGTGTTACCACCCCACCCCTATGTGCTCACTGGGTTCTTCAAATTGAAACTACATTTATCAAGTCAGGGAAATTTTATATTATTGTAATAATTCTTTTGTAATTTTCTTTTTTTTGGTTTTATAAAGGGTATTTATTTGGGGTAGGAGCTTACAGATACCAGGCCATAAGCGTAAGTTTCTTCCCTCACCGAAGTCTATTTTCACATGTTGGAGCAAGATGTGAGGGTTCAGGCATCCTGGGTTCCTCCCTTCCAGGGTCTTGCTTCTCTCTGGGTTCAAGGTTCCTTCCTTCCCAGAGCTTGCTTCTTCCCAGGCTCAGGGTTCCTCTTTTCCTGGGGCTGGCTTCTCTCTGGGTTCAGGGTTCCTCTCTGCCTGGGGTTCCAGCTTAAGCCTTCAGTATCAAACTCAAACATCAAAACGCCAACATCAAAAACCCCTATAATGTTCTTCTTAACATTTTCTACATTCTTTCTAGAATTCTTATTTTTCAGACATTGGGCTTCCTGGCTGTTCCTCTAATTTTCTTTTCTTCTTCCCTATGACTTTTTTTTTTAAGATTTATTTATTTATTTCCCCCCCTCCCCCTGTTGTCTGCTCTCTGTGTCCATTCACTGTGTGTTCTTCTGTGCCTGCTTGTATTCTTATTAGGTGGCTCCAGGAACCAATCCTGGGACCTTCTGGAGTGGAAGAGAGGCAATCATTCTCTTGTACCACCTCAGCTCCCTGTTCTGCTACATCTCTTATTGTCTTTCCTCTGTGTCTCTTTTTGTTACTTCATCTTGCTGCACCAGCCCTCCGCATCAGGTGGCACTACTGCATGGGGTGGGCAGTCCCGCATGGACCTGCACTCCACATGGGCCAGCTCGCCGCACAAGCCAGCTTGCCTTCACTAGGAGGCCCTGGATATTGAACCCTGGACCTCCTATATGGTAATCAGGAGCCCAAATGCTTGAGCCACATCTGTTTTAAACTACTTTCTGGACAATCTTCATTTTATTTTGTAAACATTCTATCAACTGTTTTCATTGTTGCTATCATATCATCTATCATTTCTCAATGCTCTTTTTTATAGCATCTTACTGTTTTACTAGTGCAATGATTTATCTTTCTGAGAATATTGGTAAAGTGTTATTTTTTTTATTCCTTTTTCTCTGTATCATCATTGTTTCCATAGAGTTTCCATTTTGCATGGATTGGGTTCATCAACTGTTAGGGCAAGTATTTCCAAATATCATTAACTGTGGGTCTTTTGATCTTGAATTAGACTTTTTTTTCCCAAAGAGGAGAAAAGAAAAGCATTCCCTATGAAACAGAGAATCAAATTCCAAAATAAAGAATCAAAATGACTCTCAGGAGAAACTATTATTCTATATCAGTGCAGAGTCTTGTTTTGGTGAATTATCAAAAGGTAGAGGGAGTAATAAGACTAGAAGGGAGGTCGCACTAGGAGAATTAAAGAGCAGTCTCCTCTTGGGCTCCAAGAGTAATGAATGGTGCAGTTAGTATCTTCTCCCCGAAAGGGTGGAGAGCATTAAGAAAACCTGTTTGAAGAAATAGATAGTGGTCGTGGCATCAAAGCTTAGTTAAGTGAATATTCTAATGGTCACTACCCCTATCAAATACCACTACTGGAGTAAATAATTTGAACTTTAAGTGTGTTTTACTTGGAATTAGACCATGGAATTCAAAGCTTCCATTACCAATAGGCAGAAGGCCCAAATAAAAATGACTGCACTATTGTGTTTAAAATATCTTCTATCACCAGTAAGACACATATTGCATTATAATGACTTCCAGTTGTCCATACTTGAAATAAGCCCAAATATGGGATCTCAAGCAGTAGTTCCTCACAATAGAACCACCATTCTGTTGACTGCACGATAGAATCACTTGGGGACATTTAAAAATCAGAGTGTCTGATTTAATTGGTCTTGGGTTCTGCTGGGGCATTAGTGTCAAGATTTTTAAACGGTTTCTAATATGTAGTCAAGATTGCCAACTTTGTGTTATAAGTTATCTGAAGTGTAGGTGTTAGATCAAGAAGGATTTAATTCTTCCCAGTCATTTTAGTTTTATAATCTTGATTCTATTAATAATTAATCAACACAAAGCCATAGATCTAATAGCATCTATGACAACTACTCCTGTCCATAATTGTTTTTCTTGTTGTTGCATTGAAATTATATTGTATTACACTAGTACAGCATTTAATTGAAGACTAGCAAAGATTTGGAGTGACTGACAGCAACCCCAGATGGCATATATTTTTACAGGTAATTTCTTGATCCATTGTCTATTTCACAGTTGCAGACAATTCAGTGGCCATCAAATTAATTTGAAGAAAACATGGGCACTATTGAGGAAGTGGGTTCAGTGTGGCTGCCCCTAAAATGCCAGTCTGGGGAGTAGGAGGTCAAAGGTCAGAGGGCACATAGTACTTCCTGGTACGCCAAGTCATAAGGATGGGATTGGTTCAGTTTTCAGATTCCAGGGGGAGTTGTGGGTACTTTCCTTTCTTTCTCGGTTTACGACAGCAGAGCAGCTGAACCAAAGCCAGAGGCTGCTAGGTCGATGACGAAACCAGCCTGCTAGGCCAACCAATATGTGTGGAACCGTGGAAGTTTGCCAGCCACGAGGCAGGCTGTGCCGCTCCACTCCACACCCCACCCCACAGCCCGTCAGCCATGGCTGCCTGGCGTCTCAGCTTCACCCCTCGTGGCGAGCACCTTTGGGGGCTGACGAGGTATGCACGCTAAGTCCAGCTTCTGACTGAACCGAGCATCGAGGAGTACTGGAACCTGTCAAAAGGGCTTTTTTCCCTTCTCTTTTAAGGAACGCTCCTTTGAGGGTGAATAGGGTTTCATTTCTCATCTCAAATTTCCTCATAGAACAAACACCATTCCACGTAGAATTAAGGACAGTCAGAATTTTGTCAAATACATTTTTACTTGAGGGGATATTATTATCAGAAGAAAAGCATCACCTCTTCCCTTGGAAGATTTGGCTTCCCTTCATTGCGCATTCCACTCTTGCACATTTCCATATTTTTATGGGTCCACAAAGCACTTAAGGGGCAATGATAAATAGATCCCTGTCAAATGCATTCCTTTCTATTCACGTCTTCTGCCATCCACTCACCTCCAAGGGTGCCTTTCTACCTGCTGATTAATTTTGTGGTTTTTAGCACTATGGTGCAGTGCAAAGCTGCTTAAACCAATGATAAATTTATCCACCCTCAACTCACACTGACAGGTTCTTGTTCAAGCCTGACCACTATTATATCAATGTGATGAGAAGACATCTGAACATGACGGCCATTCCCAAAACCCACCTAGAGTAGCTACATGTGTCTGGCTGCTGCTGGGTCATAGGAGTTATTTCCATCAGCTTCTGAAAATCTATAAGGAAAATTCTTCCTGGAAGACATGGGTATCTTTGTGCACTAATCCCATTCTGTGTAGAAGAGACTTAATTAATCATAATGCAAACATATGGACCACCATTCAGGAGGAGTGAAAGAATAGGATTTCTTGACCCTTTCTGACTCTTTTAACACCAGTCCTTGTTTCAGCTTTGCAGATCATGTAGTTAAGTCCATGAGGTTTCATGCACAGAGTTGCTTTCAGTAGGAGGATTTGCTCTATGTCACGAGATGAGGGCATTTGCAATGGGGCACTCCCATGACTTCCCTCTTCAATGTGTTCAGCCTGCTTTCAGCTGTTCCTTCATTTGCTTTTAATAATAGCACTTGAAGAAGTTCAGCCTTGAATCCACTTCATTTATGGGACAAGAAAGCAGAGGGTTCAAGTGATATGCCTTAGGTTACACTTCTGAGAAGCACAACTTGCACTCAAGCTTGGGAAATGAGTCCAGATCTGGGGCTCTTTCAACTGCATCAATAGTTCCATTAAGATTCATTTGGTAAAGTCAGGCACCGTCCTGGGTCACCCCAATAAGGCAGTTCTCAAGTTTTCACAACCCAGAGAGGACTTGCTGCTGCGGCGGTGGCTCCCTGCCAGAGACCCCAGAGCTTTTTGATTCTGATTTGAACGGTTATTTTCAAATCTTTCTCCCATCCCCTATGATTTCTTCAAAATCAGGCATCAGGTTTTATTCATCTTTATATTTTCAGCACAGAGCCCAGGGCCTGGAACCCAATGTGTGATCAGTATGTGCTGAATAAACGAACACCTATACTAACTATAATACTCTCCAATATAAACAGTGCTGAAAAGGAGGCGTGAACAAGGATTATGGAAACAGAAAGGGGGAAGTGACGAATTCTAATGAGGAAGTCGGGAAAGCTTCTTCAGCAGGATGACATTTGAGCAGGGCCTTGAAGGATGAGAAGGATTTCATGAGAGAGGAGAGAGAAAAATGTTAACTGCATTGGCCACATCAGAGTCCTATTAAACGTGGCCCTGTCTGTCCTGGCTGAGCAGCCGTACCGGTGGCTAGACGTACAGCACCAGAAGAAAAGGCACAGAAGTCCACGAGAGAAACGCAATGGTGACAAGGAAGCACAATCCAGGTAAGAAAGTCTGCCCAAACTAGCTCCAAAGACTATTGTGATAGGAAAGCCGTTTTAATAAGGGCGAAACCCAGACTCTCGTAGGTGGAGAGAGGCAGAAGCAGGTAGCCGGTGGGCAGGGCTTCCCGCTCTGGCTTCTTTCTTCTCAAGGAGCCCTTCCTCCACTGCACAGAACCGCCCAGCCCCTGGGTCGGCGCAGCAGGCCCGGGCTGCACCTGGCTCGCATTCCCAGGCACAGCCTGCAGCCGCACCTACGGGGCAGGCCGGCGTCGGAGCTGCAGGCCTTTAGGGATCCCCAAGGCCCCCTCAATCAATAATCCCCGTGGTTTTTTATGAGGGCTGGATTATGAGGATTTAGAAAGGAGACGATTAAGCAGCACTTCAAAGGGGGAGCTCCAGCTGCACCTGCAGCATTTTTGAAGCTCTATTAATAGAAAGCACACGATTTCGCTGTAATCCCTGATTCATAGAAAATTGATGATTTATGCCTTCGGGCCCAGGAGGCACTCGGGACGTTGGCTCACGGGCTGCCTGGAGGCAGGGTGTGCCAGCCCCACATCTGGCCAAGGCTGACATCGGTCACCCCGATTGGGATGGCCCTTTCGGGCCTTACCGGTAAGTGGTCCCAGCCAGCCCCTCCAGGAGCTAATCTGCTCTCCATTTTATCGTAGAATATCAGCCAAGGATGTGCAGGATCCAGGTGACCAGTCAGATTGGGCCCTCCTGATAGTGCCTTTTTGCTGCCAGACAAAGGGTTTGTCTTAGCCAAGCTCCTCCCACCCCCGGACCTCAGTTTTGCCACCTGGACAACGGTGACAGTGACACCAGCAAATGTCTCCGTAATTGTGAGTGGTTTGGGAATTCTGGAAACTGCCTGGGTCCTATTTGATCCTAAAAGTTGATGGATTTGAATTTTCTCACTGAAAGAGACCTGCGTGGAGCATTTCCATTCATTAATTGTTAGTTCACTTCAGAGTCCCAAAACCTGCTCTTTGGGGATCCTTTTTATGAATACACAAAAAGAGTCAAACATGCTTAATCACAGCAGGAAGGGTCCGGGTTATACAAAACCAAAAAAAAAAAAAAAACCCCATAAGTAGCAAGGATACTTAATCTCTTGCCACTCTGAGGGAGCAACTTTCAGCAGGAAGAGGTGGATGTTCTCCTACTCCACAGGGAACTGGAGGCTGGAGGAGCTGTTGGACACTCCTTATGACGAGCAGGGTGCACTGTATTTCCACCGGTAATCCATTATAAATGAACTTCTGTAATTTCTTGTTTTCCTGAGTCACATACAAGTATATCCATTAACTGTTACCATTAATGCCAAAACTTTTCATTAAGTGACATTACAATGACAGATACAAGCCATTATATATCCAGCCATCATCTACAGAGTCGAATGGGACAGAGGGGAAACTACAATGTAAACTATAATCCATGCTCAGTGGCAATGCTCCAACATGTGTTTATCAATTGCAATGAATGTACCACATGAATGAAGGATGTTACTAATGTGGGAAAATGTGGGAGGTGTGGGGAGCAGGGCATATGGAAATCCCCTAAATATTCTCTGTAACCTTTATGTAATTTGTATCTTTAAAAAAATTTTTTAAATGAAAAGAAAAAAAACCTTTTCATTAAGTCTTCATGCATATCTTGATTCTGCTCCATTGTACCATCTCTGCCTTGTAAACAGAAATTGGATACACAAAAGCAAGACTTCAAAACATCACAATTAGGAGATGCTTAACCTCCCTGCAAAGAAGCCTGCGCCCTTGAGAGTTTGCCACACGGGTCCTTTCCATAGACCCAGGTAAGGGTTTCTAGAACGCAAACCAGAGGGAGGAAGGCAGGGTCCTGGGGTGGGAGGCAGGTAGGAGCCCACCCGATGAAGAGCAGCCAGCATTGGGAATAGCATGCCTTGGGATGGAGGGTGTATTAGTCAGCCAAAGGTGTATTAGTTTGCCGATGCAAAGTACCAGATATCTGTTGACTTTCATAAAGGATATTTGTTTGGGGTAAGAGCTTGCGGTTACAAGGCCCTCAAGAGTCCAACTCAAAGCTGCTTTCTCACCAGAGCCTGTTGCCCTGTGTTGAAGCAAGTTGGCGGGCGAGCTCTGCCTGCTCTCTCAGGACTTCTCAGCTGCTCTCCTCTCTTCCCAGGGCTTTGGCTGTTTGAGCCTTCTCCTTTCTGTCACATGGTGGGACCAAAATGACTAAGTTCTCTCCTCTTCCCTGTGTCTTCTTCAGTGAGTGTCCGTGCTTACCAGCCCACCAAGGGGGCAGGGACTCAACCCTGAGTCAGGCCTTACTGCCCCTAAACTTAACAGGTAATTTAATCAGAGACAATGCCAGGTGAATCTAATATAATTGAAGGGGATCACACCCAGAGGAACAGACCAGTTTACAAACATATCCTTCTCCTTTTTGGGATTCACAAAAACAATCTCAAACTGTCACAGAATGCATTTCCTGGAAGGAAAGATTCCGCTTCAACCACATCATATCCCTACAGAGTGAAAAATTTTCCTTTGTTATAAAGATATGCATGGACCATTTTTTTAAAGTGGCACTATGTAACAGTGCCAAGGAGAACATAAAAATTATCATTCATCCCACTACCTGGGAATAACAATTGTAAACACTGTAAAACATTCTTTGCAGTATTTTTCCTATGCTTATCTATGCAGAGACAGGTGAAACAGATGTAGTTATAAAAGACTTTGTTTCTAAAGCAAGTAGAGATCACACTCTATATTATTTACATTGTGTTTTATCTTTTGATGCTATTTAATGAGGACTGTCTTATTAAGTCATTAAATATTGTTTTAAAACAGGAATTTCCATGCCTCTCAAACGTATATTATACATTAGTTAAACCACTTCTCCCTTTGGCTGTAAATTTAGGGTGCACTCTTTTAAATCACACAAGTATGAGCATCCTTGATTAGCCTTAAAGGGTAGTATCCAAATGTAACCCAGAAAGCACACACTCCAGGGCTAGATTGGCTGGGTTTGAATCCCAGCCTTTCCACTAGCTGTGTGCCTTTGGGCACCTTACTTATCCTCTTGTGCCTTGGTTTTCTGACCTGGAAAATGGGAGTATAATAGTGCCTGCCTTAAGAGATAGTAGGAATTAGTGAATTTATGTCCAGAAAATGCTCAGAGCCTGAGGAAGCGCTGTACTTACGAGCCACACAATTTTTGTACTTAAGAGCCATACAATTTTTGGTTGCTTCCATGGCAGCTGAGGTAGCTTGCTCAGCTCTTCCCTGGTTTTCCCAGAATTCGCCCCAGCACTGCTTCAGTCAGCATGTAAGTCATTGCTCAGTCTCCGCATGGGGGGCAGCAGTGGGAACTGGAAAGGAAGTACTCAGGGGGCGTATTTAGCCAGACTGCCTTGGCTTTGCCATGACGCTGTCATCCTCTTAGTGTTGAGTGGCATCACAACCCAACAGAACATCACAGAGGACAGAAATCCACCATCATGCCTTTCTCCCTTTCCTCTCCCTAAACTCTTCCAAGTCCCTCCCTTTTCAATCCATGCCTCTCCCTTCTCACACACACGGAGGTAAATTCTAAACCCTGAGGAGGTCAAAAGGAAAGATCCCGGGGCTCTGAGACCTGTCTCTGGGGTAATTGGGCATAATTTTTAGCCCCAATGTCCAGGAGTACTTTTGTTTCCTTCATTTTCTGTGTTCCTTTTGCTCTCCTCAGACTGTGACTCATGCTTTCGCCTGCATTCTATGTGGAGGACACTGTTCCTCCTTTTATTGATAGGGGTTTGAGGGACAACAGGGAAAATGTGCTATATATGAGTATCACAGGATATTAGGAGGACCCTTCTTCTTTGAGGCACAGTTTGGCAAACACCTCACCTCAGGATTTCTGACATTAATGAAGCAGCAAGGAGTGGAGAATAGCCTGCTGAGAGCCGACTTCAGGAAGATTGTCAGAACATCTTGCTCAGAAGAACTGATAAGATTAAACCATTTATAACCCAGTAAACAAACCCCATGGGACAGACTAGAAATGTTTTATGGTTTGGGTCCAAGAAATATAACTTTGGTGCTCTGGGTGTTAGACAAATTGAGTTATGGGGAAGAGGGCTAGGTCAGAAAGTCAACCAAGAGGCCGTTTTCCTGTTTAAAAATTTGCAGCCTGGGATTAGCTTTTATAATCCTGTGGAATAAAACTCACAGGAAAGGAGACTCCTAAAATAGTTCTTGCTAAGATCACGCTTTCTCTCTCGCTCTCTTCTCTTTCCTTCCTTTGCCTTCTCTTGAGCTCCCCACACCCCTTTACCGACTGAGGCTAAATTCCCAGCTGGCCCTCATCCAGGCAGCTATTTTTTTATAGGGTAATTCTACACTCTCAGCACTCTTTTCTGTCTATTGCCCATCATTCTAAATAATGTGCCAAAATGAGTCAGCAAACCTTCACCAATTTTATGTCTATTTGCTTGTTGATAAGGGAGGTCATGTTCTCTCACAAAGAGATTGTGTGTGGAGTGGCAGTAGGAGCTGTCTATATTCAAGCCCGGTTCTGCCCCTTGCCAACAGTGCCACCAGGGGCAGCCAGTGACCTTGGGGAGCTCACCTGCAAAATGGGAATTTACAGCATTGCCTACTGCACAGGATCATTGTGAGGATTAAAAGAAATAATGATGATGTGAAAGCTCCTTATAAACTGGAGAAGGCTCTCCCATAGACATAGCAAGCATTTCCAACCCCAGCTGTGGTCTGCAGTGCACCACTCCTAGGAAGGAATTTAAATTACATGCTACACCCGGCCAGGTGACGTGCCTTGGTCACTTGTCCACTCTCAGACTTAATCGGCTGCCTCTGGGGTTGGTCTTCTCCCTTCTATTCTCCGGAATTGTTAGCACTTGACTATTTTTATACAAATCTTAAGTTGTTTCTGGCCAATTTTAGATGTTAAGAGAGAAGCCAGTCTAGTCAGTAGTTTAGCTCTGAACATCAAATTTGTTGCCTGAATCGCTTCAGAGAGGATATCAAAGACAAAATGTTAGGGGGGAACAGGTAGCTAGCTTCTGGATTTCATTGGTATTCAACATCTCTAGTCAAAATGGAAAATAATTCTAGTTTGCTTCTTTGATTACAAAAGTTGGTATAAGCATGCATTGTACCCAAACACTTTTATACACAAATAAATGACTAGGGCTAGAGGTCGGTTAAAACAACAAAACTTAATCTGTTTACCTAGTATTGGTAGGGGAAGAAAAAAGGATAAATTTTATTTCTGTGAATTTTAATTCTTTCTCCCAAAGATTGGCATTTAATAAATAAATAGATGACGTTACTGTCATTTTGCTCAACAGAAAATCCTACCCAATTAAGTTCCAAGATATTGGAGTCTACATTGTTTTTGCTTTGCATGGCATATTTTTTAATCTTTCCACATTCTAACCTTACATTTAAAATATATAGCTTGCAAGCAAACAGTCACTTTCCTTATATAGTCTAAAATCTTGGGCTTTTATCTGGGACATATCTCATTTATATATAATATAATTATGGATTTATTTGGGTTTATATATAACATTTTATTATTTATTTTCTGTTTGAACTCTCTCTTTTGATTCCCCTTTTCACTTCTTTCTGGCATTTTTTAGTGAATTGGGTTTTTCAAAATTAGATCAGTTCTCCATTTTAACAGATATTGAGTGACATATGATCAAACAAATATCACAGGACAATGAAGAAAACAATCACAATGAAAGAGACATACTATGAAAAACAAGCAGATCAAATGAAGAAGGAGATATTATCCAGAGGAAAAAAAAATCTCTAATTAGTTAATCCGAGATCTGAGAGTAGTATAGTCATTAAATAAGACGATAAACTTTAAAATAGATCTTGGACTTAAAAAATGCCAGTACTATAATTTTTAAAATTTTAAGTATTGGCAGATTATGTTTAAGAAATCTTCTCAAAATATATACGGCAAAATTCAAAGGAAGGAAAGAGAGGAGGCATAGAGGATCAATTCAGGGTGCAGAAATTATGAAAGTAGATATAACTTTAATGCCTGATAATATGACAAGTTAGCACAGACTGCTGGCTGCTTCTCCTAAATCAACTCTGAGAAAACTACAGAAGTCGAAAGGAAACACAGCTCTCAGAAATATAAACAAACAAATAAGAAAACTGATGAAATCCCTGGGGAAAAATGAAACATGCAAAGCTGGAGCAGTTGATGGTTGCAGCCTGGAAGGGAGAGCTGCAGATCACAGCTGTGAGAGGCAAAGTTTCAAGGAGGCTTTTACGTTCTCTCCTGCATTAGCCCTATTTAATGTGAAACAATCATTGGGTGTCTTGTGGTCATAAAAATGGGCAGTAACAGCCTGGTGACTAGTCAATGCTCTCAGGTTAATGTGGAAGCCCTACTGAGTGATGAGCTCAAGAGAAACAGATGATGCCTGACTCTCCAGCGGGGGCACCTACTCCCCCCACAACCCCGAGAGATGATAAAATCACTTGACGGGCAATTAAAGGTAAGTCCATGCACAGAGCATTAGCTGGGTGGAGTGGAAGCAGATGGAGGTGGTTTATAATGATTTTGCAGTGTCAAGAGCTCCTGAAATGGAATCTCACCATCTCCCCTCTCTTTAATTTATCCAGAGGAGACAACAGGACTTCAGGTTTAGCCCTTTTCTGAAGCACACTCGCTGACTGGGTAGGAGGCCCATCCTGGGGCAACAGGAGCTTGCAGAGCAACATAGTTACATCCATTATCAAGTGAAACAACCAGCCAAAGAGTATGGAATTCTTCCAACAGGGTAATTGGAATGGACACAACAATAATATAAAATAAACATTAAAAAAAGATACTCCAGGAGATGAAGTAATGTAGTAACAATATAAATCAGGAACAAGAGGTAATAAATAAGAACCAAAGGGAATACTAGGTACAAAAAATATAATAGATGAAATGAGGAATCCAATAGGTGGGATAAATAACAGAATGGATAAAGTTTGAGGATTAATTAGACATTTGGATGATCAGACTAAAGAGCACTCTCAGAAGGCAATAAGAGAAGAAAGGGGTAGAAAATATAACAGAAAAGCTAAAAGATATGGAGGGTAGAAGTAGTAATAGCCATGTATAGGTAATGTGTGTGTCAAAAGGAAAGAAATAGAGGGGGAGGAAAAATAAAGAAATAATCATCATAAACTTCAGAATTAAAGAAAGATGAAGGAACTCAGATTTAAAAGGCTCACAGTGTATCTGAAAATGTTGTAATGAAATCTAAGTATATCAAAGGTAAAGAGACAATTTTAAGTGAGTGGATGTGGCTCAAGTGGTTGAGCACCTGCTTCCCACATGGCCCCAGGTTCAGTCTCTGGTACCTCCTAAAAACAAAAAAACAAACAACAAGCAAAAAACAAAAACAAACAAACAGACAAAAAACAACCCAGGGGAGCTGATGTGGCTCAGTGGTTGAGCACTGGCTTCCCATACATGAGGTCCCGGGTTCAACCCCTGGCTCTGGTACCTAAAAAAAAAAAGAGGAGACTATTTTAAATGCTTCCAGAGATTAAAGAAAAAATAATTTACAAAGTAAAAAGAATCAAAGTGATATCAGATTAATTGGCAGCAACCTGCCTACAAAAAATAGAGGAAATATTTTTTTAAGGAAAATAACTTCGAACTTTAAATTTCATATTCAGCGGTATTTTCATTTATATATGAGAATGTAATAAAAATACTCTCAAGCATATATGCCTCAAAAAGAGTTGTCAGGAAGCAGACTTGGCCCAGTGGTTAGGGCGTCCATCCACCACATGGGAGGTCTGCGGTTCGAACCCCAGGCCTCCTTGACCCGTGTGGAGCTGGCCCAAGCGCAGTGCTGATGCGCGCAAGGAGTACAGTGCCACGCAGGGTGTCCCCCGCGTAGGGGAGCCCCACGTGCAAGGAGTGCGCCCCGTAAGGAGAGCCACCCAGCGCAAAAGAAAGTGCAGCCTGCCCAGGAATGGCGCCACACACTCGGAATGCTGACACAACAAGATGACGCAACAAAAAGAAACACAGATTCCCATGCCGCTGACAACAACAGAAGTGGACAAAGAAGATGCAGCAAATAGACACAGAGAACAGACAACCAGAATGGGGAGGGGGGAGTGGAGGGAGAGAAAATAATAAATAAATAAATCTTTTAAAAAAAAGTTGTCACATAAATTCTCATTTAGAAATTACTGAAGAAAATATGCAAATAATAAGATAAATTCAGAAGGATGCTACAAAAGATAATCAAATAATTTGTCTAAATGGCAAAATTTTCAAAGAGGGAGTAAAAGAAATTATAGCTATACAATCAGAATTTGTTCTCATGCTGAGCTGCTGCCATCTTAGAACTGTTAAGTTCATGTTTGAGCTTGAGCTCTGTCCGTGAAGTCTGATGAGACGATGGGGCAGTCACAGGAGCAGAGAAGCAGATTGTATTATGCATGTCCACCCCTCCTTGCCACACCATTTGCCCATACTGCCTGTGCGGCCCATGAGTACAGAACTCTGGTGGGCCCATGATGCACTGGAGTTTGGCAATACTCAAAGCAAGATCAACGTTAGCAGCTTATGTCTATGACTAAGTGGGACCCTGAACTACTTAAACCAGAACTTGCCTCAAAGGCAGAAAAAAGGTAATGGTTTTCTAAAGAAACACAATTGAACAAGGAACCGTGTCATATCCTTTCACACGCATGTTGCTTCCCTTTATTAGCCAGCTACTTCTGCTGGAAATTATGACACAGAAGGAAAAGGAAATGTAGGGCAACTCATAGTTCCTTTTCCTTTCAGTCTTTTCTTGCTCATCAGTAAGCATAAGGGACAGTGTTGGTAGAAAGTTCAGGGCACAAAGGAGTGAAATGAAAAGTTAAGTTACTATTGTGCAGCATTTCCACTTCTCTGGTAGGATCAAAATATATATGCACATACAGCCATGAAAAATGAATTGTGTAATTTTGATAGTTCTGAATACAAATTAAATATTCTTATATTTTCATTCAAAAGTGATAGTTCTGAATACAAATTAAATGTTCTTATATTTTCATTCAAAAGTGACATTGGATGTAGTGGATGTAGTTCAGTGGTTGAGGGCCTGCTTTGCATGTACAGGGTCCCAGGTTCATTCCACGATACCTCCTAAAAAATGAAAATAAAATAAATATAAAACTAACATTGCACAATACAAACATGAAGGGTAAAATTCATGCTGATAAGTTAAAATTTTAATTTCACTTTACTTAGAACAATATTAAACTGCAAATATGAAATACCACAACAAATCAGGAGAGGGAACACTGAAAAAGCATTCTCTATGAATACCTTCAATAGCACTTCTTTTCCTTGTGTTTTGAAAAAGGAGGCCTGCATTTTCATTTTTCACTAGGCCCTTAAAAATTATATGTCTGGCCTTATTTGCAGATGACATGATCATCTACATAGAGGAAAGAAACATGAATTGATAGCAAATACTTAGAACTAATAGAAGAATTCCAGATTAAATACTCTTTTAAAACAATAACATTTATCCAAACTAGCAATAATCATTAGGAAATATATATATATATACACACACACACATATATATATGATACTATTCACAATAGAAACAAAAACCAACGAAAATCACACAAACCATTTTGAGAGAATTTCAACATTCCAGTAAACAATCTTAGATAAAATCTGATTAAATGGAGGTATAATACAAGTTCTTGGGTGAGACATATATTAAATGGTACCAATTCTCCCCCAAAGTAATCTATAAAATTTAATACAGTCTCATTACAATTCCTGCTAGAGCTTTTTAAAGGTACTCAATAAGCTTATTCTAAAAATACATATGAAAACCAAATGTCCATGTTTAGCAAAGATAATTTAGAAGAGAAGAAAGGGAGAAACTGCCAAAGAAATGTTAAAAAAAAAAAAAACCCAACTCTGATTAATGGAACTGAATAGAAAGCTCCAAGAGAGAGATTCGTGTAAAAAGTTAATACTTAATAATGATGGCACCAGGAAACAATACAGAAAGAAGAGGCTGTTTGTAGATGATTTGGGGAAAACTGGCTAAGCAGATGAAGAAAAATAAAACTACATCTCTATTTAACATCTTATATAAATATAGACTCCAGCAAGACTAAAATCTTAAATATGAAAAGTAAAACAGTTATATTTATAGAAGACAGTGTCACCATCTTGAAATTCTTAATACATTTTGAACAGAGTTCAAATTTCCATTCTGTACTGGGCTCACAATTTTTTTTATACCAGAAAAGGAAATTTCTGTTTATTAAAACACATTAATCAAATTATTTTTATTTTGGTAATATGTGTTATATTTTACAGAGGTATGTGTCTGTGGTGGAAGAAAGCACAACATTTTTTTCTTTTTGTTATTGCTTAAGAGCACTTGAGGGTTTACAGAAAAATCATGTAGATAGTACAGAGTTCCCATATGACACCTCTCGTAACAGCTTTCTCCCTTATTAACATATTGCATTAGTGTGATGGTTATGCTGCAATTGGTTAAACAATATTTTTATAATTATACTATTAACTTTATCCATAGTTTCCATGTAGGTTCACTTTTTGTGTTATACATATATTTTAAGTTTTTATTCTGGTAACATATGTAAAACCTAAAATTTCCCATTTTATCCACTTTCTCATTTTTACTAGAGAAGTTGTAGGTTTATGTCTGCATAAAGTACAGAGATATCATATACCACCTATATTAGTAAAATGATACATTAGTTCAGTATAGTTGTAACAACTAGTGAAAGAATATTATTGTCATTGTACTGTTAACTATAACCTATTATTTCTATTAGGGTTCACTGTTTGTATTAGACAGTCCTACTTTTTTTTGTTTTTAGCTTTTATTCTAGTAATATATGTACAACCTAAAATGTGCCCTTTTAGCTACATTAAAATAGTAACTCAGTGCTGCTAGTTACACTGACATTGTTTTACTTGCATCACAACCACCCACCACCAAAACTTTTCCATCATCCCAAATAGAAAATCTTGATACTTTTAACATTAACTCTCCATTCTTTATCCACCCTGGTCCCTGGAAATCTGTGTTCTAGTTTCAAACTCTATGAATTTGTGAACCCTGATTATTTTATGAGTGAAATCATACAATATTTGGCCTTTTGTATCTGGCTTACTCAACATGATGTCTTCAGCGTTCAACCATAATATCGCATGTATCAGAAGTTCATTCCTTTTTACATAATATTCATATTCATATATATATATCACATTTTCTTTATCCAGTCATCAGCTGATGGTTGCTTCCACCTTTTAGCAATTGTGAATAAATCTGCTATGAACATCTGTGGGCAATTATCTGTTCAAGTCCCTGCTTTCAGTTCTTACAGGTGTATACCTAGAAATGGGATTGCTGGGTCATATGGTAAGTCTATACTTAACTTTCTGAAGGACTTCCAAATTGTCTTCCACAGTGGTTGCCACATTTTACATTTGCACCAACAATGAATGAGTGTTCTTATTTCCCACCATCCTCTCCAACACTTGTTATTGACCTTTTCCTTAAAAATAGTAAACATTCTAGTGGGTGCAAAATGGTATCTCACTATGGTTTTGATTTGCATTTCCCTAATGGCTAATGATGTTAAGGACCTTTTCATGTGTTTATTGGTCATTTGTATTTCTTTTTTAGAGAAATATCTAGTCAAGATTTTGCCTATTTCTCAATTCTGTCATTTGTTTCTTTGTTGTTTAGTTGTAGGAATTTTATATATTCTGAGTATTGAACCCTTATTGGAGCTCTGGTTTAAAAATGTTTTCTCCCATCGTGTAGATTGTAGTTTTACTTTCATGGAAAAGCACTTTGTTGCAACATATTTTTAATTTTTGATGAGGTCCCATTTCTCTTTCTTTTTTCTTTTTTGCTCATGCTTGGGGTGTAAAATCCAAGAAACCATTCCTAACCCAAGGTCCGAAAGATGTTTTCCTATGATTTCTCCTAGAGGTTTTAGTTTTTGTTCTTTTGCTTAGGTACTTCATCCCTTTCGGGTTAATTTTTTAATATGGTATAAGGTAGGGGTCCACCTTCATTCTTTTTCATTCATATGGATATCCAGTTTTCCAAGCACCATTTATTGAAGAGACTATTCTTTCCCTATTGAGTGTGCTTGGCAAGAGAGTCAAAAATCAATTGACCGGCGGCAGACTTGGCCCAGTGGTTAGGGTGTCCATCTACCACATGGGAGGTCCACGGTTCAAACCCCAGGCCTCCTTGACTCATGTGGAGCTGGCCCATATGCAGTGCTGATGCACTCAAGGAGTGCTGTGCCATGCAGGGGTGTCCCCGCATAGGGGAGCCCCACGCACAAGGAGTGTGTCCTGCAAGGAGAGCTGCCCAGCGTGAAAGAAAGCCCAGGAATGGTGCCACACACATGGACAACTGACACAACAAGATGATGCAACAAAAAGAAACAAAGATTCCCATGTCACTGACAATAACAGAAGGGGACAAAAAGACGCAGGAAATAGACACAGAGAACAGACAACCGGGGTGGGGGGGGGAAGGGAAGAGAAATAAATAAATAAATAAATAAATAAATAAATATTTTTTTAAAAATCAATTGACCATAGATATTTATTTCAGAACCTTAATTCAATTCCATAGATCTATATCTGTACTTGTGCCAATACCATGCTGGTTTGATTACTGTAGTTTTGTAATAAGTTTCAAAATCAGGAAGACTGGGTACTCCAATTTCATTCTTCTTTATCAAGATTTGGGGCTGGTTAGCATTCCATATGAAATTTTTTTTACACTTTTTTAATTAAAGTTAATAGATCACAAAGAAAGTTACATTAAAAAACATAAGAGGTTCTCATATACCCCACTCCCCACCGTCCACCCCATCATTTTTCTAATTTTTTTTTGAAGATATACACATCACAAAAAAAGTTACATTAAAAAATATAAGAGGTTCCCATATACCCACCCCACTCCTCCCACACCAACAACCTCCTCCATCATTGCGGCACACTCATCGCACTTGGTGAACACATTTTGGAGCACTGCTGTACCACATAGATAATAGTGTACCCTGTAGTTCACACTCTCCCCCAGTATATTCAGTGGGTTATGGCAGGATATATAAAGTCCAGCATCTGACCCTGCAATATCATTTAAGACAATTCAAAGTCCCCAAAATGCCCCCACATCACCTCTCTTCTTTCTTCCCCCTGCTCTCAGCAACTACTGTGGCCACTTTCTCCACCTCAAGGCTACAATTTCTTCTATTACTAGTCACAATTGTTTTATAGTACAATATCAGTAAGTCCACTCTAATCCATATGTTATTCCTCCATTCCGCGGACCCTGGGATGGTGATGTCCACTCCACCCCTAGATCAAGAGGGGGCTTAGATTCCACATGGATGATGGATGCAATTCCTCTGCTTGCAGTTGTTGGCACTCTTGATCCGCTGGTGTGATGTTTGACCATCTTCACCTCCCTGTTAGCTGACCTGGGTAAGTCCAATGAACCAGAGGGTAGGAGTTGCAACTCTGCTGAGACTCAGAGCTCATCTGACACATGGGCAGTCCAGAGATTCAAGTCTCCTGAGTAGGCACCATCCCTAGTGCCAACCACAGTTTCAGTAAAAGTGATAGAAGAGGTATGTGTAGAAAGGTCATATCTGAGTCCAACTCCATCACACTCAGGAACACAAATTCCAAAGTATGAATTTGATAATTGGCTTTTCCACTTCTGCAAAGAAGACTGTAGAAATTTTTATTGTGATTGTGTTGAATCTGTAAATTACTTTGGTAGAATTGACATCTTGACAATATTTAATTTTCCAGTACACAAACATGGAGTGTCCTTCCATTTATTTAGGCCTTTGGTTTCTTTCTGCAATGTTTTGTAGTTTTCTGTCTACCAGTCCTTTACATACTTGGTTAGATTTATTCCAAAATAATTGATTCTATTAGTTGTATGGTAAATTGAATATTTACTTTATTTCCTCTTTAGATTGTTCATTACTACTGTATAGATACAACAGTGATTTTTGCTTGCTTTATCTTATACCCCACCACTTGGCCAAATTTTTCTTTTAGCTTTATTGGCATTGTTGAGCTTTTTTCAGGAATTTATATATATATAATATATTTATATATATATAATATATATAAAATATAAAATATATATATTTAATATATATATATTATATATAGGAAAATTAACTTCTTCCTTCCTTTCCTTTTTGGAAGACTTTTATTTCTTTGTTGTTGTTTTTTTTTGCTTCATCACTGTAGCTAGAACTTTCAGTCAGGATATATTGAATAACATTGGCAACATTGGGCATTTTTGCCTTGTCCCTAATCTTATAGGGAAAGATTTGAGTCTTTTACCATTGAGTATTGTAGCAGTTTGATATGGTTATGAATTCCAAAAATAGATATTGGATTATGTTTGTAATCTGATCTGTACCTGGGCATAATTGGGTTATGATTAGGGTGTTGAGTTCCCACCCCTTGGTGGATGGGGACTCACAGATAAAAGAGATGGCAAAGAACTGAGTTGAGCGTTTTTGAAGTTGGAATTCTGATGCTGAAACATTAAGCTGGAGCCCTAGGAAGAGAGGAACCCTAAGCCTGGAAAGAAGCAAGACCTGGGAAGAGAAGAATCCAGGAAGCCTGAACCCTCACAGATGTCGGCAGCCATCTTGCTCCAACATGTGGCAACAGACTCTGGTGAGGGAAGTAACTTATGCTTTATGGCCTGGTATCTGTAAACTCCTACCCCAAATAAATACCTTCTATAAAAACCAACAAATTTCTAGTATTTTGCATCATTGCCCCATTGGCTGACTAATACAAGTATGATCTTGGTGGTGGGTTTTTAGTATATTCCCTTTATTATGTTAAGAATGTTTTGTCTATTCATGGTTTTCTGTGTGTTTTTATCAAGGAGAGTTGCTGGTTTTTGTCAAATGCCTTTCCTGCATCAATTGAGATGGTTATGTGGTTTACCTCTTTCCTATATTAATTAATGTGGTGTATTACACTGATTTTTTTTTGTTTGTTTTGAATCACCCTTGCCTTCTTCCTGGGATAAATTTATCATGTGTTATATAATTATTTCAAAGTGCTATTGGATTTGCATCTATATTCATGAGGGATATTGGTCAATAATTTTCTTTTCTTATGGTATCTTTCTTTGGTATCTAAGTAAGGCTGTCTTCACAGAATGAGTTAGGTAGTGTTTCTTCCTCCCTCTGCTTTTTGTTTTTGGGAGAGTCTGAATAGGATTGTGTTAATTCTTCTTGGAAAATTTGATAAAAGTCACCTGTGAAGCCATCTGGACCTGGGTTTTTCTTTGTTTGGATGAACCCACAAATTTTGAGGCCAGTCCTATATAGCAATATACCTTTGTGACCTAAGGGTGGGGAAAGACTTCTTAAACTAAATCCAAATCATATAGTGAAAATTGATTTCTGCTTGATAAAGAGTAACAGAGATAAAGTAATTAGACATCATGACAGAAAGTTATTTTTAACATAGAAATTGAGAAGACAGTAATATCTACAATATATTTAATACAAGCAACTTACCAACAAATAGACAAGAACCCAAAGAGAGAAGCAGACATAGGTAGAAACAGGCAATTTGCACGTGGGCAAATCCAAAGGCTAACAGACATATGAAGAGACACTAAAATTCAGTCACAACTAGAAAAATAGAAGCAACAATGAAAGAAATGACAAACTATATTACCAAGTGCTTCCAGGAATAAAGGGACATAGGAATCCTCATATTTTGCTAGTACAATATGAAGAACACTCTAGCAGTATTTGATCCAATAAAATATACCTAGAAGGTATGAGTTCATATACCAGAGTAATATTCACATGTGTTCATAAGGAGACATGCATGGTACTGTTTCTCAGAGCCAACAGTATTATTGAAGGGTTAGGACTTGGTGGATGGAAGGATAAGTAAATGTAAATGAATATTAAGCATCACCTAGTTAGAGAGAAATTAGGGCAAGTTGCATTTTTGCACATTTCTTAATGTTTCACTAATAACAAAAATTTGTTTTAAGATAACATTGTGAATATGTTAAATTTGTTAAGGTGTGGCAACCCCCTTAAAACCACAGTTATCTTGCTAAGGGAGAGGCTAGAGAGTATATTGCCTTCTCCTCAGCTTTAAGTTAATTTTTCCAGGGTTCAAATGGCAGAGCTTGGTTCCATCTTTATTCCGGTTTTGTACGCCAGAAACATTGGGGTTATCCTGGATATCTCATTCTCCAATACTCCCCACCCCATCCCCAATACCTTTGAGTATATCTCCTAAATAAATCTTGACTCTGTCCACATCTCTTTACCGCCTCCACTGCTAATGTGTTTTAAGGTGCTATCAACTTCACCTTCTCCTAATCAGCCCAGCAGCATTCACCTTAGCCCCATGTTGTCCATTCTTCATGTAACAAGAAAAAAGAACCTTGCAATTCATACAAATCACAGCTCTGAAAATGAGTCTGCCCTTGTTTAAAATCTTTCAGTGCCTTCCTCATGCTCTTAAAGGTAAAGTCAGTTAACACTATCTGCAAGACTTTTCTTGAGCTAGCCCTTCCTACCATCCTTACTTTACAGGACACATTCTTTGCTCTGCTTTTGAACCCCACTGACATTTCACACACACACAAACACACACCATTCCCTCTCATGCCTCAGGCCCTTGGCACATGCTTTTCACATTGCTTACAATGTTCTTTCTCCCTTCACCCTCTCTTCACCTTATTAATTCCTACCTGTCCTTCATATCTCAGCTAAGGGACACGTGCTCAGAGACACAGCAGTTGACTTCCCTGACAAGATGAGGTCCTTATAGCATAGCCCCTCATAGCACCATGTGCACTTGCCACAGTACAGATTTACCTTTGTTTTTTCATTCTTTGATGGTTTTCTGCCTATCCTAGCAGACTATAAGCTCAGTGAGAACAGAGACTGTGTGCTTTTGTACTTCATTATCCCAGCACACAGCATGGTGCCTGGCAAACAGTATGCACCAAAATATATTTTTGAATAAATGAATAATTCCATTCTTCTTGACATGATTACCCCATGTTTTTGAAGTCCATTAATTCAACTTTTCATAAAGCAAGATGTATTTTTTCACTGGCACATGCTATACTGGTGGTTAAGCTCCATACCCAGCTGGGAAAGTTCAGCTTTACCCTCAGCAACGTGGTATGATGAAATACCCCATTGCTCATTCTATGAAGACGTCTATTCTAGAACTTATACAGAATTTTGTTGGTATCCAACATCTCTCTATCTCTTCCTCATATAGACTTCGAGGTTCAAGAGCAGAACATGTTTTTTATTGGTTGTTTAATTTGTTTTGTAGTAAACAATGAATGGTTAAGAAACTTGGGCATCAAGCACCTGCTTTGGGGGTCAGCATACCAGGACTGTGCTTTACAACTCCTAGGAGAGTGAGGGACATAGAGACAAAGAAGCCAAAGCCACAAACTGAATTACTAAACCTCCTGGCCACAGGGAAGGGTTGCCCTCCCCCACCCCTGAGATATTCAGTGGAGGTAAAACCTGTTGTCATTGCAGCAGACTGAGAGGGTAGCAGACCTCTTCCTCCCTATCAGCAATTACAAGAGAAAGGAGAGGGAGAGTGGGATTTTTTTCTTCAGTGAATTTGGCCAGCAGAGCCTGCTTTGAATCTCAGCTCTAGCCAGATGTAAACAAAGGATAGCGGAGAGAGCTATACCTCTGTGGAAAGGTGCACCAACAAGCACAATCTTTTGAGAAAGTCTTCATGCCATTAGTGACTCCCTGGTGCAATTTTGATAACTTAAGCTGGGCAATCTTAAAGACTTAGGATACGTTGAATCAAATATCAAAGAAGAGCTGTAAAAAGATAGTAATAGGTAAAAAAGAGAAATTGGTCATTAGAATAAATTCACCAACATATCAGATGCCTAGACATCAGCAAAAAACTACACGCCATATTAGGAAACAGGAAGAGATGGCCCACTCAAAGGAACAAACCAAATATCCTGAAGAGATTCAAGATTTAAGACAATTAATCAATGATAATCACACAACTCTTCTAAATCAATGTAGAGAATTGAAAGAAAAAAGAACTAAAGAGATAATAAGATATTAAGAAGACACTGGGTGAGCATAAAGAACAATTTGAAAGTCTGGAAAGAAAAGTAACAGACTTTATGGGAATGAAAGACATGGTAAATAAGATTAAAAATACATTAGAGGCACATAAGAGCAGATTTGAATTGCTTGAAGACAAAATTAGTAATTTCAAAAACAGAACATCTGAATTGGAAAAGACAGGAGAACAGAAAGAGAAAAGAATGGAAAAAATAGAACAGGGTCTCCAGGAATAGAATGACAATGTGAAATGCAAAAACATATACATTATCAGTGTCCCAGAAGGAGAAGAGAATGGAAAAGGGGCAGAAAGAATATTTGAGAAAATAATGACTGAAAACTTCTCTACCCTTATGAAAAACATAAATGTCAATATCCAAGAAAGACAACACACCCCTAAAAGAATAAACACAAATAGACCTATCTTGAGACACCTACTATTCGGAATAAATCTAAGAGATAAAGAGAAGATTTTGAAAGAGGCAAGAGAAAACAAACTATCACATAAAAGGGAACTTCAATAAGATTAAGTGCTGACCTCTCATCAGAAACCATGGAGGAGAGAAGAAAGTGGTATGATGTATTTAAGGTAATGAAAGAGAAAAATTACCAGCCAAGAATTCTGTAGCTGGCAAAACTGTCCTTCAAAAATGAAGGGGAGGGAAGCAGCTGTGGCTCAATTAGTTGGGCTCCTATCTACCATATGGGAGGCCCTGGATTCACATCCCAGGGCCTCCTTGTGAAGGCAGGCTCGCCTGCACACTGTGGAGAGCTGCCGTGGAGTGCCACCAGCCCACAAGTGTCACGGAGTGCCGCCCAGCCTGCAAGTGCTGCGGAGAGCCAACCAGCAAAGTGACACAATAAAAAAGGAGACAAGCAAAAATGCAGAAGAGCACACAGCAAATGTACACAGAGAGCAGGTAGCAAGCAAGTTGCAAGGGGTGGTGGTGGAAATGAATACAAAATAAATACAGGAAAAAAAAATGAAGGGGAGTTCAAAGTCTCCACAGACAAACAAAACTGATAGAATATGTTACCAAAAGACCAGAATTACAAGAGATACTAAAGGGAATGCAGCCTGAAAGGAAAAAAACAAGGGCAAGAGACCTGGAAAAAAGTGTAGAAATGAAGAGTATTAGAAAGGGTAAATTAAAGGGTAAAAAGCTAGACTATAGTACAATATGACAACAGAAAGTCAAAATGAATCTAGTAAGTAATGCCTTTGCAGTTATAACATTAAATGTCATTGGCTTATAAAATAATTGTTTAACAACTAAAAATGGTACATAACATTTGTCCAAATATCTTCTTTGGCCTAAGGAATTTACCCTTCAATTTTGCAATAAATGTCTTCCTTTATCAATGTGTTTTTATAATCTTGATTTTTAATATTATACTCAATTATATTTTAGTATCTGGCTAAGAGGAGTTCTCTACAAAATCCTATTTTGCCAGAGGAAACAATAAAGTTGAGAATGATGGATTAAAAAAAATGTTATTGGCTTGAACTGAACTCCCCAATCAAAAGACACAGACTGATAGAATGGATAAAAAAAAAAAATAGAAGCCATCCATATGTTGTCTAGAAGAGATTCACCTCAGATGTAAGGCCACAACCAGGTTAAAAGTGAAAGTTTGGGAAAAGATATTCCACACATATAGTAACCAAAAAAAAAAAGAGCTGGAGAAGTGATACTAATATTGGACAAAATAAATTTTAAATGCAAAACTGTTATAAGGAATAAAGAAAGCCATTATATATTAATAAAAGGGGCAATGCAATTCAACAAGAAGAAATAACTTTTCTAAATATTTATGCACCTAACTTCAGTGCCCCAAGATAGATGCGGTACACACTAGCAAAGCTGAAGGGAGAAATAGATATCACTACAATAATAGTTGGAGACTTCAATATACCACTCTCAGTATTGGATAGAACATCTGGATCTAGGATAAATAAACAGAGAACTTGAATAATATGATAAATGACCTAGACCTAACAGACATCTATATAGCATTGCACCCCAGAATAGCAGGATATACATTTTTTTCAAGTGCCCATCCTTCTCCAAGATAGACTATATGTTGGGTCAAAAGACAAGTCTCAATCAAGTTTAAAAGATTGAAATGATACAAAACATTCCCTCTGATCATAACAGAATGAAGCAGGAAGTCAATAATGGATAGAAAAAGGGAAAATTCATAAATATATGAGATTGAACAATACACTTTTAAACAATCAGTGAGTCAAAGAAAAAATTGCAAGAGAATTAAACAAATATCTTGAGATGAATGAAAGTGAGACCACAACATATGAAAACCTATGGTACACCAGAAAGGCAGTTCTGAGAGGGAATTTATAGCCCCCAATGCTTATATTAAAAAATAAGAACTAAAATTGATGATCTAACCTGGAAGAACTAGCAAAAGAACAACAAACTAATCCCAAACCAAGGCAAGCAAAAGAAATAGTAAAGATTACAGCAGAAACGAATGTAATCGAGAACAAAAAACAACAGAATCAACAAAACCAAAAGTTGGTTCTTTGAGATCAACAAAATCAATAGACCCTTAGCTAGACTGACAAAGAAAAAAGGAGAGAAGACAGACATAAATAAAATCAGAAATGAGAGTGGGGACATTACTACTGACCCTGTAGAAATAAGAGAGATCTTAAGAGGATACTATGAACAACTGTATGCCGAAAAACTAGAAAAAGTAAACAAGATGGACAAATTCCTAGAAACACATGAGCTACCACATTGACTGTAGAAGAAATAGAAGACCTCAACAAACCAACCACAAGTGAAGAGATTGAGTCAGTCATCAAAAACTTCACAAAGATGTAAAGCCCAGGACCAGATGGCTTCACAGGTGATTTCTACCAGTCATTCAAAGATGAACTAATACCAATCTTACTGAAGCTCTTCCAAACAATTGAACAGGAAAGAATGCTACCAAACTCATTCTATGAAGCCAACATCACCTAATACCAAAGCTAGATAATGATACTACAAAAAAAGAAAATTAGAGACCAATATCTCTAATGAATATAGAAGCAAATATCCTCAACAAAATACTTGCAAACAAAATCCAAAAGCACATTAAAGAATTATACACCACTATCAAGTGGGTTTTATCCCAAATATGCAAGGGTGCTTCAACATGAGAAAATCAACTACTGTAATAAATCACATTGATAAATTGAAGAAGAAAAATCACGTGATACTCTCAACTGATGCAGAAAAGGTACTTGACAAAATACAACACCATTTCTTGCTAAAAAACTTCCAAAAGATAGGAACAAAAGGAAGCTTTCTCAATATGGTAAAGTGCATGTATGAAAAACCTACAGCTAGCATTGTACTCAATGGTGAAAGACTGAAAGCATTCCTGCTAAGATCAGGAAAAAGGCAAGGATGTCACTGTCACAATTATTATTCAATATTTTGCTAGAAGTTCTAGCTAGAGTAATTAAGCTAGATAAAGAAGTAAAAGGCACCCAAATAATAAAGGAAGAAGTAAAACTTTCAGTATTTGCTGATAACATGATCCTATATCTAGAAAATCCTGAAAAATCCACAACAAAGCTACTAGAATTAACAAACAACTTCAGCAAAGTGGTAGAATACAAGGTTAATAGGCAAATATCAATAATGTTTCTATACACTACTGACATGCAATCTGAGGAGGAAGTCAGAAAAAAATCCTTTTATAATAACAAAACAATCAGATATTTAGGAATAAACTTAGACAAGGACATAAAGGACCTGTATTCAGAACACTACAAAACATTCCTAAAAGAAACCAAAGAAGACTTAAATAAATGGAAGGATTTTCCATGTTCATGGATTGGAAGACTAAATATTGTTAAGATGTAAATTCTACCCAAACTGATTTACAGAGTCAATGCAATCCAAATAAAAATCCCAACAGCCTTTTTTTGCAGAAATAGAAAAGCCAATATCAAATTTATTTGGGAGGGTAAGAAGCCCCAAAATAGACAAAAATGTCTTTTAAAAGAATGAAGTTGGAGGACTCCACTTAATGATTTTAAAGCATACTACTTAGCTACAGTGATAAAAACAAACAGACAAATGAATGAGGGAAAAAAAAAACAAACAAACAAAAAACAACCACAGCATGGTATTGGTATAAGGACAAATAGATTGACAATAGAACTGAATTAAGAACTCAGAAATTGACCCTTACATCTACATCAAGTGATTTTTGACAAGGCTGTCAAACCCACCCAGCTGGGCCGGAACAGTCTATTTAACAAATAGTGCTGGGAGAACTGGTTAGACATATCCAAAAGAAAGAAAGAAGACCCCTATTTCACACCTCATACAAAAATTAACTCAAAAAAAATAACTCAAAATGGATCAAGGACTTAAATATAAAAATAACAACCATGAAACTCCTAGAAGAAAATGTACAAAAACGTCTTCAAGATCTTGTGGTAGGAGGTAAGGTCTTAAACCTTATGCCCAAAGCACGAGCAACAGAAGAAAAAATAGATAAATGGGACCTCTTCACAATTCAAGTTTTGCACCTCAAAGGACTTTTTCAAAAGGGTGAAAATGCAAATGACTCAATGGGAAAAAATATTTGGCAATCACATATCTAATAAGGGTTTAATATCCATGATCTATAAGGAGATCATACAACTCAACAATAAAAAGACAAAGTATCTGATTTTAAAAATGGGCAAAAGACTTAAAAAAGTAACTGTCCAAGAAAGAAATACAAATGGTGAAGAAATGCAAAAAAATGTTCAGCATCACTAGCAAGGGAAATGCAAATCGAAACTACAATGAGATATAATTTCATACCTATTAGACTGGCCTCTATTAAAAAAGTTGGAAAACTGTAAATATTGGAGGGGACATGGAGAGATAGGAATGCTTATTCATTGTTGGTGGGAATGTAGAATGGTACAGCCACTTAGAGGACTGTTTGACAGTTCCTAGGGAAGGTGAATATAGACTTGCCATGGGACCCAACAATAGCATTGCTAGGTTTATACCCAGAAGAAATGAGTGCAGTGACACGAATAGACATCTGCACACTGATGTTCATAGCAGCATTATTCATGATAGCCAAAAGTTGGAAAAAACCCAAGTGTCCATCAACTGATGAAGGAACTAAAAAATTGTGACATAAGCACACAGTGGAATATTATGTGGTGGTAAGAAAAAATGAAATCATGAAGCATATGACAACATGGATAAATCTGGAGGACATCATGTTGAGTGAAGCAAGCCAGACACAAAAGGATAAATAATGTCTGATTGCCCTATTATTAACTAAATGTATTATGTGAAATATAAATATGGATAGAATTGCATATATAAGACCATTTTTTTTGAAGCTGAAGAAATGTAAGTTATACTCCAAAATGTTAATATCAGACCTAAAAATCAAACATTATACTAAGTAAAGGAGACCAGACACAGAGTACTACATATTGTATGATTCCATTTATATAAAAGGTAAATATAAATCATTTTATAAAGATAAAATGAGATTAGTATTTATGTAGGTCTGAAGAAGGAATGCTAAGGGGTGTGGAGTCTTTCTTTTTGGAATAATGAAATTGCTTTAAATTTTTTGAGATGATGAACATACAACATTGTGATTACACTAAAAGCCATTGATTATATATCTTTGATAGACTAGCCAGAAACAGCAGCTATGTACACTGGGGAAGCATAGAGAGATTGAGAGGTGAGGAATTTTCGTGTTTGTTTGTCTGTTGTTTTGTTTACTATTATTATTATTAAAATAATGAAAATGGTCTAAAGATGATTAAATTGATGAATGCACAACTATGTGATTATACCAAATCCCACTGATTGTACACTTTGGATGAATTGTATGCTTTATTAATATGTATCAATAAAATTGATTTGTTTAAAAAAAAGAAACATGGGCTTTAACATCGAAAAGAACTCCAAACAGAAACCAACAAGATGGCGGCAGAGTAAGGCGCTCCTAGAGTCAGCTCCTGCTACAGGGCAGTTAGTAAACACCCAGAACTCTCTGGAGCTAGCTGAAGCACCTGTCTGGGGGCTCTGGGAGGCCAGAAGAGCATCCTGCAACGTCCCTGAAGGAGTGGAAGGAGGAGACTGCCCATCTGCAGAGAAGACTCATAAGTAGAGCTTCTGTGCCACTGGAGACACAAGCCACCTCAGGAGCTGTTCTGCAGCTGGAATTGAAAACTCTATTTTCCCAAAATGGGGGAGGAAGAGACAGTTAGGCACCAATTTCACCTATGATGAAGAAATTCAATGGGCTACAGTATGATCCTGAGAACAGCTAAGGTTCGAGCCTGTCCAAGTCAGAAAGAGGCTGGGAGCCGCCATCTTAACTCCATACCTGGCACAAGGAAGTGGGGCGGAATGAAAATCCCAGTGCTGGTGGGGACTGGCTTCTTCCCATCCACATCATATTGTAGGTCTAGCCTAGGCCCCAGTGCCACCTCCAGCAAGGAGGAAGCTGCGGGGACCTGCGCCAGCCTCTCTGGGAAATTACAAGCCAAGCCGCAGAGGCTGGTAATTGTCCCATTCTGGCAGCACAAGCTGCCCCAGGAGCAGCTCTGTGATGGGAAATGGAAGCTCCATTTCCCGGAAATGGGAGGAGACGGTTGGCTGCTGATTTCAGCTACTGATTGGGAGACTTGGCTGGCTAAGAGATAACCCTGGGAACAGCTAGGGTAAGAACCAGCCCAAGTTGGAAAGAGGCCAGTAGCCACCATTCTGACTCCACCCCCAGCCTAAGGGGAAGCTGGGCTGACAGTTTCTTTCATGGACATCAGCCTGCAGCCCGCCTAGGCTTCAGCCCTGCTTCTGGCAGGGAGGAGGCTGAGGAGCCCTGCACCAGCCTATACAGGTAACTGCAGGTACCTTGGGTTGGCATAGACTGAAAATCAGAAGTGTACCAGGGAAACTGCAGTCATCTTAGGTCCCACACTGCATAGATTGCTGCCCACATCTGCAGCTCCATCCCTGTCCCAGGTAGGGGAGAAAGGGATGTGAAGCTTCATCAGTCTTTCTGGACAACTACAGTCTAGGCCTACATGTGGATTATTCCACATAGCTGTGACTCTGTCCCTACCCCTGGCAAAGGAGAAAGTTGGAAGAAGCTTCATTGGTCCCTGGTGCAATGAGGGCAGCTTGAGCCTCCACAGCTTACAGCACCAACTACATGCTTGGCTCCTACTGTACAACCAGCAAGGGAGAAAGGATAGGAAGCCCTAAACTAAAGAGAAAAACTGCACCTAGAATAAATACTCTAATAAGCCAGACACGAAGACACCAACAAAAAATTACAATCCACACCAAGAAACAGGAAGCTATGGCCCAGTTAAAGGAACAGGATAAACCTCCAGATTACATAAAGGAGCTGAGACAACTAATCACAGATGTTTAAACAAGTCTCCTTAAAAGATTCAATGAGATGGCTAAAGAGATTAAGGATATTAAGAAGACATTGGATGAGCACAAAGAACTTGAAAGCATACATAGAAAAATAGCAGATCTTATGGGAATGAAAGGTGCAATCAATGAAATTTTAAAAACATTGGAATCCTATAATAGCAGATTTGAGGAGGCAGAAGAAAGGATTGGTGAGCTTGAAGAAATGGCCTCTGAAAGTGAACATACAAGAGCATGTATGAAGAAAAGAATGGAAAAAATTGAACAATGTCTCAGGAAACTAAAAGACAGCAAAAGACATGCAAACATATGTGTCATGTGTGTCCCAGAAGGAGAAGAAAAGGGAAAAGGGGCAGAAGGAATATTTAGAGAAATAATGGTAGAAAATTTCCCAACCCTATTGAAGGACATAGATATCCCTGTCCAAGATGCACAACATACTCTCATCTGAAAAAATCCAAATAGACCAACTCCAAGACACATGCTCATTAGAATATCAAGGGCCAAAAACAAAGACAGAATTCTAAGGGCAGCAAGAGAAAAGCAATGCATAACATATAAGGGATTTCCAATAAGATTAAGTGCTGATTTCTCACCAGAAACCATGGAGGCAAGAAGGCAGTGGTCTGATATATTTAAGATACTACAAAAGAAAAACTTCCAGCCAAGAATCTTGTATCCAGCAAGACTGTCTTTTAAAAATGAGGGCAAAATTAGAAGATTCACAGATAAACAGAAACGGAGAGAATTTCTAAGCAAGACCAGATTTTCAGGAAATACTAAAGGGTATGCTAGAGGCTGAAAAGACAAGACAGGAGAGAGGGGCCTGGAAGAGAGTCTAGAAATGAAGATTATATCAATAAAAGTCACTAAAACTGTCAAAAGAGTGGTGAAAATAAAATATGACAGATAAAACTCAAATAGTCAGGAATAAACTTAGCCAATGATGTAAAGCACTTGTATTCAGAAAACTGCAACTCAATATTAAAACAAATCAAAAAAGCCCTAAATAACTGGAAGAATATTCCATGCTCATGGATTGGAAGACTAAATATCATTAAGATGTCAATTCTACTCAAATTCATATACAGATTTAATGCAATCCCGATAAAAATTCCACGAACTTTAAAGAAAAAATTGAAAACATGAGCATTAAATTTATTTGGAAGGATAAGGAGTTCTGAATAGCCAGAAACATCATAAAAAGGAAACGTGAACCCTCATCTCCAGACTTTAAATCATAATACCTACCTGTAGCGGTAAAAACAGCATGGTACTGGCCTAAAGACATATACAACAGACCAATGGAACTAAATTTATGGTTCAGAAACAGACCCTCACAGGTATGGTCAAGAGATTTTTGACTAGCCTGTCAAACTCACACAGCTCAGACACAACAATCTGTTCAACAAATGGTGCTGAAAGAATTGGACATCCATAGCTGAAAGAAGGAGAGAGGACCCCTATCTCACACCTTATCCAAAAACTAAATCAAAATGGATCAAAAAACTAAAATAAAAGCAAGAAGCATAAAACGTCTAGAACAAATTATTGGAAAATATCTTCAAGACCTGGTGGTTAGTGGTGGATTCTTAAAGGAGATAAGAGAAGGACTGAGTGGACTACTGATGTTTAATGTATGTAGAAGTTTTAATTAGTTTTACTGTAAAATTGTGGAAATGTGGAGTGGATGGTAACATACAGTGAGTAATGGCTAGTTTATAAATTGGGATGTGACTGAAAATGGTAGTCTAGTTATGTAAATGCCAATTGACAGAATGCTAGTGAATAATCTAGGAACTGGATAGCACAGTAAACCAAGAGGTGGGTGAGAATTGTGGTTGATGGAACAGATGCAAGAGTGTCCTTTAATAGCTAGAACAAATGTATATCACTACTGCAGGGTGTTGGGAATGTGGAGAAGCATGGGAAAAATACAGCTGGAGTGACCTATGGACGGTGGTTAGTAGTGATAATATAATATTCTTGCATATATGCAAAAGATGTACTCTGTTGATACTGAGGCAGTATGGAAAATATGAGCTAAATGTACACTATGGACATGGCAATAATCAGATGATATTTTATCTGTAGGAAATGACACTCCACATTGTGGTGTGTTGATGGAGGGGTACTGTTTGGGAATTCTGCACATGTGCATGATTGTTTTATAAGGTTACAACTTCTGTCATAAAAAATATATATTTAAAAAATAATAGTAGGGTGGGTTGGAGGAAAAACACACCAAATGAAAGAAAAGAACTATGATTAGTAGTAAGATTTTGACAGTGTTCTTTCATAGTTTGTAACAAACGTCTCATGACAATGCAAGGTGTTGGTGGAGGTTGATGTATAGGACCCCTGTATGATGTTATACATGTTTGCGTTCTAAGTTCACAACTTTTACTGTACACTTAATTGTTTATGTATGTTCATATATAAATGCTATAAAGATAATAATCGGACTGGCTAGGGGAAAAATACTTTGTTTAGTAGTAATATTTTGACAATGCTCTTTTATCATTAGCTAAAAAGTTTTAAAAACAATGCAAATAATTGGTGGTAGGGTGAGATGATATATATGTTTGTTTGATGTTATATATGTTTTTTTTTAAGTCCACAACTATTATACATTTATTGTTTATGTATGAGTGGTATATTTCAATAAATGAAAAAAAAATTAGGGATACATCTTAAAAAAAAAAAAAGAACTCCGAAGACATCCTATCTCCATCACATACAAGCTGTTTGACTGTAAGCAAGTGAGTGCATCTCTCTGAGGTTTGTTTGTTCCTTGTTACCATATATATTAACACCTAATCTGCTGATTTCTTTTTGTGGACATAAAATAGAATTGTGCATGCAAAAGTACTAACCACAGTGATTGGCATGTGATCAATAAATATTAGTTTTTTTCACTACTGTATCAACTGCTGTAGCCTGAGTTCCAGGTTCTGCTTTACAAACAGAGTAAAGGTGTTCATCTGTCGTTATGTATGCCAATGGTCGATTACCTTAAAAGTCGGTTAAAAGAGAGAATGATATGAAAATGATATATTTATCTTAAATATTTTATTTTCATTTAAAATATATACATATGCATTCACCTACCAATTTTCTTGCATATAAGAGTCACGTTCTCTTTCTTGTATAAACTATTACTCAAAATCCATCAAGTAAGACTGTTGCTGTGTGCAATTGAGATCAGGTTTATTTGAACTGGAGCAAAAAATTCAACAGTCATAAAGTAATTGGCACATAGATCCCCTATTTTGACCTTTTTAAAAAATAATTCATAAAGGTTTCACTCACACCTATTCTTTTAGAACATTTACTTTAATCAAGTCTTCAAAACTTTCAACTTTGTTTACAGAGAAACAGTAATTATTTTACATTATCGTTTTTTATCAGTTGCCATATGATTTAATTAAATTATCTAATTTCGGTAACAATTACTACAGGCATAAACACATCTGGGAATAAACACGACCCCTCCTGGAAAGCATTGAACTCAGCTGGTGGGAACAATGGTGAGAGGACATCCTGGAGAGTGGCCTGCCACCTAGATGCTCTCAAGTCTTGGGCTTCGGAATTTTTATAGAGGGAATACAGAGTGTCAGTTATTCCCATGAGTCAGCTAAGTGGATGTAATTTAAAACTGCTTCAAGTTCGGTCAAAAAAAATTCTTAGATCTCTAAAAGCTTGCGCTGGTTCCCAAGAATTCCCCTTTAGAGACTGTTTTTAGCTCTCTAGCAGCGTGTGTGGACTCCAGCGTGATTACTTTAGGCTCTGGGCCTGAGGGTTGGTGTCAGTGGCATGACTTCCACAGAGCACAGAGCCAGGAAACACCTGAATGCTGCGTTTGAAGCTCTTGCCTCCAATAAGCCATGCACGTAAAGCCAACTATTAATTTATTCACTCAATATCATTCCTGCCCTATGAGCTATGCTCCAGAAGAATGTAGTTAGCAAATTACAATTATGAAAAAATAAAATTGAACACTGTCTAAAAATAGTTTCCCTTCCTTAGAAGGGAGTATTTTTTTTAACAGTGTCACAAAAACAGGTAATTACTTTGGTTGAAAAGTATGAAAAAGTCTCATTTGAAAGGCATGCATGGAATAAGCATGCTTTGTGGAAATATTGGCTAACTCAGTGATTTTTCTCTTTCTCTAATCAACAAGTTGTGTCTTGACAAATGTCATTTTGGTGACCTCATGCATTGTCCTGTTCTTACTGTCAATGGGAAAGTATTTGAAGTTCCACTATTAAGTATGATGATTGTAATTGTTTCCTGGTAGATGTCCTTTATCAAACTTAAGATGGTTTTCTATTTACTTATGAGGAATTATTATGAGGTAGGTTTTTGGGGTCTCTATTAAGATTGCCATTGTAATTTTTTTTTGTAAATCTGAAAACGTAAAATATCGTATCAGTAGATTTCTTATGTTGGACCATTCTTGCCTGATGTATTACTTGTTTAACATCTTGCTGGATTTTCTTAGTAATTACTTATTTTGGATTTTTACATCTATGATCAGGAGTAAGATTGGATACACTTCTTATTCATTTTTAGTGTCAAATTATACTAATATTGAAAGATGAGTTAGGAAATGTTTCATATTTTTCTATACTCAGAAAGAGTTTATGTAGCAGATATTACATGTTTCTTGAAGTTTGATAGGATTTTCCAGGAAAATCACCTTGACCCTTTCATAGAGATAAGTGCGTGTTTGACAAATACTTCAACTTCTTCTATGGTTATTGTTCTTTTCATAATTTATACCTATTCTAGAGTCAATTATATAACTTTGTATTTTTCTAGAAAATAATCATTTTCTAGAAAATCATCTACATTCCAAACTCATTGATATAAAAATAATAGCATATTCTCAGATTTTAAAATATTTTTTATCTGTGGTTATTTTTCCCATTTCTCATTTATAATGCAATTTGTTTTTTAACTTTAATTAAATAATGAGATATATATCTATTTTATTGACCATTTAAAAGAAAAATGTTTTTTGTTTAATTTAAAGTTTTTTAAATTTTTATTCATTTTTTAGCTTTATATTCCATTAATTTATTTAATAGCC
The DNA here is from genome assembly GCF_030445035.2 of Dasypus novemcinctus. Taxonomy (NCBI): domain Eukaryota; kingdom Metazoa; phylum Chordata; class Mammalia; order Cingulata; family Dasypodidae; genus Dasypus; species Dasypus novemcinctus. Next base: position 108,160,853 of record NC_080685.1, on the reverse strand, counting down.
CTTTTTATTTACTTTCTATGGGCTTGTTTTATTTTTATATCTTTAATTGAACACAATTATTTTTTCTTTCTTTCTTGTTTTCTAAGAAATGCACTTAAAATAATTGATAGTCCTTTGAGAACTGATTTGGCCATATATTTTACATATAGCAATTTCATTTGTATATGTTTCTAATTGGTCTCTAATTTCAATATAATTTTTTTAACCCTAGTTTTATTTGAAGAGTGTTTTATTAATGTCTAAGTGAATTTCAATTTTTAAAATCTAGTTTTATTGCATTTTATAGAGAATTTTCACCTATTTATTTGTATTTATCAAATATATTATATTTTCTTTGTGACTCTTATAGGGCCAATCTTCAGAAATATTTTACTTCTATTTGAGGGGGAAAAAATGTGCTTTTTCTGTTTCTTGGTTAATGAGATATATGCATATATATTCAGTTAACATTGTTAATTCAACCTTTAAATTTATACCCTTAGCTATGACGCTATCAGTTTCTGAGAAACAGTCTTAAAGTAATTCACTATTATTGTATTTCTGTATTTCACCTTGTATTCCCACCAGTTTTTGCCTTACTTATTTTGATGTTGTATTGGTAGATTTCTCTTGACTTACGTACCCATTGTGTACAAAGACTGCATTATGCTGTGGCTCTGCCCAGGAACCCTTTCTCTCCCAGCCCACCCCCATTAGTCCCATGACTTGCTCACTCCATTCAGGCCACCTCCTTGGAGAGACATTTCTGACTGCCCTAACCAGAGGTTTCCATCTCCTGATCTGCTTTCTTATTCTTCATAGCTCTAATTAGTACCTAACATGATATGATATTTAAACATCTATATATTCAGTAATGTCATTCTGGATCAGTGTTATATCTAGCATATTATAGATCTTTAGTAAATATTGTTTAACTAACAAGTGGATGAATATATAATTTACCAATAAAATTTTTGCTTAGCTCATTTAATGATTTTTATTTGAATTCTATTGTCTGCTCTTAGTAGTTTAATATTTGTCTCTTATATCCTCTTTATCTATTTTCAAATTTTCTTAACATTTTGTTTTACATAGATCTCTAGCAAGCACATATATCTGGGTTTGTACTACACTCACTTTAAGCCTCCATGTTTTACCATGGAAATTTATCCCACTCACATTAATTGTGATTACTAGTGTGTTCGAACTCATTCCTGTCCTATTATTTCAAGTTATATTACCATTTTTCCTAATATTTGTTGTCTTAATTAATAGCTGACAAGAATGTACATCTTTTAATATACCACGCCCTAAGTCAAGTCCATTTTGTATTTCATCTCAAATATTTGTTCAAAATAATGTTCAAAATGATTCATGTTGTAAGTGAAGAAACTGAGACTTAGTAAAGCTTCAGTAACTCGTCCAAGGTCGCATAACTACTAAGTGACCAAATCAGGCTCCGGTGCTAGCAGTTTGTCTCTTGGGACCGTGATCTTAACTTCAATTTATTCTGTTTCTTGCCTGAGTTTTCTAATTTTTTCTTTTTTCTCTCAAATGATGTTCACATTTCATCTTCTATTTTTACACCTCTAATGATAATACATAAATTTTGATCTGTTATACTTCAAAATGTTTTCAAATAAACTAGAATATTATTCAGCATCTTCAACCTACTCCTCCTGAAAAAATACAAGACTACTAGCATGCACCTGTACATAACGTTTTGTTGAAATAATCTAGAAATTTTATTCTAGATTGCCATATTGTTATTAATTACCACTTGCATTTTGCTTCTACAAATTTCTGGCCAATAATTTTGGCTGTATATCCTTGGAGATTTCTTTCACTTAATTTCCACATAATTAAAATGTTCTTCTGTCCATATGCATTCCATTACTTGGCCCATTTCATTTAACTTTTGGGAATTGGTTACCAGACAATTAATCTTGCAATTTCCTAAGTGTCTTCCTTAGTTTCTATTGTTCTGTTATCATAGCAGTCTGTTCTTGCTTTGAATGAAGCTATGTTTTAAATCTTCCTAAAGTTATTTGTTAGAATTTTTTCCCTTAGCTTTCTCCTTTTTCATGCACTACTTCCTTCACATCACTTTGTTTTCTCATCATGTTCTTCTTACACATTGCTGATTGTTCTCAAATCAGTCTTGACTGTTCATTCAGATGTATGACTAGGGTTTTTCTTTGCTGTTGTGGAAGTCGGTTTCACCATCTCTATAAGAGAAGGAAGACCTCAGCCTTTGTGTAAATGGGGATTATGCTTATGGGCAGGTTTCTTTTCAGGGTGCATGAAAGGGGAACTGGAAACCCCCAAGGACCAAAATGAAAAAGCCTTTCCTTTGGGAGTGCATATTATACTCCTAAATAGTGGTGAGTTTCCTTTTGTTACTCTCTTTGTCATTTCAGACTCTGAAGTTAACTCAGACTCTGCTCTCCTTCTCTCCTTGGACCCTCCCTCCAGGACAGGTTTACTAGGACCTCCCCAGAAGGTGCATAATATTAGCAATCATCATGATCAAAATAACTTTATCAAATATTTTTCTCTAGAAAATACATTAAGTGATTTTTTTGGATTTTCTCATTTTAGACCCAAAACCACTCTTTGAAGTTGGTAACTTTATTACTTACATTTAATAGATAAAAGACACCAAGGCTAAGGGCAATAGTGAAACACAAAGATATTAAGTACCTTGTTTAAGGTTACATAGCTAGTAAAGGACAGAGCCAGGAGGTAGATCCAGACAGGCTGACTCAGATACAGGTCCACACTGCCTCTCTTTAGTGAAGTATGGGGCATGGAATTCTCCTTAATCCTTGCTGAGGAAAATTCCACAACAAAGCCTGGATGTTAGACAAAGGAAAGGATTATGGCGGCGTGCCTCCTGCACTGAGGCATGGAATTCTCACATCTGAGAAGGCAGGCTTCTCCTAATAACTTACTCAGGCCACGCATTGGAGATTTAAAGGTCTGTGATAACTCAATTTCAGGCAGTTCTTGCTATGATTTATAGCCAGGATCTAGCCCTGCCCAAAGCAATCATGTGCCATTCTAATCAGATTCTAGTGTCCAATAGATTGCCCCTTGTCCTTTCAACTCCAGTTTTAATACAAGCTGTAGCTGAGAAGACAGACGTTATCTTCTGGCCATTGGCTGGTTGGAGGTTCCGTTCCTCAGTTTTGCAGAACTTGAGCTTTCTATTTTTAGAGTTTGGCAAGGTGGAAGATGTGCTGGGTGAGTTTTGCTTAGGGCCTCCTGCCGGACTTGGCTTGCCCGTAAAAACGACCAAAGAGCCAGTGCGGCAGGCCAATTAGCCAGCAGCTGTCTCTCAACTGAATAAACGAAGTGAGAGGACAGCTTGGGGCTGTCTTTGCCACAGACAGTGAGCAGAACGTGGATTAACTTTTCTGGTCTTAAAAGTTCTGGAGGGTAACCTGCCATTTATTGTATGTCTTTGGTCTGACTCCTTGACTTTCATTAGCAGAACTTAACCAAACTACTTTCGGTAAAGCAAAGGGATCATACCTTAAGGGTATGGAGGAAAAAATCGTGTTTTCTGAGATACTACCAGACAACGCTAACATGAACCTGTTATCAAAACCTGGTTGTAAGAAATTATTTTTATCAAGACATGCTTACAAGATGCACAAGACTCACTCTAGAAGAAAATGCTTTAGTAACATGAACTCCACAATTTGTCTGTCTGGGCTGAAATCTCACCTCCCCTCTGCTTAGCTCTGAGGCTTTGGATAAATCACCTAATCTCTCTGGTCTCAGTTTCCTGTTTGGAAATGGGAATAACAACAGTACTCTTATAATGTATGGTGAGGATTAAATTAGATAATATTTGTAGAGGGCATAGAACAGCGCTTGGCATAGAGGAAGTGTTCACTAGATATTGATTAGTATTGTTTTTAAATAGACTGAACTATAGAACCAAATGCTGATGATTATTGTCTCAATTTTTATAGATGATCAAGCCAAGGAAGAAGTAACTGGACCAAGTTCAGCACATCTTATGTTTAGTTGAGCCAGGATTCTATCCTGAGCTGTTTGATTCTAAAGTATTGGAATTTTCTCTGTGCTTGGCGGATCACATTCCTTGTAGAACAGCTTTTACTGACTTGTTTTTAGGCACTATGCCAACTACTCACAACAAAGGCTATTAAGAGACAGACTCATTATGTCCGTGGCTGTGGTTATTGCAGGGATCATGTTAAGAAGGCTATCTAACACATCCCACAGCAGTTTCTGCATCCATGGGAGAAATTCCTTGGGAACCAGTGATGGGAAGAACTACTTCTTCTGACCAAAGCAGTTTGCTTTATTTTTCTTATGGAGAACTATGGCTAATCATGATTCCTCTTTGTTTGGGCTGTTCAGAAACTTACAGTCCAATTTGTAGTCTTTCCCTAGAACTTCCATGTACGAATCTTATTCCAGATGTATGTTATTCTTTTTCTTATTATCTCTCTATGCTCATTCTCTTGATAATATATATTTACCCCCACTGAATAGTGTATATTTTTATAAACTTCCATGGTGTCTTTGTGAAATTAAATAAGATTAATATGTTTTAAAAATCTGAAAATATAGTTCAATGCACATTCCTCTCTTTCCTTGGGTTTGGGCTTTGCTAGTCCTGATGGGTTAGAGGCCATTATATTCCCAAGGTTGGAAAAGTCCTATTGGAACATTTGGACACAGTTACTCAGAGCTTCATGATATATAGTACGGTAACAACAGACAAAGACTAGACTGTTAAACTACAGAATTTTATGAAAATAAAAAATTTCATAACCAACCATATGCTAATTTCTTTTGTACACAAGTGACTGGTTGGTAGGACAGGGAGAAGGAGCCAATTACATCAACTTACTTAAACCTCTTCAGAAACCCTCTCTGTTTATTAAAGGCTGTTTCGGGCTCCCCTTCACCGTGCTCTTGTCTATGTTTGCATGTTTTACACTGCACTGTAATAAGGATAGCTTTTGTTCTTTCTAGTGTCCTAATACCTTGCATCATGCCCTCAAGCCTAACCAGACAGAGAGAGAATACAGACTCAATACATGTTTCTTGAATGGATGAATTAAAGGTGCAGGAAGGAGGACTTAACAGGATGGAATAGGTGGAAGACTTGGAGAAGGGTTTCTGGGGAAGGAACATATATGTTGTGCCCATTCGAATACAAATATTCTAATGGCAAAGAATAAGGGGAAGGAAATTCAAAGCAAAGGAAATAGTATGTGCAAAATCACAAAAGCTGTGAGAAAGCGTGGTGCACTTAGGAAACAGCAAATGCTTCAACTTGGCTACAGAGTTAAGAGGGAGTGGGGAAAAATGAGCTTGGAATGTGAATTTTATCTTGAACGCTAAAAAGAGTTACTGTAGGGGAAAGGGGGTAGGTTATGAGATGATCACATATGTGTTTTGGAAAGATTACTTTGACTCTAGAATGGACTATGAGTTGTTGATAGACACTTTCAGGCTATTGCATCAATCCAGGAGAAAAAATGATGAAACATATAATTAATTAGGTAGTGGGAGTCATGATGGAAAGGAAGGGTACACTCAAGAGGTTTTAAGGTGATACAATCAACAGATGTAGTCATCAATTACATGGGGAGGATATGGCAGAGGGAGGATTCTATAAAGTTTCCCATATTTCCATTTTGGTTAACAGAATAGGTGGTGGTGCCATTGTCCTAAATAACAAATACAATAAAAGAACATTTAGGAGGGTGTGGGGGGAGGAAAATTCAGTGAATTTTCAGACATATTGAGCTTGAGATGCCATGGGTACAGGCAAATTTAAAAATCCTTTAGATGCATTGATCTAGACTTCCAAAGATTAACTTGGCTAGACAGTAAATAACTTGGAAGTCATTGGTGTATAGTTGATAGCTGAAGGCATGGACAAGATGTGTTTTCCAAAGAGATTATTAGAAGGTAAAGGATAGAAAATTATGAAACACTGCCCTATGGGTGATGGGCAGAAAAAGAGGATCCCAAAAGGAAAGCTAAGAAAGATGGCCAGAGTGGGAAGGTAAAATCAGTGAAGTCTTAAGCCAAGTGAGAAAACAACTTGAAGAAATCAGAAGAGTTTTCCATTTCTAGCAATTTGACAGAATAGGTCCTGAATGACCTTCCTTCTGAAAACACATGCTTGACAAAATTTAAAAGCATACTTTAAAATGAGTTGCTGATTTGGAATTGGTAAGGAAGAAAGAATTCTCAGAAGCTAAAACCATAATGAAGACATGGATCTGAAGAAGTAAGTTGGGACTGAAGCCTACTCTCTCTCACCAAAACATCTACTGAACCCCAGATACCTTGAGTTTTCATTTTGATAGACATACAGCTTGCAGAAAGTAGGAGACAATAAGTTGGGGCATCTAATAGTATACCTGAAGAAAGGCTGCTATCCTAACAGAGGTGAAAAACAAACCAGCCCTGCAGAGGAGGAAAACCAAGAATATTGCCTCCTTTGATCTCCTTCTCTTTTATAAGAGGGGAAAATAAGTGTCCCCCTTAGATAATAACTCTTCCCTAACAATGTGGAATCAGAAAACAGCACGTTACATTGTTTGACGTATTTATGTCACCTATCTTTAAGGTGATCATTTTAGTTTAAAGGGTCTCACGTTGGTAGTGCCCCGAAGCATCTGACAAAAGCAAACAGAACTTCTTCAACCCATGCTTCAAAGAATTCCACGAGATAGAGTTTTAAGGAATGCAAAATCATAGTAAAAAAGAAAAAAACTCCCTCAAAATACTGTAACACAAGGTAAACATGGCACTAAAATAATAATCAATGGAAACAGCAGGTTACACTAACAAAGACTACAGATTCTGGAATTGTTGAGCAAATAATAATAAATAAATATGTTTAATATGTGAAAGAAAGAAAAAAAGAAATTGAAAATAGAGCAAAAACACTAATTATGACCAATCAATGTTATGGAAGGAAGGAAGAAACTGAGGGAACAAAAATATTTAAAGACATACTGGCTGAAATTTTTAAAGAATTGATGAAAGAAACCTCTCTTCAACTTCAGGCACCCAAGCAGGATAGCTTCTGAGAAACAGAAGTGATACTGCAATATACCAGAGACAAAGAGAACTGTCTTAAAAATAGACAGAGAGAAAAGAATGCTTATAAAGAAACAATGAGTCCAATATCTGATTTCTAAACACACACACACACACACAGAACACAGAGGTGTCTATCTAGCATGTTGACCCAGAAAATTCTTTTTTAAGAACAAGAACAAAATAAGGAATTTCAGATAAACAAAATAAGAGCTTGCCATCAAGAGGGCCATGCTTATGAAACGTACAAAATATGTGCTTCATAAAGAAGGAAGTGGTTCCAGATGGAGTGCATGAGATACAAAAAGAAGCAATGTCCAAAGAAGTTGATTAATTTTGTGGGTAAACCTGAAGTATGGATTCTTTAAAAATAACAATAATATCCACTTATAGATTTTTAAAAGATAAAATGGAAATAAAGGACTAATAAATGCATGTAAGTTGGAAGAGGAGGTAAAGTATTGTAAGGTCCTTTATTATATGGGGAGAATTTGCAATATTGATTACCTTTAAGATTTGTAAAGTATGTATGTTAAATGTCTAAGGTAAACACTAAAACTCTTTTACATTTTTGTTGTATCTTTTTAAACTATTTGTATTTTGACAGGATACCATAAGTCATTTCTGGAACAAGTCAGGGAAGACATAAATAAATTAAATAAATACTCTTTAAAAAGAAGAGACTGGTCAATATTGTTAAATGCAAATGAAGGTCAAGTAAATTAAAGAGTAAAGTGTCCCTAGAATTTGAAAACTAAAGATCCTTGGCGACTAGTAACCTTGGTGAAAGCACTTTGGTGCAGTGATGGAGATGAAGTTCTGACTGCATGAAGAAGGAATTGTTGATAAGGAAAGGAAGACAGCAAGTGTAGACCATTCTGAAAAGAAACTTGACTGTAGAGGGAAAGCAAGAGACAAGGCAGTGGCTGGAGGTAGATGCAGGATCAAGAAAGTTTTTTTTTCAAATTTTTAATGAATGATCATGCATTCCATACAGGATTTCCATACATCACCGCACCACCAACGCCTCACATAGTTGTGACACATTTGTTACACATGGTGAAAGAACATCATCCCAATATTACTGCTACCTATAGTCCATAGCCTGTATTTGGCATATTCCCCCACAAGCCATCCTATTATTAACGCCATGTATTAGTATTACATATTTTGTATAGTTCATGACAAATTGCTTCATATTTGTACTGTTAACCACTGTGTTATACGATCCCTGCCTTCTACAATCCATCCAAAGTATTCACTCAGTGGTTCTCAGTTTTATCAGAGTTGTGTTGTCATCAGCTCAGTTCATTTTGGAACATTTTCATTACTCCAAGACGAAAACCCTCATATCTCCTTATCCCCCCCGCCCCATTACTGACCCTTAACATTGATATAGTACCTTCTTTGCCATTGGTAAAAATATTACAATATTATGGTTAAATGTAGTCTATATGCTACATTAGTTGTATTTTTTCCATGTCTCTCATATTCTTCTTTTTTTAAAGATTTATTTATTTATTTATTCTCTCCCCTCCCTCCCCACCCCGGTTGTCTATTCTCTGTGTCTATTTGCTGCGTCTTCTTTGTCCACTTCTGTTGTTGTCAGCAGCATGGGAATCTGTGTTTCTTCTGTTGCATCATCTTGCTGTGTCAGCTCTCCATGTACATAGCATCATTCCTAGGCAGGCTGCACTTTCTTTCGTGCTGGGTGACTCTCCTTATGGGGTGCACTCCTTGCACATGGGGATCCCCTATACGGGGGACACCCCTGCGTAGCAAGGCACTCCTTGCGCGCATCAGCACTGTGCACGGGCCAGCTGCACACGGGTCAGGGAGGCCCGGGGTTTGAATGGCGGACCTCCCATGTGGTAGACGGACGCCCTAACCACTGGGCCAAGTCTGTGTCCTCTCCATATTCTTAACACCTTGCAATAGACGAACTTCCTTGTATTTGGACTGGTAACCTCAATCATCATCCACCACCGAAACCACTGTGAAATACTGCCCATAGATTATCCTCTGCCTTTCTTTCAATTGGCATTAACCTCCCTAGACTACACCTTCCAGCCACATTCATGTTTATAAATAGGCAGTGTTCATTCATGATAGTCACTATCATGCATTACCATCAATTCTGTCCATTTCCACACATTTACAGCCCACATTATTAAACATTCTACATACATTCATTTTAGGTTTGGAGAAACTTGAGCTTATTTATAGGCTAGGGACAAAAACCAATTAACTAGGAGTAGTTGAAGATTACGGAAAAAGAAAGGTATCTGCAGGATCCATTTGAAGGATCCATGTCCACAAGACAGTAGATTAAAGGAGGTGAAATGCCCAGCTCAGGTGGAGAGACTGAGCCAGAAGAGTAACACCCCTCCATTAACACAAGGCAAAAATTGGTACAGATGATTATATATATAATTTTTTAAGCGGGAGAAGTTTAGAACAGTTGGTTAGCAATGTGGAGAGAACTGAATCAGGACTCATAGAACAATGGAGATTTGTCAGGGATTTGTAGGGAACAACATGTCTAGTAGCATCATTTTTCTCCAGCAGTGCTCTGCAGGGCAACCAGAGGGAAAACAGATGTTTGGGTTCAGAATTGGGGCTTTGCTGAATAGCAGGTTGAAAGTACAAGGAATTTGAGGTCAGAGTAGAGGTAGATTAACAATGAAGCTAACAATGCTTAACTCCAGAACTTCCAATATGCATGCCTGAAAGAGCCCAACATGTGTTCACATGATTACAAGTAAGACCGGTTAAGTCCACCATCTCTTTCCACGTCAGCTTCACATGTCACGCGTCCCCTAAGTGTCAGGCCCCATTGCAATGGTCTCCTCTATGCCAGTCAGGTCCTGTATTGGTCTCGTTCTCCCAACCCAGCCTTCTGGGCTTTCTCATGCTCAACCACACTAGAGAAAAGACTATGTTATCTTTCTACTCACTCTATAGAAAATAATATTATAAAATCAATGTTATATGAAGAAATATCAGCGCATAGGCAGGCAAAAATTTGTAAGAGGAAAAAGTATTTTACTGGTAAGTCTGCCAATTAATTAACAAAAGCCTATTATCTTCTGCATTTTGTGATATTTATTATATTTCTCTGCTTCTAAAATGAATCATATGATTTCTTTTCTCATCCTGCGTAAATACTCATTTTCATCCTTAATTTCAATTTCATAATTCTGTATTCTTTCTCTTACAGAACACCAATCAAATTGTATAAGTTTTAAGCATCCAAAATCTTGGATCTACTTCTGAGTAAGAGAATAAATTAAAAAATGAATCTTGGAGAAGACCAAAAGTATAGCCAGAACAAACAGCTGGGGAAAAAAAAACATAGGGTGAAGCCAAAGTCGGCATTTCTCCAAGGCAGATTGAAGTTTATGAGTCTAAATGAGAAGCCATCTGACTTTAGACAGTCACCTTACCTCTCTGCTGCCCCCTCTCCTCACATGTAATGTGAGATTTTTAAGCTTCAGGGACACGTCTAACATCCCTTATGTTTTTCATACACTGTATCTGCCGTGCCTAACCTTGGTACCCATGGAAGCACTCACCAGCATTTGGTGAATGAATGGTATTCAATGGGCTGATGATTGCTAAGCCCCTTCCGTTCTGACTGTGACTATGATTGTTATAGGCTGAGATACTGCCTTCAGTCTATAGCCACTTCATGAAGTGTGATTATGACTAGGTGCCTCAGCTCTCCATAAACAGTGGTGCTCACATTGCCCACTTAACTCTGTAGCCTGGCATGTAAGACCTTCCAAAAATTGCCCCAGGATACCTTTCTAGCACATATTATAACGGGAGTGCTTCAAAGTTCTGGCCAAGCTAGAAAGCACATTTCTCTGTTCTTTCCTATTGTTATGGCTTTGATCATATCATTCGTTTCCTCTCTCCACAAGGCAGCCTCTCCTGCCATTTTCATCTGTTGAAATCCTGTTTAATTTCAAAGGAACCCCACCTTATCCTAAGCTGTATGTTGTCTCTGGATTCTCATCGCCCTTTATAGCGCTCTTATGACTCCTGGGATGAAAGTTTACATTTTAGTTATTTGTGTTCTCGCCTTGACCTTGTTTGTAAGTTCCTATATCATAGGAAACCTTTTTAAATTTCCTTCAGTGGCTTACCACAGAACCTTGCATAAAGCAAAATATCCATCAATGTGCATTTCCTGTTGAAATAAATTTTAACAAATGTTGAAAAACACCAAAGGAAATTTATCTTTACTAAATAAAAGTCATAATTCTATTTTTACATTGGAAATATATAGGAAGAACTATTTTTAATTATAGAAGTTGCTCCTTCCCAATATTTTTTGAGTACCAACAATATGTCCAACAACTTTCAGGTTAATTTTCTCTATTGTTTTCTGTTTTCTATTCTATTAATTTCTTCTCTTGACTTATACTTACTTTGGATTTATTTTCCTTTTCTTTTCTACACTCCATTAGATGGAGTCCTATGTAATTGATTTTTGCGGAATTTTCTTCTTTCCTAAGCTAAGTATTCTAAAGCTACAAATTTCCCTAAAAACAATGCTTTAGCTGCAACAAACAAATTCTGATTTGTTGTATTTCCAGTAATATTCAGTTTCACATCTTTCGAGTTTCCCTTTGATTTCTTGTATGGCCAAAGGATTATTTTTAAATGTACTTTCTAATTTTCAAATATTTGGGGTTTTCCTAAATATCATATTCTTTTTTAATTCTAGTATAATACTCTGAGAACAGAGAATATACTCTATATGATTTCAACCCTTTTAAATTTATTGAGACTTATTTTATGACCCAGAAGATGATCTATTATGATGTGTATTGATTAGAATGTTTACTTTATAGGAGTTGCATATAATGTTCTATAAATGTTGATTATTGGGTCAAGATGGTCAATAGTGCTTTTCAGACTTCCTGAGTTTTTACCAATTGTTTTATCTAATTGTTCTATCAGGAATCAGCCAGATGTGTGAGCAGAATTTCTACGCACTACTGGCTTCTCTAGTACTGTGGATATCTGCAAGGACATATTTTAGTTGTCACCATGATTGAGATACCACTGCCATCGCAGGGCAGGAACCAAGGATGCCAATCTGCCGATCAGCATCTACAGTTCACAGGAGAGTCCCACAAAGGGCTCGCCAGACATTCACATTGGTGGGGGAAAAAGTTGGTAATCATTCAAGCCCAAACCCAACTTCATCTTATATACAAACTGAAAAAAAGGCACCTTTTGTGTGATCTTAACACACACTGAGTTGTCTAAGAATATGGCTACCTTGAAAACTGAGGAATGGCTAACAGTTTTGTTTTGGGCACTTTACCAAGTTATTATTCATTTTAGAAAATCACAGTTTGAACAGTAAAGGCTCTCACAGTATTTGAGCTGCCAATACAGTATATCTGTGCCAGGCTGCAATTGAGATCACCTTCACAGTGGTGCTACCAGGCAGCAGCTGACTACTTCATCTTCTCTTCTAAAGCCCTCGTGCCTGTGTATTTATGTATTGGAATTATTCTATTATAAATAATTTAAAATGTTTCCCTTTGATTATAGTTAGAGACTTACATTGATTTTTCTCTTTTTTTGTGATTTTTTAAAATTAATTTTGTTTTTAAAGCTTTAGATTGCATAAATGTTACATAAAAATATAGGGGATTAACATATGCCCTACTCCCACCCCCTCCCACACTTTCCCGCATTAGTAAACTCTTTCATTACTGTGGTACATTTGTTACACTTGATGAACACATATTGAAGCATTGCTACTAACCATGGACTACAGTTTACATTACCATTTACACTCTGCCCCCCCCCCTTGATTTAATAGATTATGACAGAATGTATATTGGCCTGCATCTATCATTGCAGTGTCATGCAGGACAACTCCAAGGTCTTGAAAATGACCCCACATTACACCTACTCTTCCCTCTCACTCCCCTCAGAACCTGTGATGGTCACTGCTTTTATATCCATGATAAAAGTTTTTCCATTGCTAGAATAATAATAAGTCTACTTTAGTCCGTTGTTCTCATTCCCCAATCTTTAGGATTTTCAATTGTGATGCCCAGTCTGTTTCTAATTGAGAGGGGCTTAAATCCCATGGGACAGATGGATGGAACTACCTTGCTTGCAGTTGCAGACACTCTCTGTTCCTTGGGATGGTCGTTTTCCATTATCATTTCCTTGTTAGTTGTCCTGTGTCAGTTGAACTGGAGACTTGTATTGACTCTTTTTTTTTTTTTTTTAGGTACCTGGCCTGAGGAATGAACCTGGGACCTCATACGCAGGAGGCTGGAGCTCAATTGCTGAGCCTCATCAGCTTCCCTAGTTGGCTTCCTTATCTGTTTGCTTGTTGTTTTGCTCATTGTTTGCTCATTTGTTTTGCTTGTTGTTTTGCTCTTAGTTTGCTTGTTTGTTTTTGCTTTAAGAGGCACCAGGAACCAAACCCAGGACCTCCCATGTGGGAGGTGGGTGTCAACTTCTTGAGCCACATCCACTCCCCACATTGATTTTTCCCTCCCTGAAATGGCTCCCTCATCTGTTTTTTGTTTTTGCTCATTGTTTGCGCTCATTGTCTGCTCATTGTTTTTGCTGGTTGTCTGCTCTCTCATTATTATTAGGGTTTTTTTGCTCATTGTCTGCTTGTTATCTGTTCTTACTTTAGGAGGAGGCACCAGGAAATGAACCTTCGAGCTCCCATGTGGGAGGCCAGTATGCTCAACTGCTTGAGTTTCATCCACTCCCTCCCTGCTTGTTTTTGCTTGTCTGCTCATTGTTTGCTTGTTGTCTGCTTGTTATTTTTGCTCATTGTCTGCTTCTTGTTGTTTTTTTTTGCTTATTGTCTGCTCATTGTTACTCATCTGCTCGTTGTTTTTGCTTAATGTCTGCTAATTGTCTGTTCATTGTTTGTCTTCTTTAGGAGGTACTGGGCACTGAACCCGGGACATCCCCTGTGGGAGGTGGGCACTCAACTGATGAGCCACATATGCTTCCTTATATTGATTTTTAACAGTGTCTTGAGGTAGGTCATATATCCTGATGATTCCAGGGTAGTCAAAGGAGCTTACAGAATAGTCACTACTTAAAGAAAAGACATTGACTCTGGTTGAATTTAGATTCTGGAATTTAGACTCCATCCTTGGGACTCAGCTGTGTTCTTCTTCTCCACACATGATCTCCTTCAAAGCATGACCTTCAGTCCCCAGAGCTAAATGCTGTGAGGGTGGGGCTACCTGTAGAGGCTGCCTCAGGCATGCAGTCCTTCTTGAAGGCTGACATCAAACCAGCTCAAACCACTTTCCTCTCCCTCACCCTGCCCTTCTTTCTGCCCCTTGGAGACACCGCTTTGCTCCTGCCTCGTGACTTCTGCATCATTTCCTCCTCCATATTTTTCATGGCTAATCCCTTCTGGCTAGTTCACCCCCAAAAGGCCTTCCCGTGAACACCCTATTCAGAACAGCCCCCAGATACCCTCCATCCATCATCCCGCTTTGTCCCCTCTCTAACACGGACCGCACTCTGAAATATCTTGTTCATCTGCTGGCCTCCTGAATGAAAACCTTTGCCTGCAGGGACCTAGTTGTCTTTTTCACCTCTGTATTCCCAGCACCTACGCACATAGTAGGTGTTCCGTAGACAGTTGTCGAGGGCGTTAGTGAATATGCTGATGGCACTGTCCCATCCTTCAGGCACTTTTGGTGGGACAAGTGGGACGTAACTGCACGCTCAGGAAGTCTGTAGGAAACCGCCTAGACCATCTGGACATCCGTCAATCCTCTCCAAGGGCCAGAGATGGGGATGGTAGAGCCTTTGGTCTCCAACGCATCAGAAGTACAGGTAGGTTTTCTAGAGGTAGCTCTAAAGCAGAACAAGGAGAACTCCCTACGCTGCCCCTTCCCCACCCCCAGCAGACAGATGCCCAGGAGTCTCCTGGGTGGAATCTGCAGATGCTTGCCCCTGGGGGGCTCTCTGTATGCCTAGAATCTCTGAAACAGCTGGGCCAGATCGCCAGGCAGTGTAAGTCATAGGGTCCAAACACAGCAGAAAGCTGCCGGTGGCAAGGAGGTCCGGCTGGCCGGGGTACAACCGGCCTGCACTGTCTGCAGCTGTCCAGGGTCAGATTTCCAAGTCACCTGCTCAGGGCCAGGCTGCAGGAACTGAGCTGTCAGACAAAGCCCAGTAATTACCCCAGACTCATCTACACCTTCCCTGTCCATGTCCTAATTGAGGTTTAATGGCCTTGGTCACAGGAGGGGGCTTTTCCTGCCTTTCTAGAAGTGGATTCTTTCATGTGGGCATCAAGCCAATTAGTTCAGCATCTGGAGTAATTGATAGAAGTCCAGCCTGCCTTCGTGAAATTCCCAGGCCTGGAAGCTCTTTGCGGTGATGGTTTGTAAGCGTGTGTACGTGGGAGTGGGTGGGCGTGTTCCATGTCACGGGCATGAATTTTAGAGGAGAGGACTTTGGTAGAGATGGGGAAAGTTGAAGTATATGGCTGCATTTATGACTTTACGATTTAAGGCGTGCATCATCTTTATTTACTCCTCCTTTACCCCCCTGTTCCTGTCTTCGATGCTTCTTATATGCAGTAGGTGGTAGATTCATTTAAGAAAATTGGATAGAATGACTGATATGAGCCTCTTTAGATCTTATACTTCCTGCATAATTTAAATCTATTTGGAGATACAGTCCAGAGACTCGCTTTTCACACTGAACAGTGTTTCCCCTTGCAATCCCTCGTCTTCATCGCTCTGACCCCTTCCCTTTCCCTTTTGCCCACTCTTTCCTCGGTGACGCGGTCACCAGCTCCAGCAAAGGCAGTTCTCCTAAACAGAGTCCTCAAGATTAGAAGAACCGAGCCCAGGACCGAGAGGCACCAACCTGTAACTGAAAGTCCATGCGACAGGGACCGCGTGCCCTCCAGAACGTGTCCCCGTTTCCCTGTCTGCAAATCAAGAACAGCTGCAGAAACCCTCCACCTCCGAGTCCCTTGGAGCCCCTGTGACAACTGGGGTTGCCGGCTCAGGAGCCCGCAAGCCCGCAGGAGGCACCAGGCTGGCCATGGCCGGGCCCCTGCGTTGGGTTGGCTTGTCACTCCACCCCAGAAGCAGCTAGGAAGAGGGTTAGTGTTGGCAAATGAAGGTAAACACACGCTCTGAGCAGGCTCCTGAGATTTCAGCTCTGCTCAGCACTCGGAGCTGAGCAGCCCCTAAAATAGCCTCACCAAGAGTCAGATGCTTATCACCATGAGATGGCTGCGGAGTAACTGGTTAGCTCAGATTTTCCTTAATGTGTGAAACAGAAGATTATAACCTTCAGAAACACTTTTGGGGAAGAAGGGGCTTGGGTAATTATTGAGTGATTGGGTAGTGTTCTAATACTGAGTGGAAGAGGGAAAGGATGGGTGGACTTTGGAAAGCCTGTGCATGAGCAAATCCTTTGCTATTTCATACATTTCCACTTTGAGTCTAAACTGGCCATCTCACAGGTCGTATTACAGGGTAGTAAGGACATGACTGGAAGAGCAGAAAGGTTTACTGGGAGGCAAGGACTGAAAGCCAGGACTGTTTCATGGGAAACATCAGCGTAACTCGTGTGTGAGTCTGAAGAAGTCTTCCTTTCCTTTGAGTGGAAATGACTTTTCTGCCTTTGGTGCACAAACTTGAGTTTGGCTACAAGAACCAGGTTTCTTTGCTTCCTGGAAAGACCTAGAGTGGGCACACAGCCATTTCCCCAAGGGGCCCTGAGCCCAGAAAGCTCCAGTCCTAAAGTCTCTTAAACTTTCCTTAATATTCTATTTTATTAAATTTTCCAGCAGGAGCTTTAGCCAGCATCTCACTTTCCATGACATTCCACTGCCTATGGGCTAAAGTCCAATTTTCTTAACACGGCATATAGGGAAGGATCCTTATACTTTGGCCAGTGTTTACTGTCGAACCTTGCTTGCCCTTCATTAAGGGCTCTCCTACCCCCATGCCTTTGCTTATATGGCTCTCCCCACCAAATATGTGCCCTGCATCATCACCACTTCCTTCACCACCTAGAGAAATTCTTCACCTTTGTCAAGGTACACATCAGATATCATATGTTCTATGATGGCTTCCCAATCTTTCTCAAGGTTTAATTAATCACGTGCACCTCTGGGGACATATTTCCATCATATACATCCCATTGCATCGTTATTATTGGTGCATGTGTCTGTCAGCATAGCTAGACTATTAATTCCTCAAGAGCAGAGATTTTATTGATCTCTGACTCCCCAGTGCCTCAATTACAGGCAGAGTGGGCATTACCATCCCCAAATCCTCAAGATTAGGGAAGGAACAATGGACCAAAGTAGACTTACTATTGTTCTGCTATAGACTTATTGTCATTCTAGCAGTGAAGAACTTTTATCATTGATGTGGAGGCAGTGAACACTTATTTTTAATTAAATCCCTTGACAGGTAACAGAGGCTATCTGCACTCAGTTCTAGACCAGTGTCAAAGAGATTTGAGCATATACCCAGAGTCACTTTTTACTCCCTTGATCACCTTCAGTCTACTACATGAACACCCCCTATTAGTGAAACTCTTTGGGGAAACACTGCTGTAGCCATGCTGGAAGAGGGCTGCACCTATGACGTGGATCAGGAAGGTGATAGGCAGACCCTTGACCTTTACCTAAGAATGTTCTCCCAAGTCAATGCAAGATGCAGGCATCGTGTTCAAGATTCAGTTCTGTAAAAGCCATAATTCTGAACCTCACCAGAGCCCTTGAGAAGACATGGGATTTGGTGATGATCAAGCAAATACCAACAAATGACTCAGTCCTAAAACATCACAGCAAAAACTTTAAAACCTAATGTGCACGCAATGCCAAGCAACCAGTGTTGTGCATGTCCCCCTCACTGAACAGAAAAATACCCATTTCCTTGGTGACTGTGCATGTGGCCATAATTTCTTCTTTTTTAAGGACAAAGATTTTCACTTATAAACCCCTAAGACCATCATGGAGGCAATTTAAGTAGAGAGATTTAAAATGGAAAGTACGTGGTGTATGGAATACAGATTTTTATTGTGTACTGGTGGCTCCAGTGAACACAGCAGCAGACACGGAGCTCTCCTTTTATGCCTTCTCCTTTGCCTCCAAAGCTGTGCACTCCTCCACCCATCTCCCACTTCCTCTCCACTATCCCTAAAATAATTCAAATCTTGGAGTCCTCGGGAGAATCAGTGCTGGGTTGGAGGATTGCTTAGGAAGACTAGCAGCTATGCATGATGCCATTTTGACTTTGATTTAAGTAGACTTTCACAGGTGATTCTGGGGACCTAACTTTGACTTGCTGCACCATCTCTACCAGAAGATGTATTTTTAGTGACAAATGATAGACTTATAAGACAACTCTTTAAACATAACTCATTTCTAAGTCTGCCTGCATCCAACGCACACTGAGGGATCACGTCGGAAGATAAATCCACGTGTGTCTGCTGCACCCCATAATGAAAGAAATTTTTCATAATAAGACATTAGGTATCTGACTCCTGCAGTACATTTCTGTATGATACACAGTTGCTCCCCTTAGCAGCTGTTAATATTTCTACCCAAGAACACAAGTTATACTGCTAATAAGACATATGATGCATTATTGATATTCTCATATTTCAGTAAGTCAGTAACTTGTTATATGGCTGAATGTAGGGTAACTAGTTCAATATAAAATACTGTTTGCTATTAGAAGATACACATCTTAAGAGGAAGATAAATGTTTAATTAAAAAAGAAAGGGGAGCAGATGTAGCTCAAGTGGTTGAGCACCTACTTCCCATGTACAAGGTCCCAGGTTCGATCCCCCAGTATCTCTTAAAAATCAAAAAAACAAAACCAACTGTAGCTGGGGAGTGGATGTAGCTCAGGGGCTGAGTATCTGCTTTCCCATGTATGAGGTCTGGGGTTCAAACTCTGGTACCTCCTAAAAAAATTTCTGTCAACCAGAATTTCAAGATAGGTTTTTTCCTGTGTGAAGACTGAAATTGAGGTGTCTGAACAGGTCACTCTCCACCTTCTGTCAAAGGCACTCCTAGGTATCCAAGGAAAGGGAGGGCTGATCATGGACTTCAGAGTTGATTACCTTAGGGAAGACAAGGAAAGAATGTAAGCAGGACTTCTCCAATCAGAATATCCAAAAGGAGAGATTTAAGTTTTCTTGATCAACATGAATGGCCCTCTGCTTCTTTAACAAGAACCAACAAATGTCTAACAAAGAGAAAAAAGAGAAGAAGGAAGAAATAAAAGGCAGAAGGGAGAAAGAGAAAGAAGAGAAGGAGAATAAATAGACCCCAAATCACGATATTTAAACATAACCTTGCTCAAGTTTTTCAACAGAGCAATGACACTTAAAGATGTTATTCTTCATTCTTCAGATCCAACCTTATTAAAAATATTTCTGTGAGTTCATGATTTTCTTTAAAATCTATAAAATGAAAATCTTACCTTTGTGACTTGAGAAGCTATGGCTTGTACAGTTGTAAAAGTGTCTCCTGTCACTTAGCAGGACGATATTCTGTGCAAAGTCACACAGCTAGCTGGTAGCAGATCAAGGTCCTTATTTCTCAATTAGATTGTGAGGTTCTGTAGGAAAGAACAGGTGTTACAACTCACCTTTGACTCTGTCACACAGCTTTTCAAAAAAGATATTTGAAATTCCAAAGTATGTTACTTCGTCTGCCATGTCTTCCTCCGTCTTGCTTGTCACCTCTTTTACTCAGAAAAAAGTAAACAGGAAAAGGGCTTGATGCTGTTTACAGCTTCTGAAATCCCCACGTCAATCCCTCCTCAAACGGGATTGCAAAGGAACAAAAGCTAGGTTTTCACAAAAGCATGCCTCAATTGCATTGCTAAATCGGATGGTCCATGACCCCACTTTATCCAGATGCTAAATCTTTCCGCAGCCAGCAGTTTTCAATCAGCAGGTCATGACTCATTGGGGGGTCATAAAATCAATTTACTGGGTTTCAGCCAGCATTTTGGAAAATAAAATAGAATGCAATAAAATCAAATAGATTTTCAATATCAGAGTTGCTTATACTCTGGCAGGTAAGAGGAGGTAAGTATTGCTTTGTGCAACTTTTTCTTCAGTTGCGTGTAGTGTGTGCATATGTCATAATGTATTTCTTATTTCTACTCGTTGGTGGGTTTCTTGGAGATGGTTGTCAAATCAAGGGATTCAAAGCTCTTTTGTTAACTTAGGCCAATACAAGTTGGCAACTTCATATTCATTTGGTTCAGGAATTGGCTAAATCTGACCCATCCATGGGTATCCAAAATTAATTTATCAAAAGATTGGAATCTAAAGGGCCAGCAGGACCAGTGCCTGTCTTCTCCATTACTGATTTCCAGTTTGGTTCCTGCCTAACCTTTCCATGAATTCATCCTCAGAATCCTTCAGTCAAGTTGAGTTCCATAACTTAATGGACTTGAGAAGAGTGTTTTGAGAACCCAACACAGGTGTCCTTTTAAGGAAAACTTTGAAACCCATGACTTTGTTTCATAAAGTCCCTGTTTTTATTCAGTTTCCCTGCATTCTCAACACACTTAGTCACCCAAAACTCAGTACAGTGCCTAGTACATTATGAAAGCTAATTAATATTTGCTGGATGAATTAACAGTAGGCCCAGCTCAAGATGCCAAAGTGCAATGAATACAGCCCTCAATATACTAATCCATTTAGCTACCTAAGTGTGTTTCTTGTTCATTTTAAGAACGAAGTCAGCCAGGTTTTTCTCTGCCATAAATAGCCCTAAAAGCACAAGAACAAGTTAAATGACACCACAAGGAAGCAATTAGTCAAATCCATAGTCATTCTACGTAACAAAACTTTCAGTATCACCAGCAAATCGATAGCAATTATTTTTTCAAAAAGAAAAACTCTTTTAGAACAAAGGAGGCTTAAGAGACATACCTAATGCAACAAATGAACCTTGTTTGGTTTCTGAACTATAAAAAGACATTTTGTCGAAATCGGGGGAAAAGAAATATGGACTGGATATTAGAGGATTTTGAGGAATTAGCTTTAATTTTGTAAAGTATGCTATTGGCACGCAGATTATGCTAAGAGTAGAAAGTCCTTATCACTGAGCAATGCACACAGAAATGTTTTCAGCAGAAAAGACATATAAATCTATTATTAGTTTTTAAATCTCTAAAAAAAGGGGATATGTAGGTATGGGAGGATGATAAAATAAGATTGGTCAAATGTGGATGATTATGAAAGTTAAGGATAAGCACACGGAGTTTCATTATACCATTATCTCTATTTTAGCATATATTTGAACATTTCTGTAACAAAATTTTAAATATAATTAGCCCCAGCAGAACAGAAACAGCAAGGTAAAAACTTCAAAACTACAATTTCAGGCTCTCTCACACAGCCTTAATCCAGGGGGAACCCAAACAGCATTTACTGGACTTTGAACACATTCCAAATGTGGTTATCTGGCGCAACTTGCTCATTATTATGTTTTTAAATAAAAGATCGTATGCCCTGTTAGAAGCATCAAAACGTCATTCTATTCATCTGGAGCAAAACGTTCCTCCCAGTACAGCTTTTTCCTTGAAAAAGGAGGAGGGTGAGAGGGGGCTGGGGTGAGAGGTCAAGGAGGAGAAACGACCATTGAGTTTTCCACTTGGAGGAGATTGGCAAGATCCTTGGGGAGACAGTAAATTGAAATTAAGGCTGCTCCAGGCAGCTTACAGGATGTGCCTGCAAATGTAGACAGGCCGAAATGGTGAAAAAGTCTGTTTGTGCCCATTCATGTGAAGTGAATGCCTTGTAATGTGCTCCAGCCCCAGGGAATGGTGGCTGGAGCGGGGAACGGAAGACGGGATGGATTTGACATAAGAGCTTTTGAGCGCTCGGAAGGCTGGCTCTTCCCTGCGGTTTAATGGCCAAGTCCGCTGGGAGCTACAAGGAAGGAGCCCAGTGAATCCCTACAGCTTTTCGTTTTAAGGATAACAAATCTTAAAACAGGTGTGAGCCCAGAAAGATCCTTTTACTCCTTGTTTTTAGAATCTTCTGTGGCCGGCCAGTTCTCTGTGTATTATTACCATTCCACAAAATGAGGTCTGGGGGAAGGGAAGGGAGGAGAGGAAAGTGAAGCTGAATAAACACAAATTGCTCTGAGTGACTCATATTCATTAAGTCCACTGGTCATGCGCTATGAAATTTATTAAACTGTGGTTTCCAGGAGAACGTATTAGTGCAGCTAATGAACACAAATGACAAAAAGAGGCCTCCAGGAAATGGGTTCCCGGGCCTAGATGAGACTGGTGAGTAATGTGACGAGATTATAACGTTAAAAGCTTCTATTACAGTCCTGAAGGCTGATTATTCAAAGGGATTGCCTTCAGTGTGGAAGGGAGATGGGGGGAGGCTGAAAGGCTGCCTTGTCCAAAGCAGGGGCCTAAGCTTTTCCTGTAAATCTAGGCAAGGAGCCTGTGTGCCTCGGTGCTGCCACCTGGTGGTGAAGGAGCTCGAGGAGCCGCTGCTTAAAGATGGTGGCTGATGTCAGGTTGTTGAGGGCATGGCAGGGAACGCCAGGGCACAGCCACCCTATTTCTGACTAGGATGGATTCCTTCACACCTGTGGTGTCAAGAGCGGAAGCAAACCTTCACGCAGTCACCAGCTCTGCAGAATCTGGCCCACATACTCTTTAAAGGAGACATGGTCCTCCCATTCCTTCAGAATGTTAGCCAAGAATGTTCACCTTGTCCTAACCGCAGCCTGAGACCAAAGCCTTAGCTCTCCCAAGGATATTGGCTTCCTAACCTAATGCAGTTGCTCCAGCTTTGATTTCCCTCTTTCTCCTACAGCTGTCTTCCAATCCATCAGCCGTTCCTGTTGGCCCTACACTCACAACACCCCAGGACCCCTCTATCATCTCCGGCGCTACCCGTCTGATTTGAGCCCCCAGCATCCCTGCCCTGGCTGAAATCAATAGCCTCCTAACCATGCTCCCTGCTTCCCTCCTTGCAGCCTGTGCTCTACCAGCCACTAGAATGAACCATTAGAACACAGAACTTCTCGCTCAAAATCTTCTCATGCCTTCTCATTCGCTTTAAGTAAACTCTAAAGGCCTGGAATGTCTTTTTCCAAGTCCTAAACGATCTGGCCCTGTGTCCTCTCTGACCTCATCTCCTGCACTCTACCCCCACTCACTCTGTTCAAGCCACGTTGACCTCCTTGCCTGTCCACAAAGAGGCCCGGTCCGCTCGGTCTGGAATGCTCTTGCCCCAGACAACTGCTCGCCCACCCCCCTCTGGTCACTGATCAAACTCTACCTTAACAAGGAGGCCTTCCATTAACATCCTGGGTAAAATAACACCTCCCCTCTCTTTCCAACCCCATCATTCTTTATTTTTCTCTGCTTTGTTTTTTTTATTTACAGCACAGTTCTCCTCCTGAAATGTTGTGTATTTATGTGTTTATGTCCTTATTTTCCATTTCCCCAAATCCCCTGTAAGAGATGGTAAGGTCCATTAAAGTAGGGGCTCTTGGGAATTCAGTATCTTGAACATGGTTCCTTTGCATCTGAAGCTTCAAAAGTATGCAAGAAGAGCTCCTCAGACTCCTGCAAAGACTCTTGACCATTGTTAAGTGCCATGAGAGCAGGTTGGTCTGACTTAGTCTCCCCCTGTATTGCCAGGACCTGGTAAATGGCATGCACACAATAAGACCTTTCTTTTTCTTTTTCCTTTAACAGATTTATTGAGGTGTGATTGATACAACAAACTCGACTGTTCAACGAACACCATAATCCAAATTTAGAACATTTTCAAAACTCCAAAGTGCCCAATTGCACTACCACTTCCAGTGTCACTGATCTATAATTTGTCTCTAAATTTGCCCTTTCTGGAGATTTCATATATATAGAATCATACAATATCTACTTATTTATGTCTGATTTTTCTCTGTCCACATAATTTTAAGGATCACTCATGTTGTAGAATGAATCAGTATTTTTCCTTTTTACTTGCTTAATAGTACTCCACGGTAGAAATGTCCACTTTTTTATCCATTCATCACTTCATGAGTATTTGGATTGTTTCAAAATTTTTTGACTATAAACATCCACATACATATCTTTGTGTGGACATATGCTTTTAGTTACTTGCCTAGATTGTTAGGAGTGAAATGACTAAGCCATGTTTATCCTTTTAAGAAATTGACAAACTGCTTTCCAAAGTGGTTGTACCATGTTATATTCCCACCAGCAAAGAATGAGGTTCAAGTTTCTCCACTTCTTCAGCAATATTTGCTATTGTGTATCATTATGATGATAGTCATCCAAGTGAGTGCATAAAGGTATATAATTATGGTTTTAATTTATATTTTCCCAATGACAAATGTTATGCATGTTTTCATGTACAATAATTATTAACAATTTGTATATCTTCTTTGGTGAAATGTCTATTCAGATCTTCTGCCCATATTTTAATTGGATTGCTTGTCTTCTTACTGAGTTATCAGAGTTCTTTATATATTTTAGATACAAGTCTTTACCATACAATTTGCAAATATACTCTGTGCCTTGTCTTTTCATTTTCTTAATGATGTCTTTGTAATGCAAATTATTGTACATTTTTATTAAATTCAACTAATATTTCTTTTCTTCTAATGACCATGTTTTGAGGTCATAGCTAAGAATCCTTTTCCTACCCATGGTTACAAATATTTCTCCAATGTTTTCTTCTCGAAGTTTTATAGTTTTGCATTTTACAGTTATATTTATGATCTATTTTGAGCTAATTTTTGTTTATGGTTTAAGGTAAGGTCTTAAGTTCGGTGTTTTGCATGTGGATAACCAAATGTTCCATTACCAACATTAAAAAAATCATTCTTTCCCCAATGATGGGATCTTTGTTGAAAATCAAGTTTCCATTAGTATAAGGATTCATTTCTAGACTTTCGATTCTATTCCATTGATTTTTAAGTGTATAATTGTATACCATCACACTGTCTTTTTTACTATGGCATCATAGAAATTTTTGAAATTGGGTGTAGTCAGTCCTCCAACTTTGTTCTTCTTTTTCAAAATTGTTTTGGATTTCTAGATACTTTGCATTTTCATATGCATTTCAGGATCAGGTTTGTCAAGTTTTATGAAAATGCCTGCTGGTATTTTGAGAAGAATTGTATTGATTTTATACACAAATTTTGGGTGAATTACCATTTTGATCACTTAGAGTCTTCCAGTCCATGAACAGATGGGGCATCTCTCCATGTATTTAGACCTTCTTTAATTTTGCTCAACAATGTTTTATAGTTTTCAGTGTATAAGTCCTGAATGTTTTGTTAAATTTTTTCCCAAATATTTTTATGCTATTAGAAATGGAAATGTTTACCTAATTTTATTCCAGACTGTTCATTTCTGATGTAAAAATGCAACTTATTTTTACATTTTGGTAACTCATTTATTAATTCTAATGTTTGGGGGGGATTTACTTGGGATTTTCTACATTCAGGATCATGTCATCTGCAGTTATTGGATAAAGTATTCTTTTATGTCAGTTAGTGAAAGCGTAGTACATATCTTTGATATGTTTGATAGTTTTTTGTCTAGTTTTTCTATTAATTATTAAGAGTAGAGTATTGAGATGTCCAGCTATCATTGTTGAATTATCTACTTCTGCTTTTGAGTCTATTTTTTATCATTTGTTTTGAGGCTCTGTTGTTTGAGGTGTACACATTATAATTGTTATAGCTTCATGATGGATTGATATTTTATCCTTATAAATGTCTGTCTTTGTATCAAGTCTGTCTTTGTATCTTATCTTAAAGTCTACTTTGTCTTATACTAGTATAGCTAGTGCAGCCCACTTGTGGTTACTATTTGTATATTACATCATTTCCCATCCTTTTACTTTCAGTTTGTGTCTTTGAATCTGATGTAGCCTTTGTAGACAGCATATAGTTGGATCTTGCTTTTTAATCCAGCCTGACAATCTCTTTTGATTGAGATGTTCTGACCATTCACATTTAATGCAATCATTGATACAGCTGGATTTATATTTGCTATTTTGCTATTTATTTTCTAGGGCTTCTGTATTTTTGGCCCTCTGTCCTCCTTCAATGCCTTCTTTTAAGTGAAAAAATAATTTTTAGTGTGCCATTCTAATTCTTCTGTTGGCCTTTTAATTATATTTCTATTTTCTCAGTGATTGCTGTAGGTATTATTATATGCATCGTAACTTATCACAATATACTTTAGATTAATACAAACTTAATTCTGGTAAAATATAGAAACATTGCTCTAATATAGCCCCATTCCTTCTCTTCTCCTTTTTACTATAATTGTCATGTAGATCACATTTATATATACTATAAACCTAACCATGCAGTGTTATGCTCATTGTCCCACATCCCCATGGTGTGAGAGCCTTTAGTTCTCTCCGCTTGCCTGGGGCCAATGTCATCACTTGTACCGACAATGCCCTTCACCAGGCAGTGCCCTTCACTCCAAATCAAGTAACACCTCTTCAACGGAGGCCTAACGGTCCCCTGCCAGATCTCTCCATGCAGACCAGGGGGAAGTGGGGAGATGCAGGGATGGACTCCTGCCTGAAGCTCAGAAGTTTTCCAAGCATGAAGCCTTCTCTGATTGGTGTATGCCTTTGGTTGATTCCCAGAAAGAGTTGTCTTTGTCCTTTTTTTCCATCTTTATAGTTGCCTTTGGGGAAAGGATTTGCTGACCACCTCACTCAGCCAAGCATGGGAATTCTACAGCCCCAACTAAACTATGCTCCAGGAGGCAGCTACCTGTCTCTTGTTGCTCTTGCAGGCATTGAATGAGATATATTGCTTCCACCTTTCCAAAAATATGCTGCTGAGGTGAAAAGGACGTAATATACCTTCATTTATTTTTGCTTGGTAAAAGAGCAGAAAGAATCCCAACGCAAGCACTGTGAGCATTGTCATCTTTGGAAAGGGAAAAATGTCTGGCAGGCTTCACTGACCAAGGCAGGGCAAGGCTGAAGCAATAAACGTCATGGATACCAATTCCGAGTTCCAGCTTTTGCCTCGTTCAAAGATATGAGAAAAGAAAATAAACTGAAATTCCTATAAAATCGAATTAGGCTAGTTTTATAGGAACTTCTATGGAGGAAAAAACATAGGAATATTTTTCTAAAGTATGTTCAAGAATACATATCTAAAGCAACATTGAAGAAAAGGGACTATAATTATTTTTCTGTTATGTTTTATATTAAGATATGTCTGAGGCTTGGGAATGGGTTAGAAAGCCTTTCAAAGCTCCTTTTAAGAAACCTCAAATCTCTCTACCACATCCATATACATAGTGGTATTTTCAGAATTAAAGCATGAAAACTTTGCCAGTTTTCAGTATACCAGAACTTCACACATTTATCTCTCAAGTGTCATGATGGTAAACTTTGACAAGGTCCAACGCTTTGCACAGGCTTGGAATTGTCTTTTTATTTTTATACCTGTCCTATATCAAAAGAAAAACAATAGGGAGAAAAGTTAACTCTCTAAGAGATAGAGCACAGCTGATACCCAGGCTTGGCCACGCAGAGTACCCGGGACTGACCATGTGGCCTGACAACCTTCCGACCACAAGAGATGAATCATCCTAAAAAGTGCTTTGTAGAAGAAAATAAAATCAACAGAGTGAAAAAAATAAAAAATACAAACCGTGGAGTCTTAAATACACGTGGTCCAAGTTTTCTTTCTCCTCATTAATTTTGGAAGGCCTTGAGCGTTTAGAGGGAAATTTAACTTACATGTTCTGACCCATTTACACTTAACTCACCACAACATTGCTTTTTAACTGTCCTTGGTTGTCTAAGGGGCCCAGAGAACATTGTTCATGAAGCTTTGTATTAAAACAATTGATTTCATTTTCCTTGGAAATCAAAGTATGTTTTTCCAGACTGAAAAGTCCATTGAAAGAAATCCTAGACTCAAAACTCGTGAGGTGCGAGAGGGCGTCCATATTTGATCAGAGTGTCCCCATTCAGATTTCCAACTCAAGGTACTGTGGTTTGGGCAGCATCACAGAAAAGGGTTGAGTTGAAAAGGTCTGGGTTTCTTGCTCGTTGGACAGCCAAAATGAGGCCTGTCAAGCCTTTTACAAAGCAAGGCTTTTAGAGAACTCGGCCGATCTGACAACCCACTCTGCACTGGAACCCATCGTGAACAAAGCTCAGCCCTGGAATATGTGGTGGGAGATGAAGAAGTGGTATGGAGGTCTCATGATCTCAAGGTCTTTGTAGTCTAAGGGACTAACTGTAAAATGAGGGTGACGATAGCTGCTGCCTCATAAGACTGCAGTGAAGATTAAATGAGATGATGAGTAAGGTGCCGAGGTCCTGAAAATCCTAAGACCTCAGTATGTGTTAGCTACAACAAGTACAATTTATCTCCATGAATCGGTGATTCTATTGACCATCAGACCCTAAACCAAGCATTTCAGAACAAAACATTTGTTAAAATAAAGACTGCTCTATGTAAATATTTATTCATATGATATTCTCCTTCTAGCACCACAGAACCCTTTAAAAGTGAATGACTTCTCCTGCTCAAAATATTTTTGAACTGATTTATTAGGTTATGATTGAAGGCCTAAGCTAGAAAACCACCATGAGAAAAGCCATTTTTGATTATAAGAATCAGGATAAGTCTGGCTCATGAATGAACCAATATAATGTATACAAAATTTTGAAAGATGACATGAATTTTGAGCTATTTGTATCATTTCATCTTTAATAGTAATAAGGAGTATTTGGGGAGACTTTTGAAAAATCACCTACAGGTTACTGATGTATGATAGTCTTATATCCATGCAGTCTTAAAAGTGCTGGCAATTATTCTATCATAGTAGAAAGTAATAGGTTGTTTTGCTCAATAACCTCCAAAATAACCTACATTATTTCACCTTTCCATTGGGAGGAAGTAGCATTACCCTTGCTTGTTCCACATCTCTTTTGTGATCCAAGGTACAGAGGTTTGCCTGCCCTACTTTTTGCACAAATTGTTACCAGGCATAACATGATACCTTATGAGGTTTCATTCAGCTCTTCATCATTCATTCATTCAGTCACATGTTCAGTCAACACATGTTTTTTGAGTGTCTCCTATGGGCCAACTACTTCTCTAGCACTTTGGATATAGTAGTGAAAAAAGCATAATTCCTTGCCCTCACAAAGTGTACATTCTCATAGTGGAGGCAATGAGTAAACAAAGAAGTCAAATTTATTACCTACCAGATGGTGGTGAGTCCTTTGGAGAAAACAATTTAGGGAAAGTGATGGGAAATGCTAAAAGAAGAGTCTAATTTTAAATAAGTTTACAAAGGGTTCCCTAAGAAAATGACCTTCGAGCAAAGCAAATGCATCAATGATGCTATTTTTTCTACGTAAAATAACTGAAAAACCTGATTCAAAATGGCTTAAAGAAGGAAAACTATTTTCTCATATAACAATAATAATAATAATAGCTCTCAGTTATTGAGTACCTATTATGTGCCAGCCCTTCTTCTAAGGACTTTATAGATATCAACTCACTTAAAGCTCACAACATGAGATAGGTGCTCCTATTTTCCACTTGTGGAGACCAAGGCCCAGAGAAATGAACAATTTTTCTAAGTTACATGGCTGGCAAGTGGCACAACTCAGCGTTTGTCTTCAGCCAAGTTTCCTCCGGGGCCCTGGCTCTTGCTCACCAGAGAGAAGTCACGTTCCAGGCAAAAAGCATCAGGCCCTGTCTCAGAGGCTAAGGGTCTCTCCTAGTTCTGCTGTCCTCCCTGTGTGGATTTCATCAGCCGTTAGGAGATTTCCATGGGCCACACCTAGATCAAGGGAGAAAGAGATGTTCTTTGCTGGCTCTTCTTGGGAGAGAGGCAGTATTTCCCAGAAGCCATCAGCACACATCCCTTCATAGAGATAGGCTAGGATGAGGTCCCTTTTGGCGGTGGAAGGGATGCTGAGGATTCAAATACCAGGACAGCCCCAATGATGTAATAGGAGTTACGTGTGTGTGTCGCTTTCATCAGGTCAGGCCTAGTAAGAAAGAAGAGGAAATGCCAAGCCTTTCCGAGCCAGTGTATGGTTCCATCTTGCCTTCCTCCTGGGAGGACCCACATGTGTGGTCCATTTCAACCACTAGTGGAGCTCTGACATGAATCCAAGGGTTGGCCGAGGTTATGGTCAGGCCACAGTTCTTCATGGCGCATAGCCTGCAAATTCTCTTTCCAATCCTCAGGAGTTCAGTGTTAAGCCGTTTTATATAGTTTTCTCCTTTTTTTTCCTACCACCATCAGAGGTGTTGAGCCCAAGAAGGGCTGTTTATTTTGACCTTGTGCTTCAAAGTGGCTGATTCTCTTATCAGATTATTTCAAAAGTTTTCAGTCTGGCTAGAGACCATCAACTGATTTTTCATTGTGTGATTAAAAGGTGAGAGTGAAGAAAGGCCATTAGGCATCTTTCTGAAGCCAAATTTGAGTGAAAAAGCAGGAAATGCACAGCTGAAAATTACTTTGTAACTTATCTGAAGATAACACGATTATTTTAGCAATAATCCATTTTATAAGTAATGCTAGATAATGTTTATTTGCTCCATTATAAAGCAAACCAGTTGAAACGCCTGATAGCCATCCAATTTCATTTGATACAAAACACTGATAGGGAGATTTTCATTAGCAAACAAACTTGGGTTTTAGCATTTGTTTCCAATCAAACTTATCTCCCTTTCTCCATTTGGCATGGGAATATGAGAATTACAAATATCTATATTGTCCCAGCACCCTATAATGGTATAACAATGACAATTTTATTGGGCCCATAAAAATTTTGCAACTTCCCTGCAGCACACTGTAATTTCACCAACAGTTATAAAAGGTCTTAAATTATATTTTTGCAAAATTGAGATGAATGGGCTTGAACATTAATGCATTTCTCATTGTGTAATGGGGATTTTTTTCTGCCCTCTCTCTGCCAAGTGCACAGAAAAAGCTATTCCATTCAACTATTTGTCAACTCCCATTAGAAACATTTAATACTAATAAAATTTATGGATTCAGTTTCCAAAGGATACTGCCAGAAGACTTCAAGATTACTACATCAGTACTTAAATACAACCATTGTTCACCTTATAAAAATCTATATGCTGCCTGACAGGTATAAAATGTAGCTTTGTATGCTGAATCAGCACCTGAGACTTTTTGGGTTGAAGTGGAGTTCATGAAATAAAAGTAAATGTGTTCTTAAGTCGGTGAGAAAGATTGATCTGAAAATATTTCCCCAATAAATATGAAACTGACACACTATGATGCTACATGCACATTCTCAACAGAAAAAAAAATTTTTTTAAAGGCACAATTCAGTCTGTACCATAGGTAGGAAAAGGTTAATTCAATTTAAATGTTTTATAAGCACACACTCATAAATGTAAGTATGAGAATGTTTTTGTAAAGTCTAAGTCAGAGTGCTATCTTTCAAATAGAACAAGATCCTTTGAATTGTATTTCTAGAAGTAGTGATGGCTTTGCATAGATATATTCATTTCCTCATATGTGATCCTACTTGGGACCTGATCCTTCAAGTCACAACTAATTGTTCTCTCATCTAAATTCCTCTACAGCTCATCGCTTTCTAATTTGCACCATCATTATTTATATACAAGCTTCTTCACTCCTACAAAATATGAGTTCCTTATTTTATGCAGTCTGGTGTGATTTATATATGGTAAATGTTTACCATGCAGTTGCTGAATTAATGAGTAAATATGAATGAATGAGGGGAGCAGATGTAGCCCAAGTGGTTGAGCACCTGCTTCCCCAATACTTCCTAAAAAAATAAAAATAAAATGAATAAATGAGGTGCCTGGCACACAAAGTTATGCAATCTGTAACTCATAGAAATAACTAGCTCACAAGACAGAGAGACACCAAAATAAGGAATTTACAAGTGACATCATAATAAATAGTATGTTAAGCTGAGAGGTAAGGGTAGAGAGAAGATAAAGTTCTTTAAGCCTGACCTGTGTAGATAAACAAAGATTTTCCAAGAGCACTTGGCACGGATAGTCTTAAGAGAATTCATTTTTAGACCCTCAACTTCCATATTTGTTCTTTGTGAAAATTGATCTGCCTATTAAATGCCTGCGGCTGAGGTTTACATGCAGGTCCTCCCTTGTACCAATTTACAAAAGAAAACATGCTTCTCATTCTGTACCTCGTGATGCTCCACTGTCCATGGCGAACAACCCCCCTGGCTGCCTGTCAGAGACCATTCAGTTTGCAAACTGATTGTATGTAAGATGGTGTTCCCAAATCCATAAAACTGCTTATGTAGCTCAAAGGTTTTGATAAAACGGTCTTAAAAGTTGTGATAAGATAAATAATTTTATTTTAGAATATTACACGGGAAAAAGTATTATTTTAATTCACATTATTTTTACTCCTCTAACACTTTCTAAATACATTAGGCTAAATAAGGGTGTTTCAGTGAAAGAGCAAGAGGTATAATTAATAATAATTTTTAAAGTCTTGGTAAAACCTTTTATTGAAAGGAGGTATAATTCAAAAAAACTAAGAGAATGAAGGAGAGAATAATTGCATTGCCATCTGATGAATTATTAAAAATAATTTTTGAGGATAGACCACTGTATTTGAAAGAAGTTAATTCCCATCTACTTTATTAGATGAACAAGAAGTCTCAGAGATACATATATTAGAATGAAAAACATAATTGTGGATTATTCTGAACTTCATCTCATTCTGACAACAAATTTAAAAATTAAGAATCTGTTATTTCATCAAAAGATACATTTCCCATAAAATTTTATATTACTGTATAATTAAGTTACATATAAAACTGTGATATAATAGTGTTACTTTGATTGACTGTGATTGTAATAATGATTGTAATGCTAATTCAACCCAGCAGAAATTATTTTCACACATCAAGCTTTATGGTCACAAAAAAAATTAAAATTTATATATATATATATATATTTCTATTTATATCCCTGCCCCTGGTGGCTTTTTATGGGTGCTGTCTGCTCTCTGTATCCATTTGCTGTGCATTCTTCTGTCTGTATTTATTTATTTTTTATTTCCCCTCCCCCTTGCAGCTTGTTTGCTGTCTGTTCTTTGTGTCCATTTGCTACGTGCTCTTTTTTTGTTGTTGTGGCGTCATCTTGCTGAGTTAGCTCTCCACTGTGCTTTCAGGCCGTAGGCATGCCGCAGCATCTGCAAGCCAGCCTGCCTTCACAAGGAGGCCCCGGGACGCGACCCAGGGCCTCCCATATGGTAGACGGGAGCCCAGCTGATTGAGTCACAGCTGCTTCCCTAAAACTTTTATATTTTTAATGTATACATATTTGCTATCAAGAATAATAGGGGGAAACGGACTTGGCCCAGTGGTTAGGGCGTCCGTCTACCACATGGGAGGTCCGTGGTTCAAGCCCTGGGCCTCCTTGACCCGTGTGGAGCTGGCCATGCGCAGTGCTGATGCACGCAAGGAGTGCCGTGCCACGCAGGGGTGTCCCCCGTGTAAGGGAGCCCCACGTGCAAGGAGTGCACCCGTAAGGAGAGCCACCCAGCGCGAAAGAAAGTGCAGCCTGCCCAGGAATGGCACCGCCCACACTTCCCGTGCCGCTGACGACAACAGAAGCGGACAAAGAAACAAGACACAGCAAAATAGACACAGAACAGACAACCGGAGGAGGGGGGGGGAATTAAATAAATAAATAAATCTTTTTTTAAAAAAAAGGATAATAGGGTGCTCAAAAAATGTCTTTAAACCATAAAAATATATTAAAATAGGATCAAATTCTTTGAGAGAAATGGAATGGAAATTATAAGTTTAAAAATAATAGGAACAATGTAAAATTTCCTGATGATATAATAGGGTTTAATTACGTATTTTTATTGTATGATGGTGGGATCAAACTGCTATGGTATATTAAGATTCCTTTGGATACATTTTAAAAACTGATGTCACAGGTTCATTTTGAACTGTGAATATTTACATGTATCAAAATTTTCATTAGGATTGCTTAATTTATTACAAAAATGTTAGACAATATAAAAAGAGGCAAAGAGACCTTATCTTTCAACCTTCGCTAGGATAGATATAAGTAGAATGTTTGATGTCCACTAGTTTCAAACTGGGCCCCGTGCCCAGAAAATACCCAATCTTTCTTTTTTTGATAGGAGAGAAAGAAAATACAGCTAGAATAGTTAATATGTAATCACATTATTCTAGCTTTAATTTCTCTACTCTCAGGGCTCAATATGCAAATCAGATCATGAAGTCATGTCAGTCCCTTCACCAAAGGTTCCTCAACCTCATGCTGGGAGCTGGGAGGGAAAGGCTGGTAAGAAGGACGTTGCTTTCCAGGAGCGTCACAGCCGAGTAAGTGGATGAGCTTCTCTGTACCAGACAAACTGAGCAGGAAGTGGCCTAAGAATGTCAACTACCTTAATAGACTCCAAGGATTCCCACAATGTGGATTCTCTCTGAGCAATGTCTTTCTTAAAAAGATATTGAAATGAACTGTTCAGCAATTTAATCACTCATATACTCCCCCACCCCAAAAATACATTTATTAAGCATCTACTACCTTCAGGCACTGTGGTACTTATATGTAAGGTTAAAATATGATTCCAGCCATTGAGGAGCTGTCGGTCTGAACCTGCCTGCATGTAAATCCAGACTCACCTGTCAAGGCATGTGATTTTTAAATATGGGAGCAAGCAAATAAATCCAAAGCCTGACCTGAATCGGAGTCCAGCCTCTGCAGTCTGTTTATCCATTTTGAATGAATTAACTAAAACACTAGTAAACCCATACATCATGGTCAGCTATTTTTTCAAATACATTTTTTAAGTGGAAATTAGACAGAAAACCAAAATGCTCTAGAGTAATACCTGCTTCTTGAGTGACACAATAGAATCTGATGAATTGTTTTCAAAATGGTCAATAATTACAATAATATCAGCTTCCCTAAAAGCTCTATGACTAACAACAAGCCAAAAATAAAACATAAAAAAAAAAAATCGAGTTCCTGTTTAATTCAGATCAAATGACCTGGAGAGCTGCCAACTCTTGCTTTGTTTTATGCTCTGTGGAGACTGCCTTAGTCCCTTAGTCCCTCATCCTTTCAACATTTGTGGGAAGAGATAGCCCGTGAGTACTATTTTCCCCATGTAGATGGAGGGAAAAGAGTTCCCTTTGCCCCAGCTCACAGGATAAAATTTAAATGCAGTGATAAGAAAATTCTACCCAGTTCTCTTCTTAAACAACAGAGGCCTCAAACGTTCCTACCGGAAGTAACCTCAGAGAGAATAGGCACTGTCAAGTCACAGGTAGAGAAAGAGGCAGAGGGCAGGTAGAACCAGAAGGGCAGTGACCAACTGGTGCCCAGTTCTGTTTATCTAACTTCATCCTGCTGGAGCCAAGGGGTAAAACATGGAGCACTCAACCCTACCAGCTCCTTAGAATCATATAAATCAAAGTACGCAAGCAGCTACTGATTTCAACCGATGTTGATCCTAAACTTGGCCTTTACACCACCTGTGCTCAAGATCTGGATGGCTGTTCCCAACACTTGAACTGCCCTGAGCAGCATAAGGGAAATCAAGAGGGACAGGAGCTCGCAAGGACCCTTTTCAGCGTGTCTGAGGCCGTCCGCCCTCTTTCTCTTGATGAGTCCACTGATTTTTTTTATGTCAGAGTTTTGGGAGAAAGAGGGTGGACAGCCACAGAGCAGCCTATGGAATTTGCACAACGGTGACCCAAATGCAGAGGAGAAAGGCAGATGCAAAGGATCGTCCCGCACCCCTGCAAGCCTTAGGCAAACTGGAAAAACAGGAGAGAAACACATTGGGGAGAGGGGAGGGGCGCAGAGAATTTTTACCCACTCTCCCAACTTAAATTCCACTTGTAAAATGGAGTTGCTACAAAAACAGACTTCAGGATAATGAGGGCCTTGTAGTTGGAGGAACAGGATGGCGCAAATGACCAAATGATAAATACTAAAGACTTTCACGGTGCTGTTTTTCTGTTTTTTGATTATCAATGACTACTCTGATTTTTTTCCTTTTCAATATTCTCCACAGTAAATCAGATCCCAATAACCTTCCTTTCTCCTATTGTGATTTACAGAGAGGCAGTAGAGCAAGAAAAACAATAATGATTCAGAGTCCAAAGGACCCAATAAAATCAGATTTCTAGGTGATAGTTCTGATAGCATTTATCCAGTCATAGAGATTTTATCAGTATGTGACTCTATGTGTATATATTAGCATGGGTCAGGCAAAGAGGGGGCAGATATAGGGGGTAGAAGGAATGATAATTTGAGTTATCTGCTCTACATAATGCTATAAACCCCACAAAGTTAACTCAGGGCTCAAGTTGGAGAAATCATGAAAAGCAGAAGGAAGGATGGATGGAAAGTAGGAAGGAAGAAGGGGAGATAGGAGGGAGGGAGGGAGGAGGGAAGGAAGGAAGGAAGGGAGGGAGGGTGTGGAGGAGGAAGGGAGGGAGGGAGGAGAAAGAAGAAAGAAAGTGAGAAAGAGGGAAAAAAGGAAGAAGAAAAGACTCAGATGAAAACTACTACTACGTGAGAGAAAAACAAAATGGAGGCCACATGTTGGAGTAAGTGTGTTTCCACATGTGAATGCTAATATATTATTGACTCACCCTGAGTCATAAATATGACAATTTTCCTCATTTCATAGTGAGGTCAGGCTCAGCCCAAATAAGCAGCCATCCTCCTCTGCTTGCTTAATGTTCCTAAATATGAACTTTCCCCAAAGATCTCCACACATATAACATAACTCCATGTGCATATGGGGTGGAGAGGAGGGCTCGGGGAGGTGACAGAAAGCAAGCTGTGAACACAAAGATACTTTTAAGCTGCATACTCGTGCATGATATATAGAACAGAAGGTCGTCCATCATGGTTATTGAAACTGTGACCAGCAAAGCTATAAACCTGACACAAAAAAAGAGGAAATATGACTTGTTAGGTTGAAAAAGCACCAAAGAGGGAATTATAAAAGGGAAAATTTCATGACAAATTAGTTTGTATTTTTTGTTTTCATTTCTGACACATGGAAGGAAATGCTGTATGTTTGCTTAAGGAAGTGCAAATTTCTCCACTTCATCCATTTAAAATCCTCACCCTTAGGCCTTTCGTACTGAAGCATAAAGTTTGGAGACCTTAAATAGTCATAATGTTTCCCTGAAGAATTTGGCCTCAGAAACATATTACAATTCAGAAGGGCTAAAAAGGAAAACCATTTTACAGCAATCTGGCGGTGTCTGCTTAAAGCGGCTCATAAGGAACATCAATTCATTCTCATGGTTTCTTTACCATATTTGATGAAATATTAGATGCAATTGGAACAAGCGGCTCAAGCAAGAAGGCCATAAACTTGGAAACAGTGTTGTAAAACAAAAGTGCGTTAACATGAAATAGGTTTCGGATTGGAAAAAATGCCCAGTGGCTTTCTCAGAGAGGAGTAGCACAATGGGCTGGAAAGTTACAGATGTGCAGGGCCAGTCTGGTGTTTTCATACACAGTCTCCTTATGGGAATGAAGATTTGGAGCTGATTAATAACAATTCCCAAACTCTGGGGAACAGGTAAAGCAGAGCAAATAAAAGAAGAAAGCTCAAGTTCAAGAGAAAGTACTGAAAATTCCCTATTTAAAGTGCTCTGCAATTTCTATATTGTGTGTGTGGTAGGAGAGAGAAGACAAGATGTTAATACGGAAATCCCCTCAAATGCAGCATATTAGTAGTTAAAAATAACAATAATACTGGATTACAAGGAGAATAATAATAACTTTGCATTAAAACTATCACTTAATTTTCAAGATGCCAACTCTACCTAAACTGACCTACAAATTTTTGTAGAATTCTGAATTCCAAATCAAAATCTCAAGAAAAATATTTTCGACTTGGAAAATGATTCTAAAATTTAGCTGAAAGAATTAACAAGCAGCAATAACTAAAGAAATTCTATAGAGGAATATTAATGGGTAGGATTTCACATCAGTGCAAAAAAGATAGATATTTTAAATAATGTCAGAACAACCTATTAGTAATTTATAAAATAAATTAAGCTGTATCAAACCAATTCTGACTTGAATATAAATTTTAAATGAATCCTATTTAAGTTAAAGAAAATGCAAACATGAAAGCACTAGGAGAGTATGGGTGAATACTTTTATAATTTTTTGATGAATAAAATGATGCTAGGCATGACAGAAAATTTAGAAGACATAAAATATAATGAAATTTGGCTGAATAAAAATAAGATGAAATGTTACTGTACAAAAAATCAACAATCAAAATTCTAAAGGCAAACTGGGAAAAACATAAGAAAATTTTATTTTTTATATTTATATTAACAAGTTATATTTGTATAAATAAATTAATGTGTGTTAAGTTAATGTTCCCAATATCATGAATCATTAAAAGGACTTCTTGAAAAAAAAATTAGCGAAGAACATGAATAAGCAATCCATAGAAGAAATACAAATAGCCAACATAATTTATAAAAAAGTATTAAACCTCATTATTAATATAGAAATGCAAATAAAACACCAGAGAAATATCATTTTCACCAATCAGATCAGCTCTGATTTTTAAAATAATTAAAAGATCATTGGGGAACAGATGTAGCTCAAGTGGTTGAACGCTTGCTTCCCACTTACAAGCTCCTGGTTTCAATCCCTGGTACCTCCTAAAAACAAACAAAAAAACCACTCTTATTGGGAATGATGTAGCTCAGTGGCTGAGTGCCTGCTTCCCATGTACAAGGTCCTGGGTTCAATCCCTGGTACCTCCTAAAAATACATAATAAAAATGTGCTTTCATTAATCATATCAAATGTACCCAATGATGCAAGGTATTAATAAAAGGGTGGTATTTGAGGACTCTGAATTTTATTAATTATATTTCTGTAAATCCACATCTTCTCTAATTAAAAAAAGCCACCTCTGTTCAATGTAAAAAAAAAAAAAAGATCATTAATAATCTTTCAGTAAATGCTTCATATCACTTCTTACCAGTTATTGGGCTACCCACAAGTCCAACCACTCTCACCTAGGCTCCTTTAACAGCCCCCTCAGGGGCAGTTTCTGCCTTCACCCTCTAAAGTCAGTTGTCCTTACAAGAGTCATCATTTTAAAACAGAAATCACAGCATGCCAGGACCTAGAGCTGGACTGTGTTTGAATCCTGGTTCTGCCTATTACCCACTAGGTGAATTGAAGCAATTCATCTAAGCTTCTTGTGCTTCCGTTTTTTGTGTAAAATTGGTATGATAGTAATCGTACCTAATGCTCACCTTGTGAGGATTAAGTGAATTAGTACATGAACATGCTTAAAACAACATCTGGCATCTAGCAAAGCCTTAATAAATTGAGTGATGAGGCAGATGCTGCGGCTGCTGTTGATGATGATGTCACTGCTCGGCTGAGAAGCTCCCAAAGGCATCCCATCACTCAGAATAAAACACAAACTGCTTGGTGCAGCAGACAATGCTTTCTATGATCTGGCCCATCAATCTGCCGTTTAACTTCTGGGCCTCTTGCGCTCAGTTGCAGCCACACTAGTCTTAGTCTCCAGATGTTGGCTGGTTTCTCTGGCTGGACCACTCTTCCCCCAGACAGTCACACGGCTCGTTCCCAAACTCCACTGAGGTCTGTGCCGAAATGTCACCTCTCTAGAAAAGACTTCCCTGCGTGTCCCATCTAAGGTACTTCCTGCCTCCATCCCCAACCACGTCGGCACATTTAGATATTAGCTTTGATTGATTAAAACACAAATTAATCGACTTTCTAGGCAACAATTTAGCTATAGGTGTTCTGATTTAAAAATGAGCATTCTCTTTGAGCAAGCAATTGTACTTCTAGGATATTACACTAAGGAAGTAATCTGACAAGTATGTGAGGATTTGAGCAAAGGTTTTTCATTAAGCATTGTCTATAATAAAGAAAAATTAGAAACATTTAGGGTTAGGGTTAGAAAAATTAGATACATTTGTACATGGATAAATGGATCAATTGGTAATTTCCTCAAAAAAAAAAAAAGTCATCCCAAAACTTAGTGGTTTCAATAATACCCATTTATTTAGCTAATGAGTGTGTGGGTTGGCGCCTGGGGAAGGGCTCAGGGAGATGGTTCTTCTGGTCTCAACTGACTTTACCCGTGTGTCTGCAGTTAGCTGTCAGCATAGCACTGCTCCTGGGCACTGGCTCTGACTAGGGCACCAGGCGTGATGATGTCATGTGTCTTTCAATTTCCAGCAGACTAGCTTGGACTTGCTCACATGACAGGATGTCATGAAACCAGCCGAGATTCAAAAGGTGGAGTGATAGACTCTACTTCTTTGTGGAAGAAGCAGCGAAATCATTTCACAAAGTTGCATGGCTAGAAGGAAGGGTGGAGAAATGGGGCCATTTTTCAGTTTACCAAAATCGGAAAGTGCTTGAATAAATAATGGTAATAATTACAACCGAATGTCTTGCAACTATTAAACTGGTGATGTTACTCTGTATTTATTGATTTGGAAAGATGCTTAGGACATACTTAACAAATAAAGCATGTTACAAAATGTCTGGTTTACACACCTAGATAGAAACATACCTATGCACATAAAAGATATTGATGTCAGAAAGTGTGGGAGGGGAAGGGAGTGGGCATATGGAAATCTCCTATATTTTTTATATAATATTTATGTAATCTAAAAAAATGGGAAAAAGATATTGGAATGGTTGTTTTCCAAAATAGGAATGGTTCTTAGATCTCAGTGACAGAACCTGTTTACTCTTCTTTTATTCCTTCCTTCCTGGCTTTCTCCCTGACTGCTTTCTCCTGCCTGCCTGTCTCCTCGCCTTTCTTTCCACTTCAGAACTTTCTGTGCTCCTCCCCAGAGTAAGGCGCCCAGTCTCTGTTTCCACTGCCTTGCCCTTCAGCTGGTTAGTCCAGACATGTTCTCATGGCAAGGAGCAAACGCTGAAGCAGAAACTTGCAGGCGTGTCTCCAGTCTCTACTTGCATCAAAACTGCTAATGCAAGTCATGTGGCCAAACTCAGAAGAAAGACTGGGAAAACATTCTCCACCTCTTCAGTGGGAGGAGCTGCAAAGTCACACCACAATGGGTGTGGATAGAAAGATGAAGAACCAGGGCCATTAAGGCAACCAGCTACCACAAGGATGGAATGTTGATCTGGTTGGAAGGAAAGAGCTAGAGATTCTGTCTCGAAGCTGTGTATCCACAGCAAACATATAGTCCTTTCTTAGAAAAGTTATTTGGGAATCGAGGGGAACCTAATCCATGTCTGCTCAAAGTGTTGCTATAAAAACAAAATGAGATAAATTGTAAAGTGCTTTGACAATTTTGAACTATGCATAAATGCTTATTCTACGGTGATTTCTAATCGCCAGCTAATGTGCTCTTCTCTGGGCCTCCTTTTCCTCCTTTTGAGTATTCAGGGAATTTTAAAAACCATTTCAGTAATAGAGTAAGCCAAACATATTGCACAGATAAATCTGTTGCTGCAAAACAAAGACATCACACAATGTCTTCTAAAGTCAAACATGAATTCTATTGGGAAATTTACAAATATTGGTGTGGATAATTGAAATGTAGCTAGTGTTATTATTGTTATTCCTTCTAATAATCACAT
The DNA here is from genome assembly GCF_030445035.2 of Dasypus novemcinctus. NCBI lineage: Eukaryota > Metazoa > Chordata > Mammalia > Cingulata > Dasypodidae > Dasypus > Dasypus novemcinctus. Next base: position 108,119,044 of record NC_080685.1, on the reverse strand, counting down.
ATTAGGCTTAACAAAGGGGACTGGTCATATTTAAAAATCAGATAAATTACATCTAACTATTGCTCTTGTTAACGTGAGTCTCTGCCTGCAGGAATACTGCTACAATGAGTCATTCTTCCTTGAAATGCATCCAGTTGCTGTAGCAGCTGTAAACTGTAGGAGTCGATGCTCCTTAATATTGAGGTGAAAGAGTCACTGAGCCTTACCCTTGGAAACTACTTTGACTGCAACATTCATACAAAGTTCAAGGCCTTCCTGATGAGGCTTAAAACCTTTAATTAATCTATTTGCAAGTGCAGCTCCTGTGGTTCCTCAGTACTCCACCGCCACATCGCAACAACACCTTATATTTATTCAGCCTCTCTCTCTGGGCACAGTACACATTCTTAGATCTTACTCAGAGTCCAGCTGTGGAAAAATAAAACCTAGTAAAACTCTCACCAGGAAGATTTCTGCCCCAGAGCAGGGAATCTAGAGATGCTTCACAAAGCCTTCCAAAGACATAAACCATCTCTCTCTTCTCCCGCATCATTACGGGGACCTCCATCGCTTGTACTTTCCATTTATTTGTTTATTTTTTCCATCATTTATTCAGCAAATATTTATTAAGTGCTTTCTCTGGGCCAGATGTGTAATAAGCAGAAGCAATACAATTTCCTAGTTTAAAACTTAGAAAGATTTCTCGAATCAATCCCATGTACCTTATAATTCAACAAAGCTAATCAGGTCTCCTGCTCATTTGTAGTTTTGCTTCTGCTTTTACAGAACGTGCTAGGTAACATCCTGTGCTCTACCTTGGGTAGGTGGCCAAGGTAAGCTCTGCCCTAGGCAATGGCCCAACTGAGGTTTCTTCTCACCAATTGCTTCCCTGGATCTGCTTGTCTTTTTTATAGCTGCCTTTAAAAAAAAAAAAAAAAAAAAAAACAAGAGCAGTCACTCAGGTATGCAGATTAAAGGGACGGCGAGATAAATGGAGCATGTTGGACTACTTTGGTTTGAGTTTATTTTGGGCAAACTAGCATAAAACTTTAGAGAGCCTCTCATACAGTCTAATTTTGATGAGAATTCTGCCTTGGAGCTTAGGGCTAAATGCAGTTAGTAACAAAGTGTTGTTTGATTTCCTCATTTGCTGTTGTTCTTGGTACAGATTTTTACCTGGAGACCCTTTGCCTCAGATCTAGGGTAAGATCTAGGGCAATTATTCTGAAATAATTCCATCTATAAAGGTTTTAATCTCACTATCATCTCTAACACTATGGAAATAATACCTCTCCTCTCTTCGCATACCACCACCACCTACATCTAAAAAGGTCTGTATTTTACTCTCATCATGGAATGAAATTTAGCAGGACTTCCAATTTTAAATTATCAGGGATTTTTTCCCCCTTTAATTAAGGATGTGATCTCATCTCTTCTAATTTATATTGATGCGTATGAAAGTCAGCTGTCAGTGTAATTGTCCTACCTTTTATATAATCTCCCTTTTTCTTTGTAGCTGACTTTAAGATTTCCCATGAAGTTTCACCATTGCATGTTTAAATATGATTTAATTTTTTTTTAGGTAGAGCTTTATTCTTTATTTTTCTTTTCTTTATTTGAATTTACTGAAATATATCACTCATACATAAACATACATAAGCAATAAGTGTATAATAGTTGTGAACTTATAAAACAAACACATATAACATCACACAAACATATATTACATCTCACCCTACCACCAATAACTTGCATTGTTTTTAAAAGTTTTTAACTGATGATTAAAGAGCATTGTCAAAATATTACTACTAAAAAAAGTATTCTTGCCCTAACCAATCTGATTATTATTATCTTTATATCATTTATATATGAACATACATAAACAATTAAGTGTATAGTAAAAGTTGTGAACTTAGAAAGCAAACATGCATACCATCACACAGGGGTCCCACACATCAACTCTCCACCAACACCTTGCATTGTCAAGAGATGTTTGTTACAAACACTGTCAAAATCTTACTACTAATCATAGCTCTTTTCTTACATTTGGTATGTTTTTCCCCCAACCCACCCTATTATTATTTTTAAATATATATTTTTTATGACATAAGTTGTTACCTTATAAAACAATCATGTACATGTGCAGAATTCCCAAACAACACCCCTCCATCAACACACCACAATGTGGTGTCATTTACTACAGATAAAATATCATCATCTGATTATTACCATAGCCATAGTGCACATTTGGCTCACATTTTCCATACTGCCTCAGTATCAACACAGTACATTTTTTACATAGATGCAAGAATATTATATCACTACTAACCACTGTCCATAGGTCACTCCAGCTGTATTTTTCCCATGCTTCTCCAGATTCCCAATGCCCTGCAGTAGTGATATACATTTGTTCTAGCTAACAAAGGACACTCTTGCATCTGTACCATCAACCACATTCTTACCCACCTCTTGGTTTACTGTGCTATCCAGTTCCTAAATTATTCTTAAGTATTCTGTCAATTGGCATTTACATCCCTAGGCTACCATTTTCAGTCACATCCCCATATATAAACTAGCTGTTACTCACTGTGTGTTACCATCCACTCTTTACATCTCCACACTTTTACAGTAAAGCTAATTAAAACTTCTACATACATTAAACCTCAGTAGTCTACTCAGTCCTTCTCTTATCTCCTTTAAGAATCCACCACCTACCACCAGGTCTTAAAGATATGTTCCAATAATTTCTTCTAGAAGTTTTATGGTTCTTGCTTTAATTTTAGTTTTTTGATCCATTTTGAGTTAGTTTTTGGATAAGGTGTGAGATAGTGGTCCTCTTTCTTTCTTTCAGCACCATTTGTTGAATGGATTGTTCTGTCTGAGCTGTGTGAGTTTGACAGGCTAGTCAAAAATCACTTGACCATACCTGTGAGGGTCTGTTTCTGAACCATAAATTTGGTTTCATTGGTCTATTGTGTCTGTCTTTAGGCTGGTACCATGCTGTTTTTACCACTATAGGTAGGTATTATGATTTAAAGTCTGGAGATGAGGGTTCACATTTCCTTTTTATGATGCTTCTGGCTATTCAGGAACTCCTTACCCTTCCAAATAAATTGAATGATCATGTTTTCAATATTTTCTTTAGTGCTGGTGGAATTTTTATCAGGATTGCATTAAACCTGTATATCAATTTGAGTAGAATTGACATCTTAATGATATTTAGTCTTCCAATCCATGAGCATGGAATTTTCTTCCAGTTGTTTAGGGCTTTTTTGATTTGTTTTAACACTGAGTTGCAGTTTTCTGAATACAAGTTCTTTACATCATTGGTTAAGTTTATTCCTGACTATTTGAGTTTTAACTGTCATATTTTATTTTCACTACTCTTTTGACACTTTTAGTGACTTTTATTGATATAATCTTCATTTCTAGACTCTTTCAGGCCCCTCTCTCCTGTCTTATCTTTTCAGGCTCTAGCACACCCTTTAGTATTTCCTGAAAATCTGGTCTCTTGCTTAGAAATTCTCTCATTTCCTGTTTATCTGTGAATATTCTAATTTTGCCCCCACTTTTGAAAGACAGTCTTGCTGGATAAAAGATTCTTGGCTAGAAGTTTTTCTCTTGTAGTATCTTAAATATATCAGACCACTGCCTTCTTGCCTCCATGGTTTCTGGTGAGAAATCAGCACTTAATCTTATTAGACATCCCTTATAAGTTATGCGTTGCTTTTCTCTTGCTGCTCTCAGAATTCTCTTTGTCTTTGGCCTTTGACATTCTGATAAGTATGTGTCTTGGAGTTGGTCTATTTGGATTTTTTGGATGGGAGTACTTTGTGCTTCTTGGACAGGGATATCTATGTCCTTCAATAGAGTTGGGAAATTTTCTACCATTATTTCTTTAAATATTCCTTCTTCCGCTTTTCCCTTCTCCTTCTGGGACACCCATGACACGTATATTTGCATGCCTTTTGCTATTATTTAGTTCCCTGAGACCTTGTTCAATTTTTCCCATTCTTTCCTTCATCCATGCTTTTGTATGTTCACTTTCAGGGGTCATTTCTTCAAGCTCACCAGTCTGCCTCCTCAAATCTGCTATTATATGATTCCAATGTTTTTTTTTAATTTCATTGATTGCACCTTTCATTTCCATGAGATCTGCTATTTTTCTATGTATGCTTTCAAATTCTTCTTTGTGCTCATCCAATGTCTTCCTAATATCCTTAATCTCTTTAGCCATCTCATTGAATTTATTAAGGAGATTTGTTTGAACATCTATAATTAGTTGCCTCAACTCCTTTATGTCATCTGGAGGCTTATCTTGTTCCTTTAACTGGGTCATATCTTCCTGTTTCTTGATGTGGATTATAATTTTTTGTTGGTGTCTTCACATCTGGCTTACTAGAGTATTTAATCTGGGTGCAGTTTTTCTCTTTAGTTTCAGGCTTCCTATCATTTCTCCCTTGCTGGTTACACAGTAGGACCCAAGGATATAGTTCGTCCTGTAAGCTAAGGAGGTTCAAGCTACCCTCATTGTGCCAGGAGCCAATGAAGCTTCTTCCAACTTTCTCCTTTGCCAGGGGTAGGGACAGAGTCACAGCTATGTGGAATAATCCACAAGCAGGTCTAGACTGTAGTTGCCCAGAGAGAATGATGAAGCTTCACATCCCTTTCTCCCCTACCTGGGGCAGGGATGGAGCTGCAGGTGTGGGCAGCAATCTATACAGTGTGGGTACAAGATGACTGCAGTTGTCCTGGTAGACTTCTGATTTTCAGTCTGTGGCAGCCAAAGTTCCCTGCAGTTACCTGTATAGGCTGGTGCAGGGCTCCTCAGCCTCCTCCCTGCCAGAGGTGGGGCTGAAGCCTAGGCTGGCTGCAGGCTGATCTGCGTGAAAGAAACTGGTTCCTTCTGACACTGAGGGTTTCAGTCAGCCTGGCCTCCCCTCAGGCTGGGGACAGAGTCAGAATGGTGGCTCCTGGCCTCTTTCTGACTTGGGCTGGTTCTCACCCCAGCTGTTCCCAGGCTTATGTCTTAGCCAGCCAAGTCTCCCATTCAGTAGCCAAAATCGGCAGCCAACCGTCTCCTTCTCTCCTGTTTCTGGGAAATGGAGCTTCCAATTCCCATCACAGAATAGCTCCTGGGGTGGCTTGTGCCCCCAATTACCAGCCTCTGCACCTTGGCAGGTATTTTCCCGGAGAGGCTGGCACAGATCCCCACAGCTTCCTCCCTGCTGGAGGTGACACTGGGGCCTAGACTCGACCTGCAATCTGACCTGGATGGAAAGAAGCTGGTCCCTCCCAGCACTGGGATCCTCAGTCCGCCCCGCTTCCCCTCGTGCCAGGCGCAGAGTTAAGATGGCAGCTCCCGGCCTCTTTCTGACTGGATAGGCTCAGACCTTAGCTGTTCTCAGGATTATACTGTAGCCCACTGAATTTCCCATCGGTAGCTGAAATTGCTGCCCAACCATCTCTTCCTCCCCCATTTTTGGAAAATGGAGCTTCCAATTCCAGCTGCGGAACAGCTCTTGAGGTAGCGTGTGCCTCCAGTGGAGGATGGGCACCAGTCTCCGTGGTGTGGAGCCTCTACTTATGAGTCTTCTCTTCAGATGGGCATCTCCTCCTTCCACTCACCCAAGGACATTGCAGGAGGCTCTTCTGGCCTCCTGGAGCCACCAAACAGGTGCTTCAGCCAGCTCCAGAGAGCTCTGGGTGCTTGCTAACTGCGCTGTAGCAGGAGCTGACTCTAGGAGCTCCTTACTCCACCGCCGTCTTGCTGGTTCTCCTAAATATGATTTAATTTTATATATCTTGCTTGGAAGATATATGTCTTTTATTAACTCTGGAACATCTTGTTTATCTATTTAAATATTATCTTTTCTACATGTTGAACTTTCTCATCTCACCCTCTAGGCTTATCTGTATATCTATTCTTTGTGTCCCCCAAACCAATTTTTTCGGCTCACTGCATATGCTGCCTTCTGAATAATTTCTTCACACCTAATAAAAAAATAATTTTATTTTAATGACAATTTTCTTAATATCTAGAAGTTTTATTTGGCTCCTTTAGAATCTGCCATTTTTATAATACTCTACATGCTTGTGTTTTTTATTCTTTATTTTTAGTGTCTTTCATCATATAAAATATACTTATTTTATCATCTCTAAAAGAGTTTTCTTAAGAGTATCTTGGTGTCCTAATCCCTCTATTTGTTTTTGTCAGCACATTCTTGCACATAGTAGATTCTTTCATCATGTGTTTTGTAATCTTGGATTATGATCTGATCCTCATAAGATTATGAAATCTTATATAACCCAAATTGAAAGCACATCCCTCCAAAGTGGTTTTGTTCCCTTTGCCAGTCATGCTAGGAATAGCATCAGCCCAGGACCTGTTTTAGATGTTTGTCATAATTTATGTGTGCCCAGGCTATGTTGGTAGTAAAAAAAAAAAAAAAAAAAAAGAGAGAGAAAAGAAAATTGAACTGTAAGTCCACATGCACATGAGCCCAGATATCTGTTTTGTTGAAGAGAAGCATTTTGGGGTTTGTTGCTGCTGTTGTGTGTGCGTGTTCATTCCCCCACGGGCTTTTATCCCAAGCCTTTAGATCTTTGAACTCAACCTCCTCCCCACAACCAAGGGAGCCAGAGAAGCAATTCGTGTCCTCACTATCTCATTGTCCGTTGTTTCTTTTATTTATTTCCCTAGAAAATTTTCTTTCCTTCTTGTAAATTTGACAAAGCATTTATTTTATTTTATTTTTTATAGATCACAAAAAATGTTACATTAAAAAATATAAGAGGTTCCCACATACCCCATATCCCACCCCACTCCTCCCACATCAACAACCTCTTTCATCATCGTGGCACATTCACTGCATTTGGTGAATACATTTTGGAGCACTGCTGCACCACATGGATTATAGTTTACATTGTAGTTTACACTCTCCCCCACTCCATTCAGTAGGTTATGGTAGGATATATAATGTCCAGCATCTGTCCCTGCATTAGGATAACTCCAAGTCCTGGAAGTGCCCCCACATCTCATCTTTTCTTCCCTCTCCCTGCCCTCAGAAACTACCATGGCCATTTTCTCCAGATCAATGCTACAGTTTCTTCCATTACTAATCACAGTAGTTCTTTAGTAAAATACCAGTAAGCTCACTCTAATCCATATTTTATTCCTCCATCTTGTGGACCCTGGGATGGCAATGTCTACTCGATCTCTATATTGAGAGAGGGCTTAGATCCTACATGGTTGATGGATTGACAATGCATTTAGTACAATGTCTAACATATACTTCTGGGTATTTGTAGAGAAAGGCTTTCATGTAACCTAATCCAAAATGTAAACTGAAACTGACGTTTTCTACCATTTCCTTGATATTGTCAACTCAAAATAGTAGCCAAGAGGCCTGACATATGTATGGATTTTAACAGAGTACTTACAATTGTGAATTATTGAGTGACTTTGTGACAGTTAGAATAAGTATCTGCATCTTAGCTCAATTCTATGCCTGACAGGTGCATAAAGAGGACTTGTTAAAAAATTAATTAAAATATGTTTCTATGATAACTTGCTGGTCTAGTATGACTTTTTTTCCTCTATGGCAAGATTATTTATTATTTTTATTTTTAAATATGTGAGTGACTCTAGTAATGAAGCTAATTCCACAAACCATGCATGAAAATTCATGTTAGGATGTTGGCAATAGTCACCCCTCATAATGTCAAAGACTTAGTAACAATTCACTGAGCCCTACCTTGGGTGTTCAAAAAGGAGAGGAAAAACAAGACAAAAAACATAGAGAAACGTCTTTTATAAGGTGTATTAGTCAGCCAAAAGAGTGCTGGTGCAAAGTACCAGAAATCTGTTGGTCTTTATAAAGGGTATTTGGACTAACAGCTTACAGTTTCAAGGCCCTAAAAAGTCCAGGTCAAGGTACCATAAGAGGAACTTTCTCATCCAAGTCAGTTGCCATGGGTTGAAGCAAGATGGCAAGCGGTCTCTGCCTGGTCTCTCCTTCTTTCTTCTTCTTTTTCCAGTCTCAGCTGTAGGCTGACATAGGGCTTGTCTCTCTTCCTGGAACTGCAGGGTCAAACTTCACTTCCATGTCATGATGAAGTTCCCTCTTTTGGCATCTGTGGAGCTCTTTCTCTTTTCTTGTTTATCTTCTTTTGTGTGTCTCCTTGAGTGAGTGTCCATTTATATAGCCCACCAAGGGGGCAGGAACTTAACTTGAGTCACACCCTACTGAGGTGGACAAATCAAAGCCCTAATCTTAACATAATTTAATCAAAGACATCTCAGCTGAATCTGCTACAGTCAAAGGGTATCATGCCCAGAGGAAAAGACCAGTTTACAAACATAATCTGTCTTTTTGGAATTCATAAATAATCTCAAACTGCCACGTAAGGTAATTCCATTAGTTCTTCCTTTTACCAAGAAACAGAGGGACTGAAGAGACATTCCTAACTGAGTCAGTGGTGGAATTCAGATTCCAAGATCCTCTATGTGCACAAGAGCCATCTATTGCTCAGATTTTCAATAAACTATCACTAGGGACAAGGATAAAGAGATAGACAACATTTCCAGTTTTTCATTAGTGAAATAATACCTAAATATATACTCAGGATTGGTTTTCAAAGACCACCATGAAACTTCTCGATTTAGAAATAAAGACTACTCCTCTCTCTGGTAAACTGAAGACACACTAAAACAAGTCCTGTATAGCTAAGTCCCTAGGGGCTAGGATCAAAATAAATCAATTGACAGGCAAATGAATAAAATAACTATTTTGAAAGATTAAAAACAGATCCCTTTGGTCATGTATATTGGCCTTCTCTGAGTGTGTCATCTAACCATTGCCATAATATACTTGTCATAAAAATACTTCTCAAAAACAGATTGGCTTAAAGCAATAAACACTTGCGTAACCCACAAGACAGTGGGTTATTAATTTATGCTGAACTGAGCTAGATGATTCTTCTGGCCTCAGGTTGTCTGGTTCACATGTCAGGGATCATCTGGCTATTGGCTAATCAAGAATGGCTCAGCTGGGACCACTGAGAGTTCAGTTCTGCTGCAGGTATTTCTCAATTTTCAGCAAGCAGTCATGCAAGTGTTCTTATGGTGTGACAGCAGGGGTGTAAGAAAGAGTGTAAGAAAGAATAAATGAAACTTCTGGAGGCATAAGCTTGGAAATGGCACACCAATATTCTATTGCAATCTTTTGACCAAAGCAAATCCCAGGCCCCGATCAAAGGGTGGGTGGGGAAATTTACTCTGCCTCTTTAATGAGAAAAACTGTAAAGATACCTACATGGCAAAATCTGTTAATACAGGGAAGGGTAGAGAATTGGTGCCATCACTAAAATTCATCACACTAGGTTTCTTGTGTTTATAACCATTGGCTTGGCATCACATTGCACACAAGGCATTAAGCTGGTGAAGACTTTTCCAATATGGAATAAGAAATGATCACACCCCAGATAATAACAAGCCAGGGTTCAAGACTTGCTTCCTTCACCACTTATGGGCTTTATGACCTTGAGAAAATTGCTTTAACTTACCTGGGATTTAGTTGCCTCATCTTTAATATGGAGATAATTCCACTTTAACCAACTAAAGAAAGGGATGGATTGGAGTATCTTCTGAAATACTTGATAATTCTATAACATGATGGTCTTTGAGGTCTTTGGATTAAAATTCATCAATAAACATCTGAATCTGGTCCTGCCTGTTTCTCCAGAGGATCTAAGAAAGCCCAGATAAGTTTGATGATTTTACAAAACTCACACCTAAGCTCTAGTCCAAAAATTTTTTTTAAATTTGTACTTCTTACAAGTACAGCACCATTTCTTTTGTATAATGACGTAGACCTATCCGGAAATAAACAAAATGACTGAGAAGACAAAGACATGTGAAAGAACATTCAACACCTGGCAACAAATCATTTATTTTATTGTCCAGTTTACAGTGCCCATAGAGAGTTTATACATAGAGTTTCTACTGTCACCCAACCCTAGTACTATTGATTTCATAGCAGTTAATGCAGAGTAAATCAATGCCAGGACTCATTTGTCCTGAGTAGCTCTGTAATAACCCACTGAGCATAAATAGAAAAAGAGAACTAGTTCCACATGTAGATTTTATGCTGGGCATGCAAAAGAGGACTGTAAAATTATTTGGACATGCTACTTATTTGGAAAGTCCAAAAAAGCATAAGGGGATTTTGCTCTGAGGTTGGAGGGAAGTGTACAGACTACAGAGGGGAATGAATGGGGAGTCTTCAGGATGTTATTTAATACTACCTTTTCATCTGAAATTTTATATATATATGTGTGTGTATACACACACACACAATACATATATAAAGCATTTCAATTTTTTGTCTAGGTGGTGATGAACCTTAAAAAACTACCATTCTTGAATATATGTATTCCATGTTAAGTTTACAGAAACTAGACCTACACCTTAGTCACTGAGGAAGCGGCCTTTTAATTATTTCCTTGCTATGCATTTGTCTAAAAATAGGCCTCCATGTTCCAGGCAGAATGACAAGTAGAATGACCATCATTGAGATTGCTGCTTCCTTGCCAACAAGGAAGTGTATGACAGCATACATGAGCTACCAGTGTGGATGCCAGGGGAGCAGGGAGGGTCTTAGGCAACAGACAGTCCAAGTAGGAAAGTTCATTCTTTGGAGGGGACAATTAAAACGGCCAAATGAAAAAGGCCAGAGGGTATGAGATGTATAACTTTCAGTAGCTTAACTACTTTGAGATTCAATTTACCCATTTATTAAGATAATTTGATAAAACCTCTTCATCTCAACTCCATTTCCAAAGTAAAAAAGCATGATATTTAGAGTTAAGCAATCCTGGGCCAAGTCCTTGTGCTAACTTCCTGGCTGAGTGGAGATAGGCAAATCTCTAATATTGATTTCCACGTCCATAAAATGGAAATTTAAAAAATAATAGTCTAATAAGTTTGTCATGACAGAATTAACAAGATCATGAGTGTAAAGCAATTAGCACAGTGTCTGGCAATAGTAGACACCCAAATATTAGTTGTAACTATTATATCAATAGGTATTTGATCCTTTACTTTTAGCAAAACTTTGTGTTAGACACTTTGGATGTTAAAATAAATCAGGCATATATCCTGTCTGTAAGGAACGTGGATTCTAATAGAAGGGGTGAGATAAGATGAAGTTGTGAACTCCATTAGGTAGTTTACCCCTGGCTCCCAGAGCAATTTCTGTATGGAATAGACATCCAATAAGTTTTGCTGGGGGGGGGGGGGGGGGGATATATATATATAGAGAGAGAGAGAGAGAAAGAGAGAGAGAGATACACATATATTAAGTAGTGCTAAAAGTGAATAGAAGTAATACAAGAGAAAATGTAGGTAAGAATCAGGGCCTTGAAGAGCAATCAAAATAAGAATTTATCCAGACTTTCTTCTCTGTAAAAGGATGATAATAATTCTTGCTCTGCTTCTCTCATAGAGGTTGCTGTAAAACTCAGTGCTTTACAGCATGTGTAATATGTTTATCTGAAAGCAGCAGATGGAGTAGGCAGATTAGAACAAGTGGACACTGAATTAACCCACAAAAAACAGATATCAGCTAAGAGTCGTTCAGGACTTACTGTTTGCTAAACACTCTTCCAAGTACTTCATGTGTTATCTAAATCTATTCTTGCAACAACCCTGTGATTTAGGTCCTATGATTATCCCCATTTTGCAGAAGAGGAAACTGGAGTACAGAGAGGTAAAATAACATGTCCAGAGTCACATAGTAAGGCCCAGAAGCAGGATTCCATCCCTGGCAGTGCTGCTTCAGAATTTTAAGCAAAGGGTACCTCACCTCCCAACCAGTGCAGAAGCTTTGAACCAGGAGCTCAGGTCTTCTGTCATTTTTACCTATCCGAAAATGCAAGTCCTCTAAAGTCAAGATTATCTGAACTCCAGTCTCAGCTTCTGTCCCTCCCTTCCTAGCAATCTTCTCTAACACTTTCCACCACAGGCTTAATTTCATTCTTTTGATTGCTTCCTGGGAGGAGGAGGAAGGGAAAGAGAGAGCTATAAATATCCCTTCCTAAGTGATCCCCCAAAGTGGAACCACCTGCTGGGCCTGTGTGTGGTAGAGGGAAATGAAGAGCCTCAACAGTGGAAAGAGGTTTGCACCAGATCACTCAGCAGAGGGTTTTAAAGGCCTCCTGCAGGGCTGGCTGCTGCAAGGGGAGCCAAGTAAACAAGCCCTAATGAATGGTGTCATGACAGGGTTTCATCATCTACCTGCTTAATTATGCCAGTTAAGAACTCAAAGGCAAACGTTGGGTAGATAAAGCATCAAGAGGAAGACGGAGCTTTGTGTTTTCTGAGCCCACTGTCTACACAGCACCTTCTGAGATTCTGGGGGCCCACAGACACTTCTTAGGAATATCCTATCCTGTTTGCTTTCATTAAATGCACGGGTGTGGAAGCACTTTGGCAACTGGAAACAAAACAAAAGTTTCCATGAGTAACAACAGAAGAAAGCCATCGATGGGGACAGGCTTTCTTTTCAAATGGAAGAGCAAGTAGATTTCCATTCTGCAGATGCTTAGGTTAAGCACTTCAGACATTTTAAAAGATGATTTATCCAGGGTCACAGAGTTAAATCAGTGATGAAACTAAGTGCTCCAGCTCCTTTCCCAACCCTCTTGACTGGGTGGTTATATAAGGAGGGTCCACAGATGTTCTGGCCAGCTCTTCTGTGGCTCCACTCACCTTGTGTGGACAGTTCTGGAGGTCAAACACAGTGCAGAACCCAGTGAGCAGAAAGCTGTGCTTGCATTTGCCAAACACCAAGGTTTCTCTTGAAACACCCACACGGGATCGCAGGTGCGTGTGTGCACACACAGAGACAACCACAAGGAATTTTTATTTTCTTCAATCCCAATCCAGAGTTAGCAACAGCTGCCAAATGAGTCCTTGTGATGGCACCTCCTACACAAGGAGACGCTGGGACTGCAAACTGTGCTCCGCAGGCGTTTTAATTGTGAATCCAGATGCTCTAACCCTTCAGCTCTCAGCACTGACCTTTCACTTGAAAGTCAATTTGTCAGTCTGCTCCCTGTGTCTGAAGAAATCATCAAAGCTGCCCTGCCGAGGAGTTGCCCGTAGGCTTCTCCATATGGGGCTGGAACGCAGCTACACCGTGCTATGCTGGGGGAAGAATGGGGGGGGGGTGAGGGGGAGCATTCTGTTCCCGGGGAGAAACTGCATCCCTGAGGGACACAGTGAGTATCTGTGGGTTGGGGTGGAGGAAGAGGCAGAGGAAGGAAGCAGCCCTGAGTCGTTGCTAAGTCCAGGCCCTAGATGTAGCCTATTATTCCCTGGGAAGCATCCCACCTCACCCTCACCAGCTTGCCAAGCAGGAATCCCATGGAAGGAGAGGAAAGAGAGACCCGCAGAGGCCCCATCAGCCGGTGCACGTCTGCATCGGGGAGGTTCAGATTTCTACCAGCCCAGCCAAGGGCTCAAGTCTGGAAATAAGTGTTCTTCTACACAAAGGACAGGGAGAAAGGTATCATTAGTGAAAAGGTAAGTGTGACGTCAACCAGAGAGAGATAAAGGGTTAACTGAAGACAACCCCCTTACTTTAAATAAGGGGTTTCTCATGGACTTGCTAGTAAGACCTAGACAGGGCCAGCTCAGAGCATCCTTCCACTTTCCTCAGGCACTTAGATCTCTCTCTCGAGTTCATGTCCACCCAGAGCAGCCTTCACTCTAGATCTTTCTCTCCTACACCCTCGCCACCGCACATTAACACACAGCTTCACACACGCACGCTCATACCCACACATACTAATCACTTAACATTCAACCAAACTATAACTCTTCTGTCCTCTTCCCAGACCTACCAAACCCTCTTGAGTGACTGGTCAATCTGAGAAAGTAATTGTTGCTAAGTGTACTCAGTGGAAACACACTGTCTGGGAGCCAAGCAACCAGGGTTGTAGCCTAGTACTGCCCCTGGCCAGCTGTGTGAGCTAGGGCAAATTCCTTAACATTTTTGAGCCACAGAATCTTCATCAAAACATAGTGGAGCACATTTATTTTGTTTTGCTTTGTTTACAGTATAGATGTTTGGCCCTCAGAATGGTCACTTGAGCAGTCCTCTTAGCCATGTTAATATAAAGCACATAAGTGCCCATTGTCCTGCAATTAGAATTTAGTAGGACCTTTTGTTTCTATATTGCTAGTTTACCATGCAGAGTAATGGGGAGGGGAGAGGTGGAGAAGTAAGCTAATTTTCATTAGGATTCCAGATTCTTCTGGGAGGAAAGTGACAAAAAAACTCACAGCTTGAACATCAGGATTTGCAACTTGAAAGATGACTCGAGGATGATCCTGATTAATTACCAGTTGGGAAGAGGAGAAAAGAAGAGGCTCAGAACCGGGACCAAACCAGTGGTTCCCAGACCAATGTAGAGGAGGAATGGTGGAAAAATCTATTGGAGAAGATTCTTTTGCTTCCAGCAATGACAGAGTAATGGAATCAGAATAGCCCTCACACCATAAACAACCATAAAACTGGGCAAATATATGGGGCAACTGTTACTAGCCTTTGAAAAACAGCCAGTGAATGGCTGTGACCCCTAAAAAAATAAGATACTATGGTCAGGCACACAATTACTCTAGGGAAGAGTTCATACATAATCACAGTGCACTGAGCTGGAGTCCAGGTAGAGCATCGTAGTCCCACTGAACTGACCAAGCAGGTATCCCAGTGCAGGATAATGAGGCTTCTGGCATCTGAAGAATAGGAAATCATAAAGGAGGGAAGAGGGAAGTCCAAGTGGGGGGGTCCCTGTGAGTCCTTGGTTGAGAGCTGGGCTCATGTACAGGGAAAGACTGCTTGAGGCTCTCCAGAGAGCAGCTGCTATGAATTTGAGAGTGAAAGAGAGATATTGGAGGACTGAGCAGTACATGTGATATTGGAGTTATGCTACAGCCAGGATAGAGAGATCTTGTAAATACCTCATTAATACCCCAGGGAAATAGATGAGATGCCTGAAAGGCCAAACTTTAGGAGTAATAACCATACCCTAAAGAAATTCCTAGTCCATTCCCATCCTAAAAGTGCTTAAAACTAAGCCCTGAAAAGAGAATAGAGAGCGACTTTGGAGCTTTCCCACCTCCACCCACACCCCAACAAGTTAGAAAGGCTTGAGACAAACTTTGGACTGTCCATAGATCAGTCATAATAAAGCATAATACCAAGCCTATAGAAGCTTGATGTGAACATCTAAGCATTGAACTGCCTACTAAAATGATTCAATAACTTTCAGAAAACAATAATAGAATCCAGAGTCTATACAATGTATCCTTCAACAAGTTGAGTACAGAAACATCAAGATATCAAAAGAAAAAAATGACTCGCTATTAAGAAAAAAAGCAATGAATATATATTCACCTTGAGCTGGCCCAGATATTGCATTTAGCAAAGACATTTAAATGGTTGTATAATATTATCAAAGAAATAAAGGAAAATATGTTCAAAGAAATAAAGAAAAATATATTAAAGGGAAATTTGGTCTTAATGAGTGAAAACTTTAGGAAACTCTATAGAAAGATGTAATTTTTTTTAAAAAAGGAACCAAATGGAAATTCTTTAACTGGAATAATAATTTAAATTAAAAGTCAATGGAATCAGATTCCTGGTGCCGCTGACAAGAATGAAAGTGGACACAGAAGAATACAGAGCAAAAGGACACAAAGAGCAGACTTGGGGGGAGGGGGGTACAAGGGAGAGAAATAAATAAATAATAGATCTTAAAAAGAAAAAAAAAAGTCAATGGATGCTGGAGATGGTAGAAGAAAAGCAGACCAAAAATGGAAGAAGAACAGAGAAATAAAAGTTGGAGAAAAATAAACAGATGTTCTCAGAAGGAGAAGTAATAGCTGAAATTTTCCCATGTTTGTTAAAAAGTAGTTTACAGATCAAGAAGCCCAGCAAAGCCTAAGCAGACTAAATTCAAGGTATATCACAGTCAAATTGCAAAACCAAAGGTAAATAGAAAAAAATTGAAAGGAGTCAGATAAAAGATAAGCAAAAAATGAGAGAATTTATAAGTAATACCAATGGAAGCTTTTCAGGTTGAGGGCAAATGACACCAAATAGGAATGAGGATCTACAGGAACAAATAAAGAACACTAAAAATAATAAATAAGTGGGTTGCTGTAAAAAAAACTTTCTTCTCATAACTTCCTTAAAAGCAACTTATCATTTAAACCAAAAAACAGTAACATTGTAAAATAAGATTTAGAACATGTATAGAAGTAAAAGATATAGCTAAACTTTGAAAGGCTGACAATATCAAATGTTCTGGAGCATGTAGAGTAACCAGAACTCTCTTACATTGCTTATGGGGAAAATAGTACAACCTCTTTGAGAAACTATTTGGCAGTTTCTTGTAAGATTAAATGTACATTTACTCCATGACCCAAAAATTGCACTTCCAGGTATTTACCAGAGAAATGAAAACATATGGCAAAAAAAAAAAAAAATGGCAAAGATATTAATAGTACCTTCATTCCTAATAAAAACAAATAATCCAAATGTCCATTAACAGGAAACGGATGAATAACTTGTGGCATGGTCATACAATGGGATATTACTCAGCAATAAAATTAACTACTCATTCGCAGAACAAGAATGATTCTGAAAAGCATTATGCTGAGCAAAGTAGATGTAGCTCAGTGGTTGAGTGCCTGCTTCGCATGTATGAGGTCCAGGGTTCAGTCCCTGGTACCTCCTAAAAAAAAACAACAAAAACATTATGCTGAATGGAAGAAGTCAGCCACACAAGAGTAGATACCATAAAATTCTTTAAAATTCTATACCATACCTGTATTTTCCTGTTCTCTCTGCCTGGACCAGCATGCACGTAAACCTGGGGATTTGAAATCTGTACTGGGGATTTGTAATCTGTAAATCAGCCCTTTTTCCCCCTTAGCTCTTTTACCCTTTTTCACCCTTTTTCCTCCCTTTGCCTGGACAAGTTCACAAGTATACCTGGGACCCATAATTTGTTATTTTCTCCCATTTCTCTTCTCTCATTTTCTTAATAAGCTACTGACCTAACCAAAAAAAAATTTTAATTTAAATTTTTAAAAAATTCCACAGCATATGTACCTATTTTTATTATGATGAAAATCAGAATAGTGGTACCTTGGGGCAGCAACTGACTGGAAAGGAAAATGTGGTGGAAGAGTATTATATTTTAATAGAGTTGTTGGTTACCTAGATATACACACTTGACAAATTCACACAAGAGTACACTTAAATCTCTGATTTCCTATGTGTAAATTTCACCTCAATTTACAAAACACATACCTGGGGGGAAATGTACATCAAATAATGTCACTCCTTGGTTCAAACCCTCAAATGTCTTCTCATCTCAAAGTCAAGACCCGAGTCCTTACAATGTTCTCAAGGTCCTACATGATCTGGTTCATCAAAACATCTAATGCTCTTCCTATTTTCTACTCTGTCGCAGGCACTCTGGTCTCTTCAGAGTTCCTTGAACTCTCAAAGCCCTCACCCTGCTCTATTTCTTTCCATAGCACCGACTACCATTGCACATATATTTCCTTTTGATGTGTTTATTATTGGACTCTCCCAAAATAAAAGTAAGCTTCATAAATTCAGGCACTTTGTTTTGTTCATATCTAAATCCCCAGTGACTATGTTAATGCCTGGTGCATAATAGCTGCTCATTTATTGAATGAAAAATTAAATGAATGAATTATCTTTTTTTCCACTAAAAAGAAATTGCATTTCCTTTATTATCAATGAGGTCCTTCAGTTCAAGAGACCTAAGTTGATTTGTATCACTGATTGGATCTCTGTCTATCTAAAACTCCCTGCGCTTTTATTAAGGGACTTAAAATGTGCCAACCCAAGGAACACCAAGGAGATGAAATGTCTAGTGCTGTAAGAGATCATTTGGGTGGGATAGGGCTGGAATATATTGGAGTTAACTGTCAGTTTCAGGGGCTGAAACTGAAGTTATGTTATACAAAAGAGACCATTTAGCATACCATTAACCAGATGGAAAAGGAACTCACCCTGAATCAAGGTAGTGTTCATCAAATCAGTCCCCACACAACAGATAAAATTAACCTCAAAGGTTTCAATTTTGCTGGCTTCACAGGATTTCCTCAAGTTGTCCCTAAACCATTTGTATTAGTTAGGGTTCTCTAGGGAACAGAATCAACAGGAGATATCTGTAAATAACATGAGATTTTATAAGAGTCTGTCATGTGACCGTGGGGATGCACCAGACCAGGTTCTGCAGGCAGGCTGCAAAGCAGGGGCTCCAGTGAAAGTCCAGTGAAGGTCGTTGGTAAGTTTCCGGCAGACGTTGGCTGTCCAAAGACGAGCTGGGAAATTCTCTCTGAGTGCTGAAATCACTTCCCCTTTCAACTGATTGGATAAAACATCACTCACTGCTGATGGCAATTTCCCTGTTAGATCAGAGATATAATCAGCCATCTATGCAGGAAACTCACTGATGACTAAAGCCCATAAATACCTTTATTACAATTAGCCCAATACTTGCTTAATGTGACCAAGTTGACACATTAGCCTAACCATCTCAAGAGTCCTAAGAAAAAATGTGCCATGTTCTCAAAGGCAAAAAGTCTCTTTTACACTAAAATTGGGAGTAGAGACACCAACTGCATGGGAAGCTACAGGATGAACAAGGCTTTGGTGAAAAGAGGAGTGATGAACCAAGGCAGTGATCAACTCCCAAGTGACCACAGTGTCTGCCAATGTTATGAGAAAGGGCTGTGATCATGTCATCTAAGTGGAATGAATGGTGCCTTGAGTCATTGTACCACTGCACGAATGATGGGAACTGACTCTGGCCATCTTAAAAGGAAAAGAAATTCATTGGAAGGGTATTAGATTGTTCCAGAGCTGGAGAACCAGATTCAGGAAATGGATGGGAGTCATGGAAGGTTGGGCAGCCAAGAATACAGCTGAGATCACAGCAACGGAACAATCTGGTTAAAATGTCACCAGCTCCGTATGCATGCTGCTGCATCCATTGTCGCCATTGTTATCACACTCATGCTGGAAATTAGCTGACTCCACCCCAAGACACTCAACTCTTCTGTCTCTACCACCATAAAAATCCCCTTGGTCTTCTCATCAGTCCCTCATGTTTCAAAATCCTGTGTTGGATCCTGAATCTCATTGGCCAAGTCTAGGACTCACGGCCATACTGAGTCAAGAAGCAGGGGGAGGAAATATCTGTATCCTGAAAACTTGGGATGGTTTCCTATTGGAAACCTTGGTAGGGTCCAACTAACCCACTTATTTAGGAATTTCTCCCAAATAAGAATGTTCAGATTTTGGATATTCAAGTCCATTATAATGTATCCCTTTAACCATCCTACATCTTCATAAACATTTCCTCCCAAACTTACACTTCCAAAAATCTTCCTATATATCACAGGTAACCCATCTCATGCAATCAAATACACACTCATACTCCCCCAAATAGAGAATATACAAGTCTTATTATTTATTCCCTCCAGTTTCCATCCATTCTCTTGGCCATTGTCCATTCTTCCTCTGTTACAATCCCATATTGAATCTCTAAAACTGAAGATTAAGTAATAAATTTAACCACCCCTGACATACTCTGCACACAGTGGACATTTCTACATATAGATATAAGGCTATAGCTGATATTTGTGGCTTTCCCCCACCATCATTCCATGTTCTCTCTGCCTCAGCATATAGTAAGATAACTTAAACCTAAATCTTCACTCTTTAGGAACCTGAGTCCTTATTGGTCCTGCTAATATAAACTTTCAATAGTTTATACACATTTTACACCCAAAATTATAGTACAAGGAAGTACTCTTGGATTCACAGCTTTCTTGTCCTTGTTTCTTTGTGACAGGATCAATCCAGCTGTAGTAGTTTGAGTCTTTTGTGGACCCCAGGAAATTATATTCTTAAATTAATTTATTCCTATTGTAGCTGGGACCTTTAGATTACTTCAGTTAAAGTCCATTTGATTAGATTACTTTAGTAAAGGGTAGTTCAGGGTAGGTCTTAATCCTCTTACAGGAGGCCTTTATAAATGTATTGAATATAAAGAGAAAATGTCACAAACACAAAGAGAAACCCCCAGAAGCTGAGAAAGTTCCAAAATTCAGGAGCTGAAATCAACAAAACCTGAGAGAAAGAAAGCCACAGAGGCAGAGAGAATGCCACAAGAGCAAGGAGCTGAAAGCAATGGAGCCCAGAGGAGAAGGCAGAGACTGGCACCATGTGGCAGGTACCCAGATTGGTGGCAGTCGAGCTGATCTTCAGGCAGAGAGCTTCACCTGATACCTTGATATGTACATTTTTCTCAGCCTCAGAACTGTAAGCTTATAAGTTAATAAATCCCCATTGTAAAGCCAAGCCATTTCTAGTACACAGACTTGTTAGCCTTTAGCAAACTAAAACATCAGTGACTACTGAAACTTCCTTTTTCATGATCTTCTAGTAACATGAGAATTCCTGAAAGTTCAAAAGGCTGTTTGAGCCTCTGGATTTGTAGAATTGTTGCATCATCTCTTGATGGAAGCAATTCCCCAGTGGAAACTAAAATCACTTAACATGCAGAGTCCATGGACAGAAATCAAAATTTTTGATAGTGGACTATTGGATGTGATTGTGAGTAAATCCCCTATATTTCTTGCCCAAGATTCTTGAATTTGTATGTTTCAGCACTAAGAAAAGTGCCATTTATTCATCATTAATTTAAAGTAAATATCTCACCCTGCAGGACAGCATCATAAATTTGCAAGGTGTTGTCCACCAGCTTGTAGCCAGCTGGCCCAAAATCTAGGTCTTCAAAAGATCACTCCATCTTTCTCTAAGGTCAGTTACTCTGGACGGTAGGACATATGGTTAGACAAGTGACATATATGGGAATTAGCCCATTTCTTTCTCTATAAAGTGAGTTTCTTAGTTAGAAGCAATCTAGAGTTTCTCATTTACCATTTTAACTTTCATTATAAGTCAGTTTGTTTAAATTATCTCAAAACTTTATTTAACGGTATTATCGTTATATTAGGAATGACAGTAAATATTTCAAGAAATATGGAAAATAAATTCTAAGGAAATCACAGAGGTTATAAAATGGGAGCAATTTAGAAGGGATTCCATTATGAAGTTTAAGAATTTAAGGTAAGCTTGCCTCATGCAAGAATTAGCAGAAACACAGTAGGGCAGGGAAAACATATCTAAATATAGAACAAGGGTTTCAGTGAGGGTAGTTTATGCCCCTTCCATGATGCAAGGGTCCAATATCAGCAATTTCTACCAAGTGGTTGGCCGGCCTTCCTGGGTATAGTGCCATTCTAATGCTCAGGGCTCTTTGCTACCACTAGCCAGATGCACTAGCCAGGCCAGCATTATGGAAGGAAATCCTTGTCATTTATGCATCGCCTTCATCCCTGCCACCATGACTGCTTGGTTTATAAGTCCATTGACCAAGCACCAGGGAAAGACTCAGATGGACACAGATGGACATCACCATTTTATCTTCCTGATAATTACAAGCTCTCTCCATAGTGGGGGCCTTTTGGTGAGCATGCACATGGAGCACAAATATTCGCATACTCTGGGTTCATTCCAAGGAGTTTATCCAGCTTCTTCCCTATACTTTCTCCTCATCAATTCTCCAATATTATTCCTTCCAAGTCTCTGACCATCTGGCCAAACCATTAGCCAAAGTCTAGGAATTGGTCTAGATCCTTGCCCTAGGCCATCTTGCCTGGTTAATTAGATGTACCACTAAACATCTGCTCTCAGGGGGATTTTTATTTTCCATTGTGCTTTGGGACCACCCTTGAGCACAGTTAATGCACTACAGCAATTTACAACCAAGAAAATTGACTGGTTCGTTGCCATGTGCTAGAAAGGATAATTTGACCAGCCACAGGAAGAACACTGAAACTCTCCAGGACCCTGCAGCTGGTAGGACTGAGAAGGGGCCTGGGTGGGGCGTGGACCAGGATTTCTACAATGACGTTTGAAGGAACTAAGCTGGCCTATGTTGTGGCTCACATACCCTTGGTTTTGCCCCGCATTCTATGTCATAGAAAACCCCATCAAGCTACACAAGGCACTTGGGAGGTGTACCCACCACTCTTCATCCCATGTCTGCACGCCAACCCAAACAGAAGCTGTCAAAATACATCTTGCCTCCAGGGTGGGCAGAGGTCTGGAGAAATTCAGGGCAAAAAAAAGCTTTGGAAATGGTTTTATTTCTGAGCACTTTAATTTCCAAAGCTTCCCCCAATAACCACATTTTCTTGGAGTTTGAGATCAGAGATAGACTACCCTGGTGGCCTTTTAACCCTAATTAACCCACCAGCCCACTTGGTGTCCCCCTCACTTAACCATGTGATGTAGCTTATAAAAAGACGTGGCCTCCAGTCTGTCAAATACTGCACATTCCACAGTTCTTGCTCAGGCCACTTCCTTCCCTACAGAGCCACTGCCTGACATTTCCAAAGCTGACATTAATATCACAGACCATTATAATATAGTTATTTTCATGGAAGGCAAGGAGGAAGTCACGTGGCATTAATTGGTCCCAGGGGGTCTTGAAAATCTCCATTTAGCATGTTGTTTTTACTCACATAAGCAGCAATGAAGTGGAAAAAGTGAGGAAGCCACTGTGATTGTATTAAATGAGTTTTTTTTCCTTTTCTTAGACTTGTTTGGTTAATGAATCACTATTCCTTTTTTAATTGTATGAACACATGTAGTAGTTGGGTCAGAAATACACGTATTTTCATAAATGCACACATGTAGACCTATACAGACACATCAGTAGGCCACTGTCTGTTTTCCTTATTTTAACCTCTGCTGAGATGTCAGCTTACTGAAGGCTTAGGACCCAGAAAACTAAAGTATATGAGTGTTGTAGTTTAGGGGAAATAATTCAAAAGCTTTCTTTTTTTTAATAGGTTTACCAACAGATTTTATTTTTTTGTCTTTATTTTTATAATGTTACATTAAAAAAATATGAGGTCCCCATATACCCCCCACCCCCTCACCCCACTCCTCCCCCCATAACAACAATCTCCTCCATCATCATGAGACAATCATTGCACTTGGTGAATACATCTCTGATATCACCACTATCCACTGCTTTGTGTTTGTATCATAAACTTTACTTTTCAAAAGCCTATCACATACATCATCCTTTTTGATCTATCTAATTGGCTTGTGAGGTAAGTAGGGACCAAATTATTATTTTCATTTTTCTAAACTAGGAACTGATACCAGAGAGATGAAGTGCTGGTGACTGCACAGCTGTGAACCCGTTTGTAAAGGGAACCTTTGAAGATGTTACTGTTAAGGCATGCCCAAACAGGTTGAGGTTGTACCTTAATCAAATATGGCTAAAGTCCTTATAATCAAGGGAAACTGGAGACAGAATAGAAGCCACAGGGAACAGCCAGCAGCTGAAAGTCAGTGGAACCCAGAAGAGAAAGGAGAGGATACCACAACGTGTGTTGCCATGTGACAAAAAAGCCAAGGAATCCCAAAAGTTGTCAGCCATTCAGAAGATACCTACTCCAAGAGAAACAAGCCTTCTAGCTTCTGAAACTGTAAGCCGATAAATCCCTGTTGTTAAGCCAACCTCTTGTCCAGGATTTATTTTATCAGCCTGGAAACAAAACGTGAAGTGACTTTTTAAAGATTGTATAGTTAATAAGTGAAGGTCCAAGAGTCCAAATGTGCCGAAGGAACAAGTTGCAGGTCCAAAGAATCCTCATCCTGGTTTAAAGATAGTCACGGGTTGGATGGTAAACAAGGCAAGTTTTAGAGACTGAACCTGAGCTGTTGCAAAGTTCTACCATTTCTCCTCTCGAGGTAAATGCACACACAAATTATGTTCTAGGACTGTCTCCTCTAACCGTACTGATAAAATCTGTTTTCCAATCCACAAGTCAGATGAAGGTGAATATGATAGTAAGAAGATGAAAAAACCTTTTAAAAATTTAGTTTTGTTTGTTTTTTGTTTAGTATTACTGTCATTGGAATAATGAAAGTGCTAAGAATGCTTGTGGTATTGAATGCACAAATATGTGATTACACTGAACACCACTGATGGTACACTTTGGATGGATTGTTGCTTTACTAATATGTATCAATAAAATTGACTTGTTAAAAAAACAAACAAAAAAGCAGGGCAATATATTTGTCCTTAACAATATAGTTTTATTTTAGGTTAGGATTCTTTGAAGAATAAAAATGATGCATTCAATTTTTTTCTGTTTAAAGTTTCTGATATTAGAATAATATTTAGGTTCCTTTCAGCATGGGAAATAAATCCATTTATTTATTTATTTATTTGTTTGTTTATTTATAATAGTATCTACCAGGAAAGCATCTACCAAAACGTCCTCATACAACACCAATAATATTTTGTCCTCATGGTCAATAGGTCTGTCAGGTAGTAAACATGTGCATGCTTCCTCAAATCAGTTAGATCAAGTTACTAAAAGCCATTCAGTTCACACAAAAGCCAGTGAACAGTACATAAGAACACACCCGACGCACCAATAAGCAAAAACTCCTACATGACCACAGACACGATGCCTTCTCCCAAGACTCAGGCTCACATGCATTCTTCCCCAAAGACAGGGCAAGGGAAAATATGACTCCATGCAAATCATCAGTGTGATCACTGCTTCTATATCGAGGTTCTGAAGGGAGGGAGAGGGAAGAATAGGTGTAACATGGGGAAACTTGGAATGATAGATATAGGCCACTATACATTCCCCTATATCCTCACGGGGGAAAGCACATCTCTGCAGTGAGCTTTCAGAGCCTACTTAAACTATAAACCCCTCTACCAGAATCACCAGCAGTACTATATGAAATGGTACACAAGCTACTGGGCAATGAGGGATGGCTTGCTAATGATTTGGGACTAATTATCCAGCTTATAAATGGGCTAATAAGGACTCTGATTTTCTTTCTCCTCCCTCCTTGGTCAATTAATTGCTCATAAAATCTCTATGGGTCAGTTGGAGCGGTAAGTAAAAAACAGTTTCTCTTGAGTCATTCTAGTTGAAGTGCTTTAAAAGAGGAAAGTTCATTTTATTGGTTAGATTGAGATTTGCAGGTGATCTTTGGATTTTGATTGCCGATAACATCTATGTCCAAATCAGAATGGAAGCAGAAAATGGAAGACCTGTAAGAGACAAAGTTGAACTATTTTGTCAGCTCTTCACAATTTACAGACGTGAAAACTCATGCTCAGAGAACTGACAGGACTTGGCCAGTGTCACAGAGCTAGTTATAAGAGCTAAAAAAAAAAGAAACAGAAATCACTTTATATTTGATAAATAACATTGAGTATATTGAGCAAATATATTCAACATGGTTCCATTTTTTGATGATACGTGTTTCTCCTCATAATTGCAAGGATGATTCTACAGGTCATCTGTTAAATGTGTTTTGTTTGGGGACCAGATTATCTATCACATAAGCTTAAAATGTGCTATGAGCTGCCTTGCCCTTTGTTTTACAGAGGGGAATGAATTGAGACATATCTGATGACTAAAGCATGGAAATACCTTTGAACCACTAACCTGCTCCTGTTTCTGCAGAGAGATCTGAAAGCACTTCACCAAGTAAGGCAATCGTTCCCCTTGAGAGGTTGGGAAGAGGAAGAAGAGAGGAGGGGAGTTAAGAAAAATGAATCTACCCACCCATTTTACTGTCACACTGCAAACTCTTTCCTTCTTAAGTTCAGAAGATGCGATTTAAAAATTTGCAAAACCTTGAAGAAGAAAATGTTGACACTGGGGAGGTAATAGGGTCTGTCATCAGGGGAGATGAAATTCTAGTTCCACTTGGGACAGCTTTAATTTCAATTTGTTATAAACTCTAATATGTAGCTGTACTATAGTCAGTCAGTAGATGAGTCAAGGGGAGAAAGCTCTGGTGAGCATGGTGGACCCAGGAAGTGACTCTTGCATGAGTGAAGGCCGGGAAGAATGCACAGAATTGGGGGGGAAAAAGTAGCCCCCAGCAAATAAATCAGGTTCTCCTCAAGCCAAATCAACCAAGGAATATTAACAGTTCTGAGGACTGAAGCAAAGTCAAATAAGCAACCCATAGTGATAGCTTGCCTTATAGATTTGCAAAATGTAACCACTAGAGAAGATGACAGGACCAGCATAATTCCAGAGGAAACTGAAGTAAGAAACATGCCTCTTGTTTTCTCCTCTGGACACAGAAAATAAATGATGGCAGCCTGGGGTGGCCACAGAAATCTTACCTGCAGATTCATTCTCTTTTTTAAAGTTTGATACATGTGACACACAGAATTTTCTGTTCATTAAACCCTTTAACATAACTTTGTGGGAAGAGTGCTTGTCTGGCATTTCAGACATTCTTAGGATTCAAAGGATGACGATTCTACAACCCAGTAAATATCCAGGAAATGAATTACAGAGGAGAGCTGTGCTTGGGTCGCTACGGTGGCCTCACTGTTTCCAAGCAGGTGAGAGAACCTTTGGAATGGTCTTCTGTTGTTCTTGGTTTGCTTCCTTCTTCTCACTTCAATGGGCTTTTTGGCAAATTGGGGGTGGTAGGGAAAAGTCGGTAAGTGTTGAGGGCTATCAAAGAGTGTGAAGATAAGGAGGAGGGAATCTGGGAGGGTGGAGGCATTTGGCCCCCTCGGAGGAACAGAATGAGGTCTGGGAGAGGCAAGGTCAGAGCGTCCTGGAAAGCTGCTGCCTTCCCATTCTCTCTCACATTATCATAGCCAGGAGAGCCCTCAGAAGAAAAGACAAATAAGGGTTCCAGCCTTCTTCAGTCTTAATATAGAAGGCCCTCAAAGGTCCAAACACTGTTTTAGAATGAGACCTGCAGGGTGGGAAGGGAAAAGGATTGTGTCCCTCTGAGGAAATGAAGGAAAGGACAAACAATATTGTTTTAATGTGACTGCTACAATCTTTGTGGGATCTCCGCTCCATCGACTACATCCTCCTGACCCTGAGACATTTATTGTTAAATTTTCTTTTTTAAAAAACTGCTTTGGACACAACTCCCTGAGTTATTCTATTCACAACAAACTATTTAAGGCTAAACTGGTAGTACTTACGTGTTTGTGTCATTTAGAGGAATGAATAGACAAAATCACAAGTCTCATTTCCCTGTTGAGAGTCCACTTACAATTAAAGTACCTGAGGGAAGAAAAGCTAACTACTTTACAGAAACTGAAATTTTTAAATGCTCACAAAGATATAATTCTAGAGAAATCATCTGAAATGAGTAAAAAAAAATCACTTCAAACATAGTTCCTTTCCATTTATTGTAAAGTTGTCTTCCCTCTCATTTTATGAATTTGAGGATGTCCCAAATCTCATGTAAAATGGAACATTATCCCTACATGTGCATATATATTTAGTGACTCTAAAACAAATAGTCCCTGGCTACTATACTCCCTCTTTCTTCTATTAGATGTAGTCCTGGCTTATATTCCTGCCAAAGACTGTGGGCCAGAGTATTTGATTACTACCTACTGACATTTAACTTTAAAAAGAGGTAGCAGTGTGTATTAGTTATCTATTGCTGTATAACAAATTGCCCCAAAGCTTAGCATTTATTTTCTCATAATTCTTATGGATTGGGACTCTGGTTATGGCTTGGGTCAATCCTCTCAAGAGGCTACAGTTAAAGAGTTGGCTGGGGTTGCAATCATCTCAAAGCTTGACTGAGGGTCAGGGTATCTACCTGCAAGCTCACTCATCGGGCTATTGGATGGCCTCTGGTCCTCACTGGCCACTGACTAGGTCCATCAGCTCCTCACCATATGGGCCTTTCCACAGGGTTATATACAATATGGTAGCATGTTTCCCCCCATGAGGATTACAAGAAAGAGAAGGCACAAGAGAGGATGCCCAAGATGTAAGCCGCAGTCTTTTTGCAACCTAATCTCAGAAGTGACATCCCATCACTTCTAACCCAGTCTCTTCATTAGAAGTGATCCAGTAAGTTCAGCCACAATCAAGGTTCACAAAGGCTTGATATACCAAGAGGTGAGGATCATGGGGGACATCTTAGAGGCTGCATATAGGACCCAGGGCAGCAGCCTGAAGTATCAAGACTTCATACAATTAATATGTAAAACCAGGTAACCTCTGTTAACACAGAATAATAATGACTGAACTGAATTTAGTGTGATTTACATGCAGGTAACTTGTGAAAGCCATATTCCAAATGATCTGCCAAATATTGGAAACAAAATAAGACAAATCCCCTGTTATCATCACTACTAAATTAAGGGACTAAAGAGAAATAGTGCATTCATTCGGATGCCTTGGTCATGCCACTTAGGTTATGGTCATTCTTCAGTCGTTTGGTGAACGTAGCAACTGGACACATGAACTGCCTTTGAGGGAAATTTGGTTTAGAAGCCTCAAGGCTTCTCCCTGGAACAATTTGTCACTGGGCATACTCAGTATAAATGTCATTAGTCCTACCTGGAGTCACACGCGTGTGTGTAAGAAAAAACCAAAAGCCTAGTTCCATATATAATTCTGTATACAAGATTAAAGATCCTTTCAACATATTGCAGCCACAGGCTCCACCTGGCAATAAAAGCTTATCAACCACAATTCAGAAATTGTGGATCTTGGCCATGTCCTCCAAGAATAACGGGAATTGTAAAAAAAAAAAGTTGAATTTAGAAGTAGCTAAAATAATATTTTTGAAAACTTATTTAAAAGAATATTTAAATATAATTACATGTTTAGTATATAATAAAAAGTAATATTTAAAATAATATTTTTTTAAAAACAAGGTACTTATTAGCCAACCAGAATTTGATTTCCCAATCTGTTCAGGAAATTTATCCACTGGATTTGCTTTTCTGTTCAGAATTGGTGACTTAAAGTTCATCTCCTTATTCCATGTAACTTCCTAGGGCAAGGATAATACAAGCATAATATGCTTTCCTATTGATATTTTTCCTATTTCCAATGATATCACTTATTTATAAAGACGAGTTCAATAAGTTTCGGTCTCCTTGTGCTCTCTGAGAAATCCAAGTACAGAAGCGCATCCAACATGCAGCCACAGTTTGTCTGCCTGTGCTAACTACCAACTCTCTTCTCTAAATCCACACATTCACAGTTTCTTTAACCAGTGTACTTACTACCTTTGCTTCTATAAGGGTGACATCATTACAACTCTGAGAAGGCTTTTGTTCTCTCATATTTGAGATCCTTAAAACTAGATCATTCAAATAGTAGAAACTGTTTCTACTTCATTTAATTGGTGGAAAGGAAACAAAATTGCGCAGTGATGAAAATGGTTGCGAATATAAAAGCATTTGGCTGCTCTCCTCTGATCCAGAAGGTACTGTGTGTTCTTTGGAGTCCAGACAACTGTTTGGGCAGTTCCAGATAAGGTATCCAATAACTTCCCTGTGTCCCCACTTTTCTTGCCCTCATTCCAGAGAAAGTTGGACAGCTGCCTCCCAAATAATTTTATTGTGAGGAAAGTTATTATGAAAACGTACTCAACTGGTTTTCACTGACCTCTAAAACACACTCCCTAATTAAGTGCAAATGGGAAACTGACTTGGAACAGGTCGTCTCTGATTTTGGACTTGGGAGAAGTATTAAAGTTTATGAACTCGATATGCAAGCTCCATCTGCCAAACAAGGAATTTCTTATTTCAT
Source organism: Dasypus novemcinctus (assembly GCF_030445035.2). Lineage (NCBI taxonomy): Eukaryota > Metazoa > Chordata > Mammalia > Cingulata > Dasypodidae > Dasypus > Dasypus novemcinctus. The sequence goes on along the minus strand of NC_080685.1, from coordinate 108,089,280 downwards.
TTGGTGACTGCACTGAGATTATATAATGCTCCTCAGAAAGCTCTGAATGCTGAAGATGCGTAAACCATCTGTCTGTGTTGAAAAGTCCAAAGGTACACTGCCCCCACAATGTACCTTTGGGTATAACTACTTGTTGAGCCAGAGAAATTTCATCTCATAGTTGTGTTTTGTAAATTTTTTAAATCAAGTTTCTGCATCCCACTAAAGTTTACAGTATTAAAGAGATAATAATCATACCCATGCTCTTATATCCTTTTATAGTAGGCTAGAGTTATTCCACTTAATGTTTAGAGAAACCTGAAAACCTGGAAGAGAGGAATGAGAAAGGGAGAGGGGAAATTGAATTTCAACTCCTTCACTTGTCTTTCCCTCCCCAGCCAGTAGGGGGCAGTAGTGGCAGAGGAAGTGGAGCATGCTTCCTTCTTTCAAAACAAAGATATTTAAACAAGGAGAGGTTAGAGTTGCATGAGGTTTCTCCCCAACCAGTAGCCTCCCTCTGGCAGGAGTCAGCCTTAGGTGTGGTTCTGAATTCCAGTTTTGCCACCTATTAGCTTAAATTATGACAAATATTTAGATAATATGAATTAGTAACGTGTACGTTTTGAGGTCATACACTGAGTTAAACACTCTACATGCATTATTTTATTACATCTTTCAACAAAGTAGAAAGAAGTTTTATAATTATTACTATTTTACAGCTGGGAACACTGTGTCTTAAGATTAAGTAACTTGCTCAAGGTTACATAGTTAAAACTGTAACAACTAACTGGCAAATAGAACTGTACTTTTTATCTTTGACCCAGGCATCAAATCTTATCCTTATTAGATTTTCTCTTTGTGATTTTTTTTCATTTTCTTAATTCCTTAATCTGGCAAAGCAAATGCAACTATTTTCAGTTGTTCTGTTAATACCCAAAGCATAATGCATGGCTGTACAATTATCAGGTGAATTTGAAAGCATTTGTGCTGTCAATCAGAGTGATTCCAAAAGAAGGACCGTTTTCCCCCAAATTACCAATTGGCTAATGATAGTGATATTACTGAATATTATTAACCAATATATTGTACAGTCTCCCCCTCTTAACAGGGCAACCACAAATTGAATACGTATTGCTGGTTGCCCTGATCCTCTTCCATCCTGCTTTGGCAGAATGGAATAGAGTTAAGAGTCAGTGTCTAGTCCGGGACCAAGTTCTCATCTCAGCTCTGTACTTCCCTCTCTGGCCTCAGTCCTCTTGTCTGTAAAATGAATGACTTAATAATAGTACAGGATGCATTCGATCGTGCTGAGAGTTAGACAAGCAAATGCAGGTCACATATTTAGCCTGGCTCTGGCACACAGGAATTAGTCCATTGCTATTACTATTCTGACACAATATCAAACTGGGAAAACTAGAGGAGAATACAAACAAATGGCCAGATGTTTTGGGTCTGGGTGCCAAAGGTCCAGATGTTTGGGAGCCTCAGACTCCTCCCTGTGTCTGTAAGTGTTCACCAGCATTCCTAGAGCAGTGTGATCCCAGGTGACACTTGCAGACAACTGGGGGTTGATGTTCTCCCCATTCATGCACAGTTGTCCTTTGTTACGAACTAAACTGCAGAGGTATAAAGGCTTCCCCTTTCAATGTCTGCTAAAAAGATTACCAACCGCCAAAAAGCAGCTTTTTTTGTTTTTACAAGCTCTGAAACTCCTTTTAAAATCTAAAATAAGAAAAAAGCATTATCTCCTATGCTTTCTTTGCAGCTTTAAAATACATCACAAAAACCTACACAGGATCCAATATTGTTGTCTTCACTCTAGTCTAATCCTGAACAATCCAGCATTGAAAATAAAAATACAAGCTTTACCAGTTTCCCTAAGTTAGGGTTTTGTTTGTCCTTGTTTGTCCATGCACATACTATTTTAAATAGCCAGCTCATATCTCAAAATAAATAACTTTCTACAAAATATAAATCCCTAGAAATTGCAAGCTCCTTCTCTGTAAAGATCTGCTCCCATTTAATAAAACTTGACATGCAAAACTCAAAATTTATACAGTAAATTCCTTAAAGGTAATTATTTCTATCATAGAAGAAACGACTATAGTGAAGAAGTAGATAAACCTTTTTCCTAATAATTTTTAAAAATATGACATTTTCACCATTTAAATTTTCTCAGACTTTTCCATTTCATTGACCTTATTTCTATTTTTTCATAATCTACTCCTTATTTCACAGTTTTAAAATTTGCAGAACATGCATTGTTTAACTTCACAAGGTCATTTTTCAATATCAAACTAGTTTAATATTGAACTAGTTTGTTCAGATGAGACAAAATTATTCCTTTTTAAAATAATGGTTTGGAGTATAAGGAAAATAACACCTTGAGTTTTCCTATAATCCACCTCCAAATCCTGGGTTCTGTAGCTTACCAATCAGTCAATAAGGGCATGATGGACAGTTTTGAAATTAAGATTATAAAATTTCTCAGAAGAGTTATATACATTTCCCAGTTCCGATGAGCTCTATTTCCTAAAACTAGAATCCAATACCAAGTCTGCCCTCCAGCCTCTAAGATGAATTATTGTAGAAAAACCAAGACACAAACCACTGTGTTGACCACAGTGGCAAGTGGTCAGCTGGACAACATTCCAAAGGGAAGAGGGAGGCATTGTAGATCCCCGGAGAATCAGTTATTGGTAGATTGGTATAATCTGGGAACCAGAGTGGTCACCTCATACATATCCTGGAAATTCCTTTATTGTTGATTAGATTAACCTGGACCAAGAAAAGACCCAGTCCATCTTCTCTGGTTGTAAGTAAATCTTGGGAAGGAGCCAAGGAGGCATACAAATGTGGCATTGGCCATAGAGAAATGGGCATGAGGGAACTCCTTCAATTCTCTTATAAAATATCACCACACGTTAGGTGCCTAGAAACTACACAGATTTATTCTAGAGTCTAGAAATTCAAAGTCAAGTTCTCAGCAGGACCATGCCCCCACTGGCATCTTTAGGAGCACATCCTTACTTCATCTTCCTAGGGTCTGGTGGTTGCTGGCAATCCTTGGCATCCCTTGGCTCATAACTGCATCCCTCCAATTTCCACCTCCATCTTCAGGTGGCATCTTCCCTCTGCATGTGTCTCTTCTTATAAGGACACCAGTGGTTATATTCAGGGGTCACCCTAATACATTAGGATCTCATTTCAACTTAACTCATTACATCAGCAAAAACCTTGTTTCCAAATAAGATCACATTCTGAGGTTCCAGGCAGACATGAATTCGGGGAGCACTATTCAGTTTATAACACCATCATTTATAACACCCCATGGGACTATCTGTGAACTTCAGGAACCAATTAGTTAACCCCCTGGCTAACACCAGTAGGTGTTCAAAAACCAACTTGTTTTGGATCCTGACATTTTGCCTGTGATGAAGCTCATGACATTAAAAGTTTAAGTGGATTGCCCAATCTTAATGACACAGCCATGTCCTCAGGCTGTCAGACCAAGATTTGCAGATTCTGTCCCATGTCAGCATTATTTCTCTCCTGCTGAGGAAACTGGCAAAGAGGGCAGTGAGAGTCAGGAGGGATCTAGGCCAAAGGGGAAGCATGCCAGCCTTCTGTGGAGGTGAGAGCCATGTCAGCCTCTCTCTGGCTCTTCTCTGGGTGGCTTCACCCCCTTATGAGGCAATCTCAAGTCTCTTGAAGAACTCTAAAGATATCACAGTATCAGTCCTGAAATGCTGGGACCCACATCAGCTCTTCCAAGATGACCCCCAGGGAAATGACAAAAATAACGCTGCCTTCAAGGACAATGTATATCATGATCTGGTTATTTTTAAGGAAGAATAATTACACCCTTTAGTACAATTTAATGTAATGAGAACGTCAGTACATTTTATGAACACACCAATAATCATAAATTTGTTGAGGTTAAGCCATGTATCACATTAGGAAGCGACAATGTTGGAAATTTCCCCAATTATCCAGCAATTCTATCAAGGGAGATCTTTTAAGTGTAGCCCAGGCACCAAAAAAAACATTGCTTGTTCCTATGATGAATATAATAGTTCACTTGTCTGGTAGAAAATACGTGCCAAACACCATGCCAGAGACTTTACAAACCTTCTCTCTAATCTTCCCACGAACTTTGGTTCCAGGATCGTGAATCATTATTTGAATCATTATTCAGACCATAAAAGTTGAAAATAGACACTTACCCTTTGTAAAAGGCAAAATCCAACAAACACATCTCCAACTCCTTTGAATGCCTGAGCCAAGTGAAGAGGGAGGAGGGGTGGCTGGTTCACCCCTTAACCCACCTCCCTTCTGAGTGAGCATTGCTCACTCTATCAGCCAAGGTCAAGCAGGATTCGGGTCAGGAGGTCCAGCAACTGTCCTGGCTCTGTGAGTTTGAGCAAGCTGTTCAGTGTTTCCTGGGCCTCCATCTCCTCAAATGCAAAACAAAAGGATTAGAACCTAACACAACTGCTAACAGAGCCATTACAAGCTCTTATCTTCTGTAATCAAGATGTGTGGCTGCTTGATCCACCTGGGAGATGTAGGTGGCATGCAGCTGTCAATATGGTACCTGAGATCCATCCCTCCAAGGCCAACTCAGAGGGTAACACATTCATTCCACATTTCCTGAACTGGGCTACAGTACCCCCTGGGCCTAGGGCATTCTGCTAGCAAGCAGGCAAGGCCCCAGATAGGCATGGAAGAGCTTCCTGGTACATGCATTTTTCTTGAAAATGTTGGAGGAAAATGCTTTTTAGGATGTTGAAACAAAGAATTTATTGTGTAGAATTTAAAATTTTTACAAATGTTAAAGATAAAACAGGAGGCAGTGAAGATATTTGTCGTAGGATTGTGGCTTCTTTCTACATCATGTATACCCTCTGAAGTAGGGGTTCTTTGGTGGAAAAGTTTGACACCACAGTATGCTATGTTGTCAGTGGTGCAAAAGGGGGTAAGTACATTTTTACTTAGTTTACTTCCTGAGCCCATGGCAGTAGGAGAATGGAGTTTTGATCTAGAAGAGAAGAGAACCCTGGTATGGGATAGGGACCCACCAAGAGTTGGGTAGTGCTATCACTGGTAAAACCCTGCATCCATGTGAGGCTGGTTGTGTGAGGAGATACAACCATGAACATAGAATGGCCCATCAGAACTTGTTGCTTCTTGATTGTGCCAAAGGCAGATTCTTGGGCAAGAGGCTTGGCTTTGAAAACTCATTCTCTGAGACACATGACTAAATCTACATGGAACCTTGGGTTTGCTTCCGAATCAGTTTATTTATCCCTGAGACCCAGAATTAGTTTTTTGCAAAACTGTAGTTGTCATCCTTCAACAACGAAAATAGCATATCATTATCATTACTGGTGAAACAACAAACTCCTATAGGGAGCTTTGCTCTTCACTCCTGTCTATTCCAGGCAAGTGGGCCCTATAGAACCCTCCCCTCAGGGCCAGAAACGGTCCAACTCTTCGAAAATCTCAGGCCTGATTCCTTGTCTAAAGGGAGTGGGGTGGAGGTGGGGGCTAGGAGTGATGAAAATGCTGCTGAATGGTAGAAAGGAAGAAAAGTGCATGTTCTGTTTGTTCCCCCCAGAAATCTCCTAACAAGGAGGGCTGAGCATGGAGCTGGGGAAATGGTACTGAATTGCACGCAGGCAGAGCTATACAATGTACAGATCAAAACAAGCTTGTTTCCAGGGCGCCAATCCCCTAAGCAGACTTGCCAAGATTGGCCGGTCAATATGAGGCCACAGACCCTAATCCACATTCCAAACCCACAAGTTATTTCATTGCTTACTTGGTGGCAAAAGTTAACCTCACCTGAACTCATGTGGCGGTGAACCCTGACCTGAACTGATGCTATTTATAGTCTTCATTTGCACCATTTAGTGAGAATATGAATTGGTATCAGCCCAGAATTAGCCATGTGTTTGATTACAAATTGTTGCCTCAAACCTCACTGGGAGTATTAATGCACTGTACCATTTATGCACCATATTAGCTTTCTTAGATCCCAAAATTCTGAATACTGAAGTTCAATTGGCCCAAAGGTTTGGTAAAAAGGGCTGCGAGCCTTTCCCTGGAGCAGGGCAAATAGACAAATCCCAGCTCCTCACATTTTGAAGTGTTTTTCTGGAGGGGACTTCATTTAATGTTGGGTAGCCATGTGGAGGGGCAGGAGATGGAGGTGTGAGCTGGACAGAGAAGGGACCACCCAGGCGCCTCTCTGCAGAGTGGCCAGACGAGACTGTGGCCATCACAACGGGGCTCAGAGCTCAGACTCCAGGCTCCGCTCAACGTTGCCAATAGTCCCGCTGATTTTCAGGCTCTGGTGGATTGGTTGCTTGCCAAATTAACAGGAGATTCATGTATTTGATTGAATTATATGTAATTTCCATTTTTATAAGTCAAAAATGATTGAAGTTGGCAATTTCATAAGGTTTCATCAAAAAAGATTACTATTTATTAATTTTAATGAGAAACAATAATCAGTGGAGCAGAAACTAGTGCCCACTAATTATCTCACTCTGTCCTTGTAGCCAAATGAGCACAGAAAACAAGTTTTGAATCCGAGCACATCCACCAGTCTTTCTGTGACAACCAGGGTAACCTACAGCGATCTTGTGCTCATCTTTTATTTTCTTTTCTTTTTTCTTTATCAGTAGAGGAAATTGAAGGTCAGAAAACCTTTTACTGATCAGATTTGACCAAAGGTTAGAGTCCCTGATCTTTTGAGTCCATTAATAATTAAATAACAATGTACTATATACCATCAGCAGACACTATTTTAAGTGCTACTTGCATATCAATGCATTTAAATGCTATAACAATCACATGAAGTAGATTGCACAGATTGAGGAAACTAAGTCACACTGGGATCAATATCATGCCCAAAGTTAACCAGCTAGAATGTGGTAGTGCTAGATTTGAACTCAGGCAGTCACATACTTAAGCAGTTTGCCAGGCTGCCTCTTGGCATAGCTGCTTCCCTTTTTTCTTAGCAAAGAGTACAGGTTACCTCCAGCCAATGAAGGGATGGCAAATACTTAATAAATGACTCTTTAGAAAAAAACTATATATATATATATGCTCCTAAGTTCATTATAATTTTATGTAGCACACCATTTACAATTAATAATAAAATACGCAATATTCTTTATTATAATTTTCATATAGTCAGTTCGGTCTCACAGCATGCTTTCACTGATTTTTGCTAAACTTTTGTATCTGTAGCCAACCTACGCTTGCAATTGACTTATGAGTGTACTTCGCACATGAATCTGTTTTTATTGTCTTTATTTATTTTTTTTAATATTACATTCAAAAAATATGAGGTCTCTATATACCCCCTACCCCCCTTACCCAACTCCTCCCCCCATAACAACAATCTCCTCCATCATCATGAGACATTCATTGCACTTGGTGAATACATCTCTGAGCACCACAGCACCTCATGGTCAATGGTCCACATCATAGCCCACACTCTCTCCCACATTCTACCCACTGGGCCATGGGAGGACATACAGTGTCCAGTAACTGTTCCTGCAGCACCACCCAGGACAACTCCAAGTCCCGAAAATGCCCCGACATCTCATCTCTTCCTCCCATTCCCTACCCCCAGCAGCCACCATGGCCACTTTCTCCACACCAATGCCACATTTTCTTCCATTACTAATTACAATAGTTCATGAATAGAATATCAGTAAGTCCACTCTAATCCATATTCTATTCCTCCATCCTGTGGACCTTGGAATGGTCGTGTCCACTCCACATCTATATCAAGAGGGGCCTTAGATTCCACATGGATGCTGGATGCAATTCTCCTGCTTTCAGTTGTAGGCACTCTTGGCTCCCTGGTGTGGTGGTTGACCTTCTTCAACTCTATGTTAGCTGAGAGGGGTAAGTCCAATAAACCAGAGTGTAAGAGCTGAAGTCTGTTGAGGCTCAGGCCCTGGCTATCACATGGTCACTCCAGAGATTCAGGTCCCCTGGGTATATATTAAACTCCAGCACCAACTACAGTTCTGGTAAAAGTAACAGGAGAGGCTTGTGAACAAAGATCACATCTGAGTCCAGCTCCATTACACAAAAACACAAACTCCAAAGTAGGGCCAACTGACATGACACTGAACTCCATCTGCCATAACCATAGAACCTGTAGCCCTCAGAAGAACCAATACCCAGGGTTGTATCTATTTTATCTGTCTCTGGGACTCTGCTGAGGTGTGCATAAGGGCAACCCCTCCAATAACCTCCCAGATCTTTTTGGAGACTCATAGCCATATAAACTCATTTGTCCTTTCTATTTCCCCCTTTGATTCAGGTCAAAAAGCATTTTTAATTCCAGGTATTATATGTAGACTGAGATATTCTGCTGGTCCAAGTTGACTCCTTTATTCAAGGTCATTTTCTAGTTACATCATCAGCTGGTACTTGGTAGTAATCCCTTGGTGTCAGGGAGGCTCATCCCCGGGAGTCATGTCCAATGCTGGAGGGAAAGCAATGCATTTACATACTGAGTTTGGCTTCGAGACTAGCCACATTTGAGCAACACGGAGGCTCTCAGGAGGTAACTCTTAGGCACCCTGCAGCTCTAGGCCTTGTTCTTATTTCAAGTGCACAGGCTCACAAGCATAGCCATTAGTATCAAGGGCTCATTGTTGGAGCTTACTTCTTTTTTGGTCTTTGCCGTTGCACTTGGGGGATTGTTGCTGTTTCTTTAGGGACTGTGATAGAACTCTCCTGGCTAGGAACTCAGCACTCCCTCAGGTGTTGTTTTTAATTGTATCCACTATGAAAATATCCAAACATTTTATGTACCCTGGATATATGTCCTGTAGAAATCCGTGCCAACCATGTGTCCTCTGTCAATAACATCCCACACCAGTATTTCTCCCCTGCCATTGTTGAACCTCTCTGTGATCCAAAACTTCCTGAAAAGTGAAGCCCAATATATTGCCAGATTCCATTAATAGTAAAATGGAATATAGTGATGAGTTTAAAGGTTAGATATAGAATACATATTAATTTAGAAAAATTAAGGTAAAAATAAATTGGGGTATCAAAAAATTTAAAAATGCAAAAGCTTTGTTTTTGATGTTTTGCCTTCCATCACTGCAATAAGGGTGGCCCTGTATGCAAATTGCCAAGGCAACTACTTCCGTCTTTTTCTCAATGTCTGTCTTATCTTTTTCTTTTCTTTTTTCTAATTGTTAAGCTTATCTTCACAAAAGTTTTAGATCACAGTAATTCATATATATAATATACAGTACTCCCACATATCCAACATAAAACCTTTTCCCTTCCACAACAATAATCTTTTTACATATTCATACTATATTTACTGAAACTGATGTACAGATATTGAGACAATAGCTTTCAAATAAGGTAACATTTGTGTTTACATTGTGGTTTATATTTTAGACCATACAATTTTCTAAATTTTTAGTTATCTTATGTTTTACATTATGATTTACTTTTTAGCCTATCAGCCCATATATATTTTTGGTGTAATTTTACATGTCTTATATCCATACTTGTGTACTCTTGTGAAACACTTCTATTGCCCACACAGTTACATTGGTTCCATCTATTCAATACCTCTTTCTCCCTCCCCTTAGGGCCCACAGGGACAGTCAATCTTCATTGCTTGAAGGGCCATGTTCAGAGATACTTGCAACAGTGTTGAGGGCTTGACTTGCTCAATTGCTCTAATGCACTGGGAGCCACCATTTCTCTTGAGAGATACAATTCCCTCTATTTGAGGGCATTAGTCCTCCCCAGGATGTGGGTATACCTTCACTCTCATTATATGGGTCTCTATCCAATGATATAACCCACTATGGCAAAATGAGCATTCACATATTCCCTAGGAGCCTGTCCTGTGTCAGATTATCCTAAACAGGTAACCTTCCTTATTATATTTTTGAAAAAGTTTTGTCAGCATTATACTCTCAACGGAATACCTGACAATCTCCTATGTTCATATGTTGCCCCACCCTCCCCCCAATTTCTTGGGCAATATTACCCATCCTCCCATCCCTAGCCCCCTCAAGCCCGCAAAGCCCCACCCAAAGGTAACCCTATGCCTCCATTTTATCCCTTCCTTGTGCAAATACTTACCTCCAGCTCATCATAGATTTCACCCATGTAGGTGTCAGCATGCATGCTTCCTCTTCCCCCCAATTTCCTTTAAGCCTATCATCCAGTCTCTAGCTCTCTGAGGCAGCTTGGTTTACTTATTTCATATCATTGAGTTAATGTAGTATAAGTCCTTCAATGCCTGGGTTGCTTCACTCAACATAAAGTTCTCAAGATTCATCCATGTTATCACATGTGTTTGTAGTATATTCATTCTTAAAGCTGAGTAGTATTCCATTGTATGTATATACCGCATTTTATTTATCCATTCATCTGTTGATGGGTATTTGGGTTGATTCCAACTTTTGGCAATAGTGAACACTGCTGCTATGAACATTGATGTGCATATATCGGTTTGTGTCCTTATTTTCAGTTCTAGCAGTGGAATTGCTGGGTCATATGGCAAATCTATAGCTAGTTTTTTGAGAAACCGCCAAACTGTCCTCCAGAATGGCTGGATCCTTCTGCATTCCTGCCAGCAGTGGATGAGTGTTCCCATTCCTCCACATCCTCTCCAGCATTTGTAGTCTTCTGTTTTTTTCATAGCTGCCAATCTTATGGGAGTAAATTGGTATCTCATTGTAGTTTTGATTTGCATTTCCCTAATAGCTAGAGATTTGAAGCATTTTTTCATGTGATTTTTAGCCATTTGTATTTCTTCTTTGGAGAAGTGTCTGTTTAAATCTTTTTCCCATTTTTAAAATGGGTTGTTTGTCTTTTTATTTTCAAGATTTACAAGTTCTTTATATATGCAAGTTATAAGTCTCCTATCAGATATATGGTTACCAAATATTTTTTCCCATTGTGTAGGCTCTCTTTTCACTTTCTTGACAAACTACTTTGAGGTGCAGAAGGCTTTAATTTTGAGGAAGTCCCATTTATCTATTTGTTCTTTTGCTGCTTGTGCTTTTAGTGTGAAGTTCATGAAGCCATTTCCTATTACAAGGTCTTGTATATGCTTCCCTACACTGCTTTCCAAATTATGGTCTTGGCTCTTATATTTAGGTCTTTGATCCATCTTACGTTGATTTTTGCATAAGGTGTGAGATGGTAATCCTCTTTCATTCTTTTACATATGGATATCCATTTCTCCAGGCACCATTTGTTGAATAGGCCATTCTGTCCCAGTTGAGAGGGTTTGGTGGCTTTATTGAATATTATATGACTATATATATGAGGATCTATATCAGAACTCTCAATTCAGTTCCATTGGTCTGTGTGTCTCTCCTTGTGCCAATACCATGCTGTTTTCACTACTGTAGCTTGGTAGTATGTTTTGAAGTCAGGCAGTGTGATTCCTCCAATTTCGTTTTTCTTTTTCAATATGTCTTTGGCTATTCGGGGCCTCTTTCCTTTCCAAATAAATTTCATAGCTAGTTTTTCTAGTTCCTTAAAGAATGCTGTGTTGATTTTTATTGAGATTGCATTGAATGTGTAGATCAGTTTTGGTAGGATAGACATCTTAACAATATTTAGTCTTCTTATCCATGAACAGGGAAAATTCTTCCATTTATTTAGGTCTTCTTTGCTTTCCTTGAACAGTGTTGTATAGTTCTCTGTGTATAAGTTTTTTACATTTTTACTTAAATTTATTCCAAGGTATTTGATTTTTTTTATTGACTATTGTAAACGGTATTTGTTTTTTGATTTCCTCCTGAGCTTGCTCATTTTTGATGTACAGAAATGCTACTGATTTTTGTGCATTGAACTTATAACCTGCGACTTTACTAAACTCATTTATGAGTTCTAGAAGCTTTGTTGTAGACCTCCCATGGTTTTCTATGTAGAGGATCATGTCACCTGCAAATAATAAAATTTTGACTTCTTCCTTTCCAATTTGAATGCCTTTTATATCTGTTTCTTGCCTCAGTTCTCAAGCAAGTACTTCTAAGACAATGTTAAATAGAAGAGGTGATAGTGGGCATCCTTGTCTTGTTCCTGATGTTAGAGGGAAGGATTTTAGGATTTCACCATTGTAAATGATGTTGGTTGTGGGTTTTTCATATATACTCTTTATCATGTTCAGAAAATTTCCTTGTATTTCAATCTTCTGCAGTGTTTTTATCAAGAAAGGGTGCTGTATTTTGTCAAATGCTTTTTCTGTATCTATCAATATGATCATGTGATTTTTTTCCTTCAATCTGTTTATATGGTGTATTACATTGATTGATTTTCTTATGTTGAACCATCCTTGCATACTCAGAATGAATTCCACTTAGTCATGGTGTTTAATTCATTTAATGTGTTGTTGAATATGGTTAGCAAGTATTTTGTTGAGGATTTTTGCATCTAGGTTCATTAGAGAAATTGGTCTGTAATTTTCCTTTCTTGTGGTGCTTTGGTACTAGGGTAATGTTGGCTTCATAGAATGAGTTAGGTAATGTTCCTTCTGTTTCGATTTTTTGGAAGAGTTTCAGCAGGATTGTTGTTAGTTCTTTCTGGAATGTTTTGTAGAATTCACCTGTGAAGCCGTCTGGCCCTGGGCTCTTCTTAGTTGGAAGGTTTTTAATGGCCGATTCTATCTCTTTACTTGTGATTGGTTTGTTGAGATCATCAGTTTCTTCTTTCATCAATATAGGCTGCTTATGTGTTTCTAGGAATTTGTCCATTTCCTCTGAATTATTTTTGTTGGAATATAGTTTTTCAAAGTATCATCTTATGATAGTCTTTATTTCTGTGAGATCAGTGGTAATATCTCCTTTCTCATTTCTTATTTTGTGTATTTTCATCTTCTCTCTTTTTTTCTTTGTTAGTCTAGCTAAGGGTTTGTCAATTTTGTTGATCCTCTCAAAGAACCAGCTCTTGGTTTTGTTTATCTTTTCAAGCGCTTTCTTATTTTCTGTTTCATTTAGTTCTGCTCTTATCTTTGTTGTTTCTTTCTTTCTTCTTCCCATGGGGTTACTTTGTTGTTTTTTTTACTAATTCCTCCAAATGTGCAGTTAGTTCTTCAATTTTTTCTGTTCCTTCTTTTTTGATGTATGAATTTATGGCCATAAATTTCCCTCTCAGTACTGCTTTTGCTGCATCCCATAAGTTTTCATATGTTGTGTTATCATTTTCATTAGTTTCAAGGTAGTTATTAATTTCTTTTGAGATTTTCTCTTTGACCCACTGTTTTTCTTTGAGTGTGCTGTTTAATTTCCATATCTTGGTGTGAAATCTGGCCCTCTGACCCTTGCAGATTTCCAGTTTCACTCCACTGTGGTCAGAGATATTATTCTGTATGATTTTGATCTTTCTGAATTCATTGAGCCTTTCTTTGTGGCCTAGCACATGGTCTATCTTAGAGAATGATCCATGTGCACCTGAGAAAAATGTATATCCTGATGTATTTAGGTGTAATGATCTGTATATGTCCATTTGATCCAGCTCCTCTAATATACTGTTCAAAGTTTTTGTTTCTTTATTGATTCTCTTTTGAGATGTTCTGTCCAAAGTTGATAGTGGTGTATTAAAATCTCCCAATATAATTGTAGCAGCATCTATTCTTTCACTTAGTTTTTCTAGTGTTTGCCTCATGTATTTGGAGATGCCCTTGTTAGGAGCATAAATGTTTATGATTGTTCATTCTTCTTGAAATATTATCCCTTTCACTAATGTGTAGTATCCTTCTTTGTCTCTCACAATTGTTTTGCATTTAAAGTCTATTTTGTCTGATATTAATATAGCTACTCCTGCCATTTTTTGGTTATTGTTTGCTTGTAAGACTGTTTTCCAGCCATTCACTTTCAACCTCCACATCCCTGGGTCTAAGATGTGTTTCTTGTAGACAGCATATAAATGGATCATATTTCCTTATCCAATCTCCCAGTCTGAATCTTTTGACAGGTGAGTTTAATCCATTGACATTCAGTGTTATTACTTTCAAGGAATTATTTATGTTAGTCATATTTTGTCTGGACTTGTGTTTGTCATATTTTGTTTGCTTTTTTCCTCCTCTTTTTGTCTTTTTTGTTGCTCTTACACTCTCCTCCTACTCTGCCTTTCCTGTTTTTTCCTTTCTTCCTGCAGAACTCCTTTTAGTATTTCTTGAAGGGTAGGAGTCTTGTTGGCATACTCTTTTAATTTATTTATCTGTGAATATTTTTAACTCTCCATCATTTTTGAATGCTAGCTTAGCTGGGTAGAGTATTCTTGGTTGGAATTTTTTTTCTTTTAATACCTTGACTATATCATACCACTGCCTTCTTGCCTCCATGGTTTCAGATGAGAAATCAGCACTTAATCTTAGGGAGCCTCCCTTGTATGTGATGGTTCTCTTTTCTCTTGCTGCTTTTAGAATTTTCTCTTTGTCTTGAGCGTTGGATAATTTGACAAGTATATGTCTTGGGGTGGGCTTCTTGGGATTTATGGTGGTTGGGGTGTGTTGTGCTTCCTGGACATATACATCCATCTCTCTCAGTAGATTTGGGAAGTTTTCAGCCATTGTTTCCTCCAACACCCCTTCTATCCCCTTTCCCTCCTCTTCTCCTTCTGGGATGCCTATAATTCATATGTTTGTGCATTTTGCATTGTCATTCAGGTCCCTAAGTCCTAGCTGGATTTTTTTTCTATCTTTTTATTGATCAGTTCTACTATCTGTTTGATTTCAGATGTACTGTCTTCCATGTCGCTAATTCTCTCCTCTACCTCTTCTAATCTGCTGCTATTTGCTGAGAGTGTATTTTTTATTTCTTGAACTGTGGTGTTCATCAACATCATATCTGTTATCTTTTTGTGTATGTCTGCAATTTCCTCTCCAAGTGTTTTCTTCATATTGTTAATCTCTTCCTTTACTTCATTAAGTTGGTCTCTAATATATGTTTTGAGATCTTTAATTACTTGTCCGATGTTCTGCTCCCCTTCCTGGTTTTTAGTTTGTTCATTGGATTCAGGCATGTTTTCCTGATTATTGGTTTGGTTTGTAGTTTTTTGTTGCTGTCTCATCATCATTTTATCTTGATGGGTTTAATCAGTTCCTTAGCTTCTTTGTCTAGTCTTGGGGATTAATTAGTTGTTGTTCTTGTGTAAGTGTTATGTCTTCTCTTTGTCACTTTAGTCTTCTTACTGTATTTTCTTGTTGCTGGCTAAGTTCACTTTGAAGGAGAATTTTAGGGCCAGGGAAAGCAAAATGAGTAAGAAAAGAAAATGTATAAAGTAGTATTGGTAATAAATGTTAACAGAGGAACAATGTGACGTCTGGGAGAATGGATATTAGGCTCATGTAAGTTGTGTAGAGTTATAGCAGTAAGTAGGGTACCTATAATGAGACAGTCTCAACTGAATATTGGGAGGATTATAGTATGAATTAAAAAGCCAGTGTTTTCATGAGAGAGGAAAAAGAAAAGAAAGACAATAATATCAAGAGTGGATAAAAGACAGAAAACAGAACAAAGGTATTAGAAATTAAAAGTCAGAAAATTTGGGGGCCTAAGAAAGGGAGGTGGAATGTAAAAGAAACAGTAGATCATGAAGGATAGAAAGATGTGGGGGAAAGGGGATAGTGTAGATGGCCAAAATCAATACACACAGAAAAGAGGAAATGGAGGATGAGGAAACACAGCAAGTGTGAAGCACTCCCCGCAGCAGCTATTATATAAAGAAAAGAAAAGAAGAAGAAAAAGAAAGAAAAGGAAAAAAAAAGAGAAGAGAAAAGGGGGGTGGGCAAAGAAAAGGGGGGAAACAAGCAAGAGAAAGAAAAAGAGAAAAAAAACCTAAATAAATGAAAAAGGACTCAGACGCCATCTTGCCCCACCTCCCCACATGAATCTTGGTTGAAGTTTTTCTTTTTATTCTTAGTGAGTCATTAAGAATGAAAAGGAACAATGAAGATTAATGTCAGAACCTCACTTGGTACATAATTCAAACGACTTCTTTGCTGAGTTGGATAACAATTTTTGAACGCTGTCAGAGTATGCTATCAAGATTTGTGCTATTTGTCATGTAACAGCTCCAGGCATGACATGATTTGTTTAACCTGAATTACTAACATTTTCCCCATCAATTTCCTAAACCTAGAAAATCAACAAATAACAAATAAAGCTCTGAATTGTATCGTTCACCGATTTCTACATTGTATTTCCACCATGCCCAATTTGATGTTACCACCACAATGTCACTGAACATAGAACAGGAAAGAACTGTGTAGTAGCACACCATAACATGGTATTTCATTTTGCCAAAGGGCTGCCAATGAAAAGTACCAGAAATGGACTCTTACAAAGGGGATTTCTCTAGGGTAAAAGTTCACAGTCCCAAGACCGTGAGAAGATCCAGTCAGGGCGCCACATGACACGCTTCCTCCCCAAAATCAGCCACCCCCTGGGGAAGCGGGTTGGCTGCCCACAGCTGCTGAGGTCCGGCCTCTCTGCAGCTGCAGGAGAGCCCAGCACAGGGCTGGCGCCTTACCCAGCTCCCCGCTCAGGCGGGCAGCTCCGCTTTCTCCCCACGTTCAGCTGGGAGCTCTCAGGCTTATGGCTCACCTCTCCCTGGGCCTCAGCTCTGAGCCTTTTGGGCTTCTCTCTTTGCAGCTCAGTTGTGGTCAAAACCTCCCTTGCATGGCAGTACCACACATGGGGTTTTCCTTTTCTTGTGTGTGTGTCTCTCTCTGGGTCTCTGGGTTTATATCAGACCCAGGAAGAGGGCAGGGTGGAGACTCAATCTGAGTTGTCCAATCAAAATCCCTAAATCGATCTTATCAAGTTATCTAATCAAAGGACCCTCAATCTAATTTAATGCAATCAAAGGGTATCACACCCACAGGAAGAGATTAGTTTAAAAACATGACCTTTCTCTTTTTAGGATTCGTAACATCGTGGCAAACTGCCACTCATGGTATTTTCATCATACAGTTACCCTAGACATAAATAACATCTAGAGTGTAGATGGTAGTAAAATAATTAGAAGTAGTTTTGAATATTTATGATTGTAAGTATAATTTATTCAACTTAAGTTTATATAATTTTTAATAATGGTTGTGTTTAACAACTGGCTCACAGACTCCTGAAAATATAACAATCTGTTCTCACAAGTAGAATAAGCTGGCTCCAGCTTTGGTCCCCAGCCAGTGGACACAGGGCTGCCCCTGCCAAACTAGATACACTCTGAAGCCATTTAATTCAAGACAGCTTGGACTAAGCCCTACTTCTCAAGTGACTATTTTGCCCTTTCTTCTGGTATGAAGAAACTTCCCGGGGCCATTGTCTCTTTTATTATTAAGACCTCTCTCTGACACTGCCCTAATCTTTTCAGCATTTAAAAGTGTATTATTTAAAATAAATATCTTCTGAGGTCACAGGGGTTTTCCCAATAATCTCTTTGCTAAGATACTTGGGCTTCAGTGGAATTTCTTATTCCCATCTACATTCAGTATTTTAAAATACTTGAACAGACAGAACAAGAACCTGTTTCATTGAAATTTGCTCATTTCTGAAAGAATGTGAAAAGGGATTCCCTAGAATACCATCTGGGCAAAGCTTCTTTTTCTGAAGTAAATCCAGAAGTCCTGAAGTCCTTACTGGAGGCCTTCTAGCACCCACTCTGATCGGCAAGATGTCGCAAGAGTCTGTTTACCGCCCGACCCAGGGCCCCTGACGCGGCTCGCCCTTGACTTCATCACCTCATGCATGTGTCACTTCAGCACCACCTCCCTCCTTAAGAAAATCTTCTGCCCACCCTGAAGATGGGGAAGCATCTCAGAAACACTGAACCTTAGCCAAGATAAAGACCTTCATTTGCTGGACCAACTTGCATTAAGCTGCTCCAGGATGCCCGGTCCTGTGACCGACTCAGGGATAGCAAGACAAACGCCTCTCCTCTAAGAGTTTACAGTCTCAAGCAGGGGTTCTCAATCCAAGGAGTACATTCATACTTTAAAATGTACCCGAACTGATTAAATCAGTTCAGGTGGGGCCAACGCTTCAGGTGGGGACTAGGCAGTAGAATTGTTCAGAACCTTCCCATACAGAACAGAGACCCACTGGAACAGTTTATGGCTCCCTTTTGTATGAGCACAATCAACCAATCAACCATGTTGTTGTGGATACTGAGAACATACACAAAAAGCCCAAAAGACCTTACTGCTGGAACTGTGGACCAAGCTCCAGTGGGACTGGCACCACTGGGGACTTGTTAGAAATGCAGACTTTCAAATCCCATCTCAGTGCAGGTTAGATATTTAAAAAGGGAGCTGCTGTGTGCAAAGTGTATGAACATTTTTAGTTTTAATAAATATAACTACATCACCCTCCAAAATGGCTAATCTAAGTTCCCTTCAGTTCTGTATTGGAGTACCTAGTTCACCACAATCTTCCCAATAATTGCTGTTCTTGGAATTTTATTTACATGTTTGTTCTTCTAATTTCAATTTGAAGGGTTAACATGGTGTCTCATTTTTTTTTTATTGTTACATTTTCCTAATTATTACTTACATTGAGCACATATCTTTGTATTTTATTGGCCTCTGATATTTCCTCTTTGTTGTGTTGCCCATTTAAATACTTTGCCCAGGGAAGCGGACTTGGCCCGATGGATAGGGCATCCGCCTACCACATGGGAGGTCCGCGGTTCAAACCCCGGGTCTCCTTGACCCATGTGGAGCTGGCCCATGCACAGTGCTGATGCGCACAAGGAGTGCCCTGCCACACAGGGGTGTCCCCCGCATAGGGGAGCCCCACGCACAAGGAGTGCACCCCGTAAGGAGAGCTGCCCAGCGCGAAAGAAAGTGCAGCCGGCCCAAGAATGGCGCCGCACACACAGAGAGCTGATGCAGCAAGATGACGCAACAAAAAGAAACACAGATTCCCATGCCACTGATAAGGATAGAAGTGGTCAGAGAAGAACACTCAGTGAATGGACACAGAGAGCAGACAACGGGGGTGGTGGGTGGGGGGTGGAAGGCAAGAGAAATAAAATAAATACTTGGCCCATTTTTTTTCTATTGGGATATCTGTGTTTTTTGTGTCAGTTTGTCGACATTCCTTATGAAGATGCAAATATTTTTCTGTTATATATGTTGCAAATGTCTTCTCCCATTCTGTTGTTTGTATTTTACCTTTGCTTAGAAAGTCTTTTTGTTATGGAAAAGGTGTCTTTCTCTTTTTATCTTTTTATATGGTCAAATTTATTAATGTTTCCTTTTATTTTTCTTTTCATATCTTTCCTTCTTGAGGCTTTATAAATATATATATAAATATTTGTGTCTTTAATTGGAATTTATTTTTGCACATAATATGAGGATGTTGGAAGTTTCTTTCTAAATGGAGATCCAATGTCCCCATATCAATCTCTCTACTTTTCAAATGTCTTTTTTTTTCATTCCAAATTCTTATATGCATAATTTTTGCTCTCCTCCTCTGATCTGTTTGCTTCATTCTGAACCTATGCTACCAATATAAATTCATAATATGTTTTTATATCTGGAGAACCATTTCTCTTCTTTTGCTCTCTATCAATATCATCTTCTTTAAAATTCTTGCACCTGAACATGAGAATCAATCTAGTTCTATGAAAATTCAGGTGATCACTTTAAATTAATAAGCTAATTTGGGGAGAATTGAATCAAAATCTCCAGAAACATCTCACTTGAACATACAAACTGATACCCACCACAAACTGAATGCCTCCAGCTAGAAGCTGCAGGACAACCAAATACTTCAGTTCTCAACCATAGAGTTAGAAACTTACAAACTCTTTCATTTTATCTGTACCAGTAAGTGTTCTTATGCCATTTAATTAATTAACCAAGGAGAGGATAGAAAGTTGTTACTACCAATGCTTAGGAAAGACTCAGTAAAGGAAAATTACTTTAAAAAAAAAAAGTCTATCAAATTAGATGTAGCTGAGAAAATGATTTTAACAAATTAAGGCGAACGATGATCTCACTGCTCTGAATTGAGGATGTTGAGAAGACTCACAGAGGTAGAGTCTGGAAGGTAGGTTACCAGGAGACAGAAAGGTAGTAGAGAGTGGTGAGCTGAGGCTCGATCTGGGCAGAATCTCTGATAAAGTGGACGCGATGGTTTGGCAGTGGATGGGGTGATGGTGGCACACAGTGGCCCAGCTCCATGGTGCTGCAGTGAGAGGCTGCGAGGGACTGGGGGGTGGGTTGGACTATCCACGGAACTGGGGGAGGGTGGGAGGAAGGAACGGGTGAGCTCTGGGGAGGTGGAGGTCTGTGACTGAAAATACAATTGCGGGGGTGTTCTTTTGCAACTATGGGGGGGGGGCACGGTGCAGGGTATTGGGGGGATGTGTGGGGAAGGGTGCACCTGGGGCATGTCTCTGTGGAATATGAACGTGCTCATTTTGTCATAGGGTGTTATCTCAGTTGTTAGAGACCCTCACAATAAGCAACAAAATATGAACCTCCCACCCTGGGGGGTCCTGCTACATTCTCCAATTGAGGGGCAAGAATGTCTTGAGGACATAGGTGGTGCCTAATAAAAGAAAAAAGATCAAGACCACCCGCAAAGCCACCTAGATCAGGCGACCTTCCTCCAGATCATCGGACTCACCTGGGACACCTAACAACATGACGATGATGGGCAACCCCATCCCAAAAAACAGCGTCTACAACTGCAAATAAAACAGGTCCTTCCATCTGCCCCATAAGATCTAAAGCCCTCTCAATCTGAAGCAGAACAGGCATCACCATCCCAAAGTCATCAAGACTGAGGAATTGGGAAGCAGACTTGGCCCAGTGGTTAGGGCGTCTGTCTACCACCTGGGAGGTCCCCGGTTCGGACCCCGGGCCTCCTTGACCCATGTGGAGCTGGCCCACGCGCAGTGCTGATGCGCGCAAGGAGTGCCGTGCCACGCAGGGGTGTCCCCCGCATAGGGGAGCCCCACGCGCAGGGATTGCGCCCTGTAGGGAGAGCCACCCAGAGGGAAAGAGGGTGCAGCCTGCCCGGGAGTGGCGCCGCACACAGGGAGAGCTGACTCGCAGCAGGATGACGCAACAAGGAGAGACGTGGATACCCGGTGCCTCTGATGGGGATGGAGGTGGTCACGGAGGAGCTCACAGCGGGTGGACACAGAGAGCAGACAACTGCAGGGGGTCGGGGGGTGGGGGGGAAGGTGCAGGGAGGAGAGAGAAATTTAAAAAATTAAAAAAAAAAAAGACTGAGGAATGAAGGAACGTAAGGGGAGATTGCAACCATAGACAAAGTTGGCTTTATTGTAGTAATGGAAGGACATGCAATATTGATATAAAGATGGTGATTACCAGAGGTCTTGAGGGGAGGGAAGGATAAGAGGTAGAACATGAGGCATTTTTAGGATTGGAAGTAAGTGTAAACCACAGGTAAACTATCGGCCTTGGTTAGTAGCAATAGTCAATATTTATTCATTGATTGTAACAAATGTACCACACATGGTAAGATATTATTAACATAATAATATAATTTTCTGATGTAAATTTTCTGTAATCTAAAACCTCTTTATATGAAAAAAGGAGAAAAAAGTGAGACGGGAAATATGTAAGAATTCAGTGAGGTAATACGACATGCCTGTGAGGGCCTGGAAAGCACCACAGGAAAGTGACTATATGTCTCTAATACACAGAGTAGCATGTATTGGACCTGCCCTATTTCTGAAAGTCTGTGTTTAAAAAAAAAATCAGGCAGCAATTTAAAGATAAACCTAAACTAAAAATAAAAAATGAAGGCAAACAAATTGTGGTAGTCTAGGAGTCTACTCTCAGATTCCTTCATCAATATACTTTTAACTACTAGTTTCAAAAGAAATAAAACTGGACATCTGAAATGATGCTTTTTCTGATGCAAGAAAATCAGTGAGGAACTCCAGTGATCTGGCTTAAAACAAGGCCCCAGGTTTACAGCAAAGTATAGGTGAATAAGCATAAATTTATATGTTTAAAGTTGTAATAAAGTATTGTAGTTTACATGTATCTTTCATTATTCCATGCCTTAAGAAACTTCTTGTAATCAACTAACCAATTATCAGTCTCAAGCATAACAGAAAAAATACTGTCTACAATACTTCTCCCCATTTATCCAGGTCTTTGATTTCCTTTGGTTAAAAAAAAAAAAATCATTATTTATTTATAAATATCCTGTATATTTTTATTAGTTTTACTTCTAATTTCTTTACAGTTTTCTTTCTATTGTGAAAGAGACTTTTATCAATCTTATTTTGTAATTATATTTTTGCTGATTTGGCGAAAGCTACTTAGTTTTGTACTTTGCTTTTATATTCGTCTACCAGGCATTTCATGAGATGGTCGCTATAGTCTTAATATTTTGCTGGTTTATTTTGGGGGGGAAGGAAGTTTAAATTGTATCATTAATTAAAAAAAAAAATTGTATCATTAAGTCCTTGGTGTGGATTTCAAGTCAGTTTCCTAGAGAGCAGACTCTGAGATGGAGGGATTTTTGCAGGTAGTTTGCTGAGGAGTTCTTTCTAGATCAAATGCTATTGGAGAAGGGTTGGCAGCAGGACTGGGCGGCGTGAGAAACAGGGCTGTGATGCTATCACATTCCCCAGTTATTCCTCCAGCGAGCTCTGGAGCTGGGCTGGCCTTGCAGAGTTACTCAATTGGGGTAAAGGTCTTTATATCCCTGCCTTAACCGGTCTTTGCAAATTAGCTGCACCCAGGGAAGGGACATGCCCTCCAGTGAGGCAGTCTCTACAGCCAGGGAGCCACTGCCAGGAGGAGCCTCAGCTGTGAGCTGTCAGCGGTCAGTGCTCACAGCAGCTGGCTGAGTAATGCTTTGGTCTTTTAGAAGGGGCGGGTCTGGGTGGCACCCCACAGCATCCGCTAAGAAGGTAATGAACGTGTTCTTTCTTCTCAAATAGCTGCCGCTCCTTTCAATTATATTACCCTCCAGTGCATGGCTAGCCCTCCAGTATAATGTTGAATCAGTAGGCGAAAACAGGCATTCTCATCTTCTTTCTGGACTTAAATTAGACTTAGTGTAATGGTTCTCTATTGTATGATATTTGTTGTAAGTTTCTAGTAGATACCCTGTATTGGATTAAGAGAGCCTTTATTCCAAAATAAAATGATAAAATGTATCATTAATATGCATTGCAATAATCAATGCTTTTGCAACACGAATATGCTTTTCTCCTTTAATCAGTTAATGTTTATCAATACTCTAAAAAAATACGTTTATTAATACTTCAAAAAAATATCACACAAGGGAGCAGACGTGGCTCAAGCAGTTGAGTGCCTGCCTTCCACATGGGAGGTCTTGTGTTTAGTTCCCAGTGCCTCCTAAAGAAGACAAACAAGCAGACATTGAGCAAAAACAATGAGCAGACAACAAGGAAAAACAATGAGCAGTCGATGAGCAAAAACAATGAGCAAACAACGCGCAGACAATAAGCAAAAAGAAAATGAGCAGGGAACGGATGTGGCTCAAGCAGCTGAGCACCTACCTCCCACATGGGAGGTCCCAGGTTTGGTTCCCAGTGCCTCCTAAGGAAACAATAAACAGACAATGAGAAGACAACCATCAAAAACAACAAGCAGACAATGAGCGCAATCAAAGAGCAAAAACAACTAGTAAACAGACAAGGGCACCATCTCGAGGGAGGTGGGGGGAATATCATACAATCCTTGCATTCCTAGGATATACTTTAATTAATCATAAGATGTTATCCTATTAAAACACTGCTAGATTCTTGCTTTTACCAATTTCACTTAGGATTTTTACGTCTTTGCTTATAACTGAATTTTGTTTTTCCTTCATGCTGTCTTTAATATATAGTTGTGCTAATCTCATTAAAATAATTGGATAACTTTCCATCTTTTCCATGTTCTAGAATAAATGACATGATAAGAATTAGCTGGTCTTTAGATTTTTATTAAAACATAATTATTTTTTTTTAAAGATTTATTTTTATTTATTTAATTCCCCTCCCCTCCCCCAGTTGTCTGTTTTCTGTGTCTTCCTGCTGCGTCTTATTTCTTTGTCCGCTTCTGTTGTCATCACCAGCACGGGAAGTGTGGGCGGCGCCATTCCTGGGCAGGCTGCTCCCTCCTTCGCGCTGGGCGGCTCTCCCTACAGGTGCACTCCTTGCGCGTGGGGCTCCCCCACGCGGGGGACACCTCTGTGTGGCACGGTACTCCTTGCGCGCATCAGCACTGCGCATGGGCCAGCTCCACACGGGTCAAGGAGGCCCGGGGCTTGAACCGGGGACCTCCCATGTGGTAGACGGACGCCCCAACCACTGGGCCAAAGTCCGTTTCCCAAAACATAATTATTTTGACCCAGTCATATTTAAAGTTTGGTGGGTGAGTAGATCTTCAAATACTGTTTCAATTTCTTTCAAGATCATTATGGTCACAGGTTTTCTACTTCTTGGAATAATTTTAGTAATATATATTTCCCTATTTGTTCATTGCATCTAGTTCTTTAAATTCCTTAGTGTAAACTCATAAATTTTTAACAACTTCTGGATGAAGAACTATGTTATACTTCATTTACTTCCTGATGTAGTTTATGACCTTTCTCTTTTTCTTTATCATAATTAGAAAAGATTTGGTACCTTTATTTCTTTTCAGACATATAGCTTCTGGATTGTTGATCAACTCTATTTTGACCTTTATCTTCAATTTCTGCATTTTACCCTTACTATTTCCTTCTTAGTCACTTTGTTTGCTTTGTTGTTTCTGTTTTGCTTTGATTTCTAACCTCCCAAGTTAAAAACTGAGTTCATTTACTTAAAATCTTTCTTAACCTGCTGTTAAAGAGTATGAAATTTCTCCTAAGAATCATTTTGGAATCATTCCTATATGTATTAAAAAATAGTGGTTGTTTTTTTTTCAGTTCTAAATATTTTATAATTTCCATTTTAATATACTTTTTGCTATTGAATTTATTTTTTAATTTACAGTTAAGTAGTATTGGTGGTATGAGGAATGCATTGTTTGATATCTTTTTGCACTTATTTGTGATTTTATTGAATTGTGATCAGTGAACTTAGTAAGATATCATTTTTTTTATCACCTACAGCACGTTCAATTTCTGTAAATGTCTCATGTAAGTTGAAAAGAATATGCCATCTCTCTTGGATACTGATACATATATATACATATATGTGCATATATGTATACATACATAAATACACATAAATGACATTATATACAAGTATTTATGTGTATATGTGTGTATATGCATCTAAAAAGATGATTATCCTTTTCAGATTCTCTTTCTATTTTTTGTTAGTTTGGATTTTAGTTGACTCCATCTGTCAGTTTTTAAGAAAATTGTATTAAAATCTCCTACAATGTATTGTGGGAAGACAGCAATGGACTAAAAGACAGAACTAAGTGCTCTTACCAAAACAGTGGAGAAAGAGGCAAAAGCTCTCAAGGGACCTGCTTTGGGGGTCAGCAGATGAGTACAGTGCTACAAAACTCCCAGGAGGGTGAGGGACAGAGAGACACAAAACCTGAAATGACAAACATGAGTTACCAAGCCCCGGTGGCAGCTGGGAAGGGCTCCCCTCCCAACTCCCAAGATGCTAAGCTGGGTAAACCCCCTCACTTTCTGCAGCCAACTGAGGGGAGCAGACATATTCCTTCCTGTCAGTTGTCTCAAGGGAAAAGTGAGGGTAGGTTGGGGTGCTTTTCTTCAGTGAATTTGACCAACAGAACATATTTTGAATCTTCACTCTGGAGATTCAACATAGGAATACAGGAAAGCCAAGAATGAAACACCTCCATGGGAAGGTGTGCTGACTAGCACCATTTGCTGGGTGATCTGGAAATTGCATGAGCAAAAACTATTCATGCTCTCTGTATCCAACCCCTGGGAGAAAATCAGTACCACACTAGTGAGCTCGTGGCCTGATTTAGAAAACTTAAGCTGTGCAATTTTAAAGACTGAGAATAAATTGAACCAAGTATCAAAGAAGAGCTGTGGGGAAAAAAAAAAACAACAGGCAGGAGAGAGGAATTGGCTATCAGAGTAAATTCACCAACATATTCAGATGCCTAGACATCAGCAAAAAATTACTAGCTATACCAAGATACAGGAAGAGATAGCCCAGCCAAATATCTTGAAGAGATACAGGACATATGATAATTAATCAGAGAAAATCACACAACTCTCCTAAATCACATCAAATAATTTATAGAAAATATGGCTAAAGAGGTAAAGGATATTAAGAAGACACTGAAAGAGCATAAAAACAATTTGAAAGCCTGCAAAAAATGTAACGTAACTTATGGGAATAAAAGACAGGATGGATGAGGTTAAAAATACATTAAAGACACATAGGAGCATATTTGAATTGCTTGAAGACAGAGTGACTTTGAAGGCAGAACATTTGAAATGTAAAGGACAGGAGAATAGAAAAAGAAGAGAATGGAAAAAGGAAACAGAGTCTCAGGGAATTGAATGACACAAGCATTCACATTATTGATGTTCCAAAAAGAGAAGAGAATAGAAAAAGAGCAGAAAGAATATTTGAGGAAATAATGACTGAAAACTTCCCAACCCTTATGAAGGACACAAATATCAATAATTAAAGGAGGACAACACACCCCAAACAGAAAAAATTCAAATAGATTCACCCCCAAACTACCTACTACTCAGAATGAAAAATATCAGAGATAAAGAGAATTGCAAAAGCGGCAAGAGAAAGCAAAGCATAACATACAAAGAAAATTGAAAGATTAAGTGCAGACCTCTCATCATAAACCATGGAGAGGAAAAGAAAGTAATATGATGTATTTAAGGTACTGAAAGAGAAAAACCACCAGCCAAGAATTCCGTTTCCTATAAAATCGTCCTTCAAAAATGAGGGTGAGGCACAACTACCAAGATGGTGGCTGAGTAAAGTGCTCCTAGAGTCAGCTCCTGCTACAGAGCAGTTAGTAATCAACCAGAGCTATCTAAAGCACCAGGTGCTATTCTGTGGATGGAACTGGAAGCCCCATTTACTAAAAATGGGAGGAGGAGACAGTCGGTCACCAACTTCAGCTACTGATTAGTAATTTGGCTTCCTAAAGTATAACCATAAGAACAGCTAAAGTTTGAACCTGTCCAAGTCAGAAAAAGGCCAGTAGCTGCCATTTTGACTCTGCCCCCAGGATGAGGGGAAGCCGGGCTGACTGAAAATCACAGTGATGGTTGGGACCAGTTTCTTTCACCCAGACAGACCTGCAGCCCTAGCCTAGGCTTCAGCCCTATCTCTGGCAGGGAGGAGGCTGGTGGGCCCTGCACCAGCCTATCCAGGTAGTTACAGGTACATTTGGCTGGCACAGAATGAATAATCAGAAGTCTACCAGGGCAACTGTGGTCATCTTAGACCCACACTGCATAGATTGTCTGCCCACACCTGCAGTTCCATCCCTGCCCCAGGCAGGGGAGAAAGGGCATGGAGCATCATCAGTCTCTCTGGGCAACTACAGTCTAGGCCTGTACAACTTGGATAATTCCATAGAGCTGTGGCTCTGTCCCTACCCCTGGAAAAGAAGAAAGTTGGGAGAATCTTCATTGGTCCCTGGGGCAATAAGGAAAGTTTGAACCAACACAGCTTACAGCACCAACTACATCCTTGGCTCCTACTACATGACCATCAAGGGAAACTAAAAAGAAAAACTACACCCAGAATAAATACTCTAGTAAACCAGATGCCAAGACACCAACAAAAAATTACAATCCACACCAAGAAACAGGAAGATATGGCCCAGTTAAAGGAACAAGATAAGCCTCCAGATGACATAAAGGAGTTGAAACAACTAATCACTATCATAGATGTTCAAACAAATCTCCTTAATAAATTCAATGAAATGGCTAAAGAGATTAAGGATATTAAGAAGACACTGGATGAGCATAAAGAAGAATTTGAAAGCATACATAGAAAAATAGCAGATCTTACAGGAATGAAAGATATAATAATTGAAATTAAAAATACATTAGAATCAAGTGGCTATGGCTCAATCAGTTGGGCTCCTGGCTACCATATTGGAGGGCCTGGGTTCACATCCCGGGGCCTCCTTGTGAAGGCAAGCTCACCTGCACTCTGCAGAGAGCCACTGGCCCACAAGTGCCATAGAGTGCCACCAGCCCACAAACACCACAAAGCTGACTCAGCAAGGTGACGCAACATAAAAGGAGACAAGTAAAATCACAGAAGAGCGCACAGCAAATGAACACAGAGAGTAAACAACAAGAAAGCCACAAGGGTGGGGGGAATATTTTTTTTAAATACACTGGAATCACATAATAGCAGATTTGAAGAGGCAGAAGAAAGGGTTGGTGAGCTTGAAGACATGGTTCTGAAAGCAAACATGAAAAAGAACAGATGAAGAAAAGAATGGAAAAATTGAACAAGGTCTCAGGGAACTATTCAACAGCAAGAGATGTGAAAACATACATGTCATGGGTGTCCCAGTAGGAGAAGAGATGGGAAAAGGGGCAGAAAGAATATTTGAAGAAATAATGGTAGAAAATTTCCCAACCCTATTGAAGGACATAGATATCCATGTCTAAGAAGCACAATGTACTCCCATTCAAAAAACTCTGAATAGACCACTCTGAGACACATACTTATCAGAATGTCAAATGCCAAAGGCAAAGAGAGAATTCTGAGAGCAGCAAGAGAAAATCAATGCACAATATATAAGGGACACCCAAAAAGATTAAATGCAGATTTCTCACCAGAAACCATGGAGGCAAGAAGACAGTGGTATGATATATTTAAGATACTGCAAGGGAAAAACTTCCAGCCAAGAATCTTATATCTGGCAAGATTGTCTTTCAAAAATGAGGGCAAGTTTAGAATATTCACAGATAAACAGAAATTTAGAGAGCTTGTAACCAAGAGACCAGTTTTGCAGGAAATACCAAAGTTTGTGTGCTACAGCCTGAAAAGAAAAGGCAGGAGGGAAACGGACTTTGGCCCAGTGGTTAGGGCGTCTGTCTACCATATGGGAGGTCCGCGGTTCAAACCCCGGGCCTCCTTGACCCGTGTGGAGCTGGACATGCACAGTGCTGATGCGCGCAAGGAGTGCCGTGCCACGCAGGGGTGTCCCCCGCATGGGGGAGCCCCACGCGCAAGGAGTGCGCCCGTGAGGAGAGCTGCCCAGCGTGAAAAGAGAGAGCAGCCTGCCCAGGAATGGCGCCGCCCACACTTCCCGTGCCGCTGACGACAACAGAAGCGGACAAAGAAACAAGACGCAGCAAACAGACACCAAGAACAGACAACCAGGGGAGGGGGGGAAATTAAATAAATAAATAAATCTTTAAAAAAAAAAAAAAAGAAAAAAGAAAAGGCAGGAGAGAGAGGCCTGGAAGAGAGTCTAGAAATGAAGATTATATCAATAAAAGTAACTAAAAGTGTCAAAAGAGTCATGAAAATAAAATATGGCAGATAAAATCCAAATATTCAGGAATAAACTTAACCAACAACGTAAAGCACTTGTGTGCAGAATACTACAACTCAATGTTAAAAGAATTTTAAAAATGCCTAAATAATTGGAAGAACATTCCATGTTCACAGATTGGAAGACTAAATATCATTAAGATGACAATTTTACTCAAATTGATATACAGATTCAATGCAATACTGATTTAAAAAATTCCACCAGCATTTTTTTAAATAAATGGAAAACACAATTATCTAATTTACTTGGAAGGGTAAGGGGTACTGAAAAGTCAGAAACATCTTAAAAAGGAACAGCACGTTGGAGGACTCTCTTTACCAGAATTTAAATCATATTACCTTGCTACAGTGGTAAAAAAAAAACCAGCATGGTTCTGGCAGTAAGACAGACACATAGACCAATGGAACCAAACTGGTGGTTCAGAAACAGACCCTCACATTTATGGTCAAGTGATTTTTGACTAGCCTGTCAAACCCACACAGCTCAGGCAGAACAGTCCCTTCAACAAGTGATGCAGAGACAACTGGATATCCATAGCCAAAAAAAGGAAAGAGGAATCCTATTCTCACACTGTATCCAAAAGTTAACTCCAAATGAATAAAAAACCTAAATATAAAAACAAGAACCGTAAAACTTCTAGAAGAAGATGTAGGAAAACATCTTCAAGACCTGGTGGTAGGTGGTGGATTTTTAAAGGAGATGGAAGGAGGACTGAGATGAACTACTGATGTTTACTGTATGTAGAAGTTTTAATTAGCTTTATTTTAAAAGTGTGGAAATGTGTAGAGTTGATGGTAACACATTATAGTAACAGCTGGTTTATAAATGAGGATGTGGCTGAAAAATGGTAGTCTAGGGATGTAAATGCCAGTTGACAGAATGCTAGAGAATAATCTAGGAACTGAACAAAACAGTAAACCCTGAGGTGGATGAAAATTGTGGTTGATGGTACAAATGCCAAGTGTGTCCTTTGTTAGCTAAAGCAAATGAACATCACTTTTGCACGGTGGTGGGAATGTGGAGAAGTATGGGAAAAACACAACTGGAGTGACCTATGGACTGTAATTGGCAGTAATAACATAATATTCTTGCATCTGTGCCAAAGACATACTGTGTTTATAATGGGGGAGTATGGAAAATGTGTGCCAAATGTACACTACGGACCTGATAATAATCTGATGATATTACCTCATAATCTGTAACAAATATTCCACCATGGTGTGGTGTGTTGATAGAGAGGTGTTGGTTGGAAATTCTGCACTTGTGCATGATTGTTTCATAACTTTACAGCTTCTGTCACAAAAACATTTAAAAATAATAATAGGATGGGTTGGGGGGAAAATACACCAAATATAAGATAAGGACTATAACTAGCAGTAACATTTTGACAATATTCTTTCATAATTTGTAATAAACATCTCATGACAATGCAAGATATTGGTGGAGGGTTGATGTATGGGACCCCTGTATGATGTTATTCATGTTTGCTTTGTAAGTTCACAACTCTTACTCTATACTTACTGTTTATGTATGTTCTTATACAAATTATATAAAAATAATAATAATAATAATAGAGTGGGTTGGGGGAAAATACTTTGGTTATTAGTAATATTTTGAGGATGCTCTTTAATCATTAGTTAAAAAGATTTAATAACAATGCAAGGTATTGGTGGTAGATTGAGATATGAGAGCCCTGTATGATATTATATATGATTGTTTTATAAGTTCACAGCTATTACTATATACTTATTGTTTATGTATATTCATGTATAAGTGATATGCTTCAATAAAATTTTTTTTAAATGAGGGTGAGTTCAAAGTCTTCACAAACAAAAACTGATAGAATGTGTTACCAAAAGATAAGAGTTGCAAGAGATACTAAATGGGGTGCTGCAGCTTGAAAGGAAAAAACAAAGGTGAGAAATTTGGAGAAGAGTTTAGAAATGATGGTTATTAGGAAGGTAAACTAAAGGATAAGACAGACAATAGAATGATACGACCACAGAGAGCCGAAGGACAAAGTGGATGAAGTAAGTAATGCCTTTACAATAATAACACTGAATGTTAATGGATTTAACTCCCCAATCAAAAGACATAGACTGATAGAATGGACTGAAAAATATGAGCCATCTATCTATCTGTTGTCTATAAGAGACACACCTCAGATATAAGGACACAGCTAGGTTAAAAGTGAAAGGTTGGAAAAAGGTATTCCATGCAAATAGTAACCAAAAAAGAGCTAGAGTAGACCGGATAAATGTAAAATAACAATATTATAGTATATGAACAATAATTACTCAGTGCAACTGGCAAATTGTTCCTGTGATCAGTAATCTATAACTTTCTTCATAAAAAATACGCACTTGCTTTTAATTGAGGGGGACTGGAAAAGAAAATTTTTTTGGATACTTCATTTTTCTTTAACCCTTTCTTACATATACACATTGATTAAGATAATCCATATGGATCTATAATGATTTTAGTATGACTACTCCTGAAAAATATTTTAAGTTTTTCTGCCTCATAAAATTATGAGTTGGCATATTGTTATCTGCTGTTATTCATTCCAATAAGATATAAAGAATTCCCAAATAGGAATTTGATTATCCAGAAAGAATTATGGTCTAAGTGGAAATTAAATAACTAAACAATAATTTTAGAGATTGTGTCCAATAATTAGAGCTGTAATATAAAAATTAGAATTATGTTATAATTAATTTTTATTAGAATTATTTATTTTATAAACGTTTGTTGCTATACCATTTCTTAAAATTGATTATATTAAATCTAACCTTGTCTTGCACTCTCTTGTAAAATTTGTCATTTCTTTCAATCTATTTTTCTATTTATTTTACAATTTTATAATAAAGATCTTTTTTTAAAGATCTTTTTAACAGCTTTAAAAAAAAGCCATTGATTATACACTTTAGCTAGATCATATGGTATGTGAATATATCTCAGTAAAACTGCTGAATAAACAAATAAATAACTGTGCAAGAATAGCTAGAAATAGCAGGTATGTACAGCAGGGGAAACAGAGAGATTGAGAGGGGAGGAATTTCCTTGTTTGTCTGTTTTTTGTTTATTATTATTATTTTTGAAATAATGAAAATGCTGTAATAATGATTGAAGTGATGAACTCAACTATATGATTAAATACCATTGATTTTACATGTTGGATAAATTGTATGCTCTATTAATATGTATCAACAAAATTGATTTGTTTAAAGTAATAGGGTGGATTGGGGGAAAAGTACACCAAGTGTAAGATATTGCCTATAGGTAGTAGTAATATTTTGATGATGCTCTTTCATAGTTTGTAACCACTAGATCACAGCAATGCAAGTTGTTGGTGGTGGGGTGGTGTATGGGACCCCTATGTGATGTTATGCATGTTTGTTTTGTAAGTTCACAACTTTTTCTATACACTTATTGTTTATGCATGTTTATGCACAAATATATATATATGTATAGATATGCTTCAATAAAAAATATTTTTTAAAATCTCCCACAATCATTATGGATATAGAAATTTCTTCTTATAGTTTGTTTTTGCACTATCTGTTTAGCTTGCTACTTTTTATGCTAATTCTCTTACTCCATAGCCTCTTACTAAAAAATTTAAAGCACTATTTTATATCATAATTATCACAAATCTAATGTCCAAGGCTCACTCAAGCCAGCCCTAAATCCCTCACAGCTTCTTACCCTGACATTCCCACCAGAAAGACACAGACCACAGAAAACCTCGACTAGTCCCTAAGGGTTCTAAAATTCCTACTCGTAAACCACTTTTATGTCTCCATTCTCCAAACTCTCACCTCTTTTCCCTTTTCCTGATCCCATCACCTTTCCACACAAACACATGTGAGCATGCCCACAGGCTCTCTATACTCACATTCATCAGGCTAGACCTGTGTAGACTTTGTAATCTAGTTTATCAACAAAGAAAACTCAACCAGAGGTTTTTAAATAGAGACATCAATGCAATAGTTTGGTTTAAAAATTATGGGCAAAAATTCAAGATTGGTTCACTATTTGGGAGTTTATCAATGTAATTCATCAGATCAATAGACTAAGAAAAACATATGGTCATCTCAATAGACGCAGTAAAGCATTTGACACAATTCTATTTCCTTTGACGATCAAAAAAATTCTCAAATTAGGAATAGGAGGGCACTTCCTCAGCTTGATAAAATGCACCTATTATAGAAAACCCTACAGTTAAATTCAGAGTTAATGAGGAAAGACTGAATGCCTTCTCCCAATGACTGGGGGGCAGAGGGGGAAACAAGGATATCCGCCCTCACCATTCTCATTCAATATTGTATTGAAGGAACCAGCCAGGGCAATAGATAAGAAAAGGGTACAAAACACATACACATTGGAAAGGAAAAAATACGCTTGTCTATATTCAAAAATGGCATGATCGTACATGTGGAAAATGGTTTGAAATTGGAGTTGAGGTTATTCAATATGCTCTCTTCTAGCAATAATTCTTTCATTTCCATCAAATCTCTCCTGGGGATTTCTCCTACAATCCTTTCCTAATAATACCAAAAGTAAGGCTAAACCAGAGAGTTGAGCAGTCAGGGAGAATATGAGTGACTCCAAAATCACAAATCATAATGTGGAAAATGGATATATTTGGTTATATCAAAATTAAAAACTGCTATTTAACAAAGAACTCCATGGACAATTTAACCGATAAATGAGAGATTAGGCAAAGATATCTTCGACACCTAAACCAAAAAATTATTAGTATCTAGACTACAAAAAGTCTTTCAGAATATCAATTAACAAAAGATAGAAATCTCAACAGAAAAATGGACAAGGGATATAAACGGGCAGTTCATAAACTATGAGACTCTAATAGTTAACCAGTAAAGGCAGTGATGTTCCAACACATGAGTGATCAGAGAAATCAGAGTTAAAATAGAAGGATACTACTTTACATCTACCGGAATGACGAAAGCAGGGAAGCTGTTTAGTACTCAGCGACAGGAATTCTCACCCCTGGTGTAATCTTTCTGGTGTACCCTGTAGTCAAACTGAGTTCAAATACAGCCTGAGACCCAGCAGTTCAGTTCTGAAAAATCCACTGCAAGGAGTTCCTCACAGGACCCCCTTGCACATGACAATGTGGTGGATTTGAACTGCTTAACTAAGCTGGATTCCCTTCTCTGTATATGTCTGGATTACTCTGGGCTACAAGAGATATTTTACAGGAGATTTGAAAGGCAGAAAGGAAGCAACCAACAGATTTTTTACGCTTGGCCATCAGTGCAGGGCCCCAGGCACTCTAGGAGCCCCTACACCACGTTGCTCATCTGCTGGCTCATCTTCTTGACCAGCAGCTCCTGTGACTCTTGCCAGATTGCCTCCTTCCACGGCTCCAAGTCCTGGTCCAGGTGCATGTGTAATGCATGACAACGGACTCCAGCTTCTCCTGCAGGTCATGCCACCGCAGAAGTGGGAGTCTCGGAGGAAGTAAAAGGGCAGTGCAGGTTCCTGTCTCTCCTCGCTCTCCCTACATCATGCCAACCATTCCTCCCCAAATGCCTGTCCTGCTGACTTCAGGCCCAGTTCCAGATGCAGAAGAAACAGCCACATAGAAGCATAGAAGCGGTTTAACCAGTTCCCACAATGGTATAAGGTCAAAAGCCCATAAGAAATCCTCCTAGGGGTTCTGCTTCTCTGATCGAACCCTGGCTGATATGGAGGAGAACGATCACCCTAGGGGTCTGTGGAATCAGGAAAAGGCAGGCAATTTAGGAGCCATCACTGGAGGAACAGCTGAGCAAAATGTGGTGGATGTTCACCAAAAGTACTACGCAGCAGTTAAAAGGGGTACATGCAACACAAGG
Source organism: Dasypus novemcinctus (assembly GCF_030445035.2). Classification (NCBI taxonomy): domain Eukaryota; kingdom Metazoa; phylum Chordata; class Mammalia; order Cingulata; family Dasypodidae; genus Dasypus; species Dasypus novemcinctus. The sequence continues at coordinate 108,053,925 of NC_080685.1, read as the reverse complement.
CAACCGTACATAGATCTTGAAAAAAAAAACAGTAAAATAATTAAGAAACAGCACGAAATCTATAGTACAATACATTAAAAAAAATTTTTTTTAAATACATATATACATATAGAAAACAACTCCATACCAGGGTGAATGCAATTTTAGGGAGATGTATCAAATTGCTTAGAAAAGTTGCCTTTAAGAGAGTGGGACATAGAGGAAAAAATGGAAAAATAACTATACACATATACACATATAGATACATAAAAGCCAGTGCATGGCCCCGCTCCATGTAATGACAATTTGTCCTGATCTGAGGAGTAAGACTAATTCATCTCTTTTCCCCTAAGGTCAACAGGAGGAACCATCAGCTGAGGGGTTCCTTGCTCCTTAGTCATTGATTGTCTGGTAATTTCTCTGTCTCCAGGTGTGACCCAGGCTTTGTAAACTCACCTGCTGTCCCTGATCTTTTTAGGAGAGGCTTTATTTGGCCTCCTCAGACTGATGTACTCCCTGCACAGTGGTCAGGCTATCCCTGCTGGGTTCCCTTCCACCTACGAGCTTCGCAGTGGCTGGGAGGACACCTTGCCGGCTGGTTAAAGTCCCAAATGACAGGAACCCACAAAATGAAAAAGAAATGTAAGGGTTGAAACTGGGCTGGGGACACATGAATTCCAGCTCCTCTGGCCTGTTTTCCAACAGCCTGTCATACTGCTTCTGACTCCACAGGGCCTTTGCACATGTGGTTCTGCCAGCACATGTATCCCGCCCCTGCCATCTAGTGACCAACCAATTGTCACTCCATAGGGAGATGTTATCCCTTAACTCCTTGAAGAGGTTTGTTCCTGTCTTAGTGATATATTTTTTCCCTATTTTTTTTCTTTTTTTTTTAATGTTACATTCAAAAAATATGAGGTCCCCATATACCCACCACCCAGTGATATGTTTTATAAACACATATAAACCCTCCTTCAGAGAAGTTCCAGCTTTCTAGTTTCTCTTTGTGGCTCTTTGATTTGAACGTGTCTTTCCTACTGGACCGGGGGCTCCAGGAGGGCAGAAAATGCGTGTTTTTCTTGCCACTGCATTCCCAAGCCCGGTTAGAGTGCCTGGCACTTGGTGATCAATAAAAACATAGTGAATGAATAAGTGAGTTTGTTTGTGTTTGTTGCTCAGTGGCTTGATGGGATTAATTTCACTCTACAGGATGAAGAGGACATAGAGAAGCAGAAAATTGGCTTCGGTGATAGCAGATTTTTATGTATTCCCAAATATATAGGACCATATATTTTCAAAGACTAAATTCAGACCTATATATTCTAGTTCTGGGTTTTGCTGTTTATAAAATTGCTGGCAATTGGGAAAGTTGTTCTCTTTGCCCCTTTCTCTGGGTTTTCTGTTCCATTTCTCTGCCTCACCCACTCTTCTTGTTCTTTTTTCTCTCTTCTACATAAGCCTATGAAGACATGCTATGGTTAGTTCTACTAATCACCTGTCAGCCTAAAAAGACTAACTTACAATCAGCTGAATAACTCTGTAACCCCAAGATGGACTGTATTATGTTAATAATCCTTTCTAGACACATAATTTGATGATTGCATATCACTTCTTTAATGCTCCTGCTAAGGAAATTGTAAATTAAATCCCTCTCTAAAAAAAAAAAGATTGCTATTTCACTAAGCCTACTGTTAAACTGAGATTAATGTTCTATATCTAAATATAAATTACTTAATTTTCCTCCCACCACATAACTCAGGAATTTAGAAACCCTGTATCAGGATTTTCTCTGTAAATGTGTGCCATGAATCTCTGCCTCCTTAGGACACATACCAAAATGACACTTTAGTTGTTTAGTATAGCTAACTCCATCCTAAATGTCTCAGGTTTGATAAAACTGCAGATGGATCACATGCCAGAGCCTTTTCCTCCCCATTTTTACTTTATTCTCTTTCTCTCTCTCCTTGTTTGATCCTAGAGTACACAAACGAAATAATATATTTATGCATTTTTAAATTCACTTACCTTTCCTTTTTAAAAATAATTATGCACATTTTAAAAAGTGCTTCAGTCTTTGATTTCTATTAACATATAAACTAGATAAAAATTTTTTTAGAAAGTGAAACTCTTTCCACTCTTGGTTTTAAGACACATGGAGACACTTCTTGGGCTGGATTTCAGATCCTGAATGCCTAGCTCTCAAGGATTTAGGCTCAAGAATCTATTAACATCAGTGAGAAAACAAATCAGGGAAAAATCAGATAAAATATTAAAGTATTAACCATTTTGAAATATAAATTGTCATGCAGTGGCCATGTGCATTTTCTCTAAGATTGTCTATAGTTAATTCTATGTATACTACAAGCAGGCTTGCTTTGAAAGCTAATAGTGAATCTTTTGGTAAGAGGGGAAGTTTTTGACAATGCAAATGATTATCTTCTAATTTACCTTTTAAAAAGAAGAAAGTATCAAAATACTTTGTAAAACAGGGGCTCAAAGTGTTTCTATAAAACGTTAAGGCTAGAGTTTAGGAAATCAAGGATGCCTCTTTCTTAAAAGTACCATAAGCAACTCTTCTATCTACTGCTGTGTAACAAACCACCCCTACACTTAGTGACTTGAAACAACAATTTGTTGTGATCTCTCAGGGTTCTGTGGGCTGATGGGACTCAGCAGATTACCCTCGCTTGATCTGTCCTGGGGTTGGCTGGTATCATCTGGGGCTGCAGTTTGAAGGCTCACAGGGCTGGGCATCCAAAATTGTCCCCTCCGCTGGTTGGCAGTTGATACTGGTTATCCGCTGGAAGCTCCGCTAAGGAGCCTTGGTTTCACTTCACATCAGCCTCTCCTTGGAGCCTTGAGCATAGTCTGGTTATGAGAGAAAGCATTCCTAGAACGAGAGGTCACCAAGAGAGCCAGGTGGAAGCTGCTAGGTTTGTTATGACCTAGCCTGGAAGTTCCAGAATTTTTTGAGTGACTAAGACTCAGCCCGGACTCAGGAATAGAGGATTAGACTTCACCTTTTGATGGGGAGTTGCATAGTCGTATTGTAAAAGAACTTTGGGGATGAGAGATGCCATTACAGGCATCTTTGGAAAATACAGTCTGCTTCACCAACTCAGCTCATTTTGAACCTAAAATGAGAATTTCTTCCCCAAAACAACACAGACTGATTAGAGGCTTCAGGAAGGCTCCACCAAGGCTGCACCATAGCCTGACCACCTCCTTCTACCCAGGGTGATATGGGAAGGTAACAACAGCACATCAACAGATCTGACCTTTCCGCAGGAAGCACACACGCTCATGCTAATATTGGCCTGCTTTTCTGTAGCCATTAACTCATGCCAACTCAAAATGAAACAGAATACTTAAAGGGGTTTTCTCTCAAGCCTAACAAAAGAGCTGAAAATTTTCCAACTACACTTATTAATCCTGTCTCTCTTCCTTTCCTTTCCTTCTTTCTTTCTTCCTTCCTTTCTCTTTATTTCCCTCTTTCTTTTTTTCCATTTGGTCTTAGGAGTAACTCTTTTCCTTTTAGGCTTTCAGGGTGATGTCCTTACATAGGGTCTGTAATTTTCCTAATTGAGTTTTACAAATGACTGTGAGCCGTGGTTGGGCAACTCGCAAAAGGAGAATGAAAGAGCTGAGTCTGGATCTCAAGTGCTAACATTTGAACAATCAACATTAAATGCTGGCAGGGAAGACCAGAGCCTCTGAAGAATGTACATTTAGTACCTGGCAGTTTCCTGAGGGTGAGTCTTTTGGATCCAGAGTTAAAGTTGAGATTCCTCCCAGATGTTAAGAGGGCAGCATTCTCCCAGGACCTAGAATCATTTCAGCTGGAGATTATTAAAAGTTATCGGCACGTGTGTTGACAAGATTTTGCAGGTGTGTTGGTTAGCACCTGCAGACCATTGTGTAGACACCTAAAGAGAAGACCTCAGCAGGATGCCTTCCAAACCCTTTCCCATAAAGCATGGGAGAAAGTTGGACTTGGCATAGCTGCCCCAAAGAAATACTTAACCACGTCTCAGCCTAACTCCTCTACAGTGTTGAGGTGTAGGCTCCTGGCTTCTCTTCATGGCATAAATCAACTCTTGCAAGCACATCCTTCTTTGGTAAACTCTATTATGACTGTACTGTTGGCAGTCTTTACATAAAGGCGACAGTGTGTAACCAGGACCACCTGTGAATCTGTTTCTTATAAATATTTCTTGAACCCAACAGAGCCTGAATTAAATTTCTCATGCAGCCGTTTCTCATGTTCAATGAGTAAAGAAGTCTTATTTCTCACATGGTAAGATCATTTTTCTCCAATTAACCCTAACCCAGACAATTTGATAAACACAAAAATATTGTTGGTGTAGAGCAGTGGACATCATTGACTGCCAATGAAACTTACAGATCTTCTTGTCCAATCTCCCCATTTTACAGATGAGGAAACAAAGACCCAACATTGAATAAAGGAACATCCAGTTGATGGTAGGTCTCTGAGGGTCAGGAACTTACATCTATAATAAGAGCTTCCCCCACAGCCTTGGTCAGAAACCCTTAAAGTCTGCCTCCAGCAAATCTGCCATTGCCCAAGGATCTGTCAGGAGATTTAGGCAATTTTATTTTGTTCTAAGAATCTTCTACATCAACTTTACATAAGGGTATAAAAATTGTAAGAGCTTAGAATGTAGTTTGCAGTGGGCATGACAGAGTGTACCATCTGAGTCAAAATGCCCTCTCCCACCTTGCCTTCTACACCTATGTGCAGGGACAGAATTGACATCCTCATTTTAAGGATCCCTTATTACAGGAGTTTCATTGTACATTTTTGCTCCATTTGAGGAACATAACCCACAGGATACATCTCAAAAATGAGTCTTTCAGAGTTTCCTAAAGCTGTGGAGAAGATAGACATGTTGTTGTTCTTGGCTTTCAAAAGTGGAGAAAACAATGCCCTTTGTTTGCCAGGATCAAAGTTGCCAGAGTCATTGTTTCATAGTTTGAGCTTTTGTTATTGCATTCCTCTTGAAAATACTTAACATCCTTGTCATTCCTGTGTCCAAAATCCTCTTCTACACCAAGCAGGATATGTTTTTTCCTCACTAGCTAGGTTTCTCCTCCAGAGTCAGAATGAATTTGATAATTGAAAAAATATTGCTGGTGTTGAACAGTGGTCCTCAAATTTAGTGTGCTTCAAAATTGCCTGGAAACCCTGAATCACAGATCTCTCCACTGTACCCCCAGAGTTTCTGTTTCAGTAGGCCTGGAGTGGGGTCCAAGAATTTGAATTTTTAGCATGTTTCCAGGTGCTGCTGATGTGGTTGGTACAGGGACCACACTTGGAGAAACAGTGGTGCAAGCGTTAAAACCTAGAAAGCACAGGCCAAGGTCCCCTTTTACACACATTTACCTGCTTCCCACTTGCACCTTAGCCCGAAAATGGTACACATTCACTACAGCCCCCTTCTTCCATACCCCTAGCCCCTCTTACTTCTTTTCATTTGTCTCTTTTAATTCAGGGGGATATAGGCTAGGGGCAGGGGAGATGAGAGGTGGAAGAGCAAGAGAAAGAGACTGGGAGAAAAGCTTACAGAATGCTTCCAAGCTCCATCTGAACCAGGAAGGTCGGACATGAGAAAGGCTTTGTGCCTCTCTACGAGTGACTATTGCTCACTCCTCAAACAGCCCAGTCCAGACAAAAAACAAAAGGTCATCCATGAGCAGATCCATCCGACGCAGCCCCACAGCGGTCCCTGAAGGTCTAGCGAAAAGAGGTTAGACAGAGGCAGAGGAGATGTCATTTCTGCTGGCCTGAGTCTTCAAGACCAGCTGAATGGCTCTTGTGCCCTGGGCAGGGCACCTGTGACCCAGCTTTGTTCAGGTTGCCTTTGCCCCGGCACCTCCCCGGTGGAGGGGCCAGCCCCTGCCCATCCAGAGAGCATGCCGGCTGCTTCTAGGTCCCCACTGGCTCCCTGGCATTTGCCATTTTGGAATCATACTTTTGCTGTGGCACTTTGGCCCAATCAGACTTACAGGCAGAAGGGTCCAAATGGAGCTATAAACAAAAAAGCGAATATATTTCAAAGGGGGCTGAGTCTGCGTCTGCTGGTATCCTCGTAGAATAACGCGAGCTCCAGATGGCCCCGGGACCCGCACAGTCCTCCCTTCCTGGCTGCAGGGCCCTGTGCACATAAAAATCCAACAGGTGCACTGTATAGGTTGTTTTTCTTCCCTAGCTCCTGAGGAAATCACAAACCAAATATATTACTAGAGGATGGTTTCTGGGGTGCCCTGTGAGCAAACGGAGAGGAAAAATGGATCAACAACCAGCCAACAGGGACAGTAAATCATCAGACTAAAGGAGGAGTTTGAATAGACCCTCACGGGCCTCCAGGGCTCAGCCAAGGACAAGCCCCCTGTCAGTCAGGGCCAGCGTTAATGGCAAAGCCAGCTGGTGCAGGAGCCGCTGGCCCCGAGGAAATGATTGAGCCGTCTGTCAGTTGCTTGTGAGCCACTAGGGGCCAATGTGATGCCGAGCAAAGGGTGGTACTCTGCTCCGGAGCCGCACTTCCCCCAGAGCTCTCAGTCTGTGTTCACCTCCATCCCCTGCTCTTGGCCGGGCAGGGCTAGAAAAGAAATGAATAATCGCCCTCACATCAGATAAGGTGACTGCTGCAAGATTGATTTGTTCAGGTCACATGTACTCCTTCCAGGCAGATGAAAATCATTTTCTTCCCAGATTGCAGGGGAGATCTCACAGGGGGTTGCTGACATTCAGGAAGTTGGAAAGATGACCAGAAAGAGGGCTTCCCTGCCAATCAGAGGACTTTCCAGGAAACCCTCTCCCAAGATCATGGGGTTTGACTCCACATCAACTGTTGGCGTCTTAGACACAACTCACACACTTTTTCTATCTGCAGAGATTCCCCCCGAAATGAAATGGAACAAGGAGAGGCAGATCATATCCAGGTCAACCTGATCATTTCGGGAAGACATGATTAGATATGTCATCTGGAAATGAAAAAGTCTCCATACTTAATTTCCTATTTATACATAGTAGAAGCAATTGCTGAGAACAGAGCAATGGTCACATTTCCATTGTATTTTCCATGTGCCAGACACTGTACTAAGCATTTTATCTGCACTAATCCTATTAATCTTCACAACTGCAAGAGGTAGGTGTTATTCCCATTTTAGAAATGAAATCGAAGGAACAGGGACTTTAAGTAACTTGCGCAAGATTAACTACATGTTCTTTATCCACTTTACTTTATAGGTTTACTCATTTATTCAAGAATTGTGTAAACTGCCACTATGGGACAGAAGCTAAACACCAGCTTTAGACCAACTGCCCTTCAACAAAGGTTACCTTTGTACGCTTCGTGTCCTTTATTGAAGGCAATCCAAACTATTTTTTAAAATGCACTTAAAAATTCTAGCTACTATGAAATCCAGTCACACTTTCCCCAATGCATTCTGGTTCATTTGCAAGTTGTTTTTAACCATTTTACAGTGGAAGGACTGCAAACACAGCTTTATTTGAAATGTTGACAGAAGTCATTTTAAAAGTGAAGGGAATGGTGAAGAGGAATTTGAGCATATCAGGAACCCAGAGTCATTGCTTCCTAGTCCAGCCTAAAGGACGCAGACACATTCTACGCCACACACACACACAATCTCCCCGTGCCCCATACCACTCCACATACACATACATGCACCATATCCATGTACATTCTCATACACACCACACACAATGCACCACAAATACACATGCACACACAGGCAAAGGTGGTATGATTCTTTAAGTCCAGTCCTAGGAACATCCGTGCAAGCTCTTGGCAGTCTTTTTTATGCCCATTACAGTCATTTCTTGGGTCAGGGTATCAAAATACCAAGAGATCATGTCAATATCACTTTTCACAGTCTAGGCTTTGACTCTTGTCTCCCTTGAGAAAGTTTCCGTAAACTGGAGCATAGTCCTCATAAGCCTGGAGGAACTGAGCCAGCTCTTCGGGTCTCCATTCCTCCACTGTGTGCGGGTGTTTGAGGGAACTTGGTTACAAGTGGCCATGAGCAGTAAGTCTCAAAGTAAGAAAAGAAGGAAGTCCTGATTGATGACCCTAAACGCTAAGTCTCATTCCAGAAATGTGAAGGGTACAGGAATGCACATACCACACACACACAGCACATGCCCACCCGCCACTTCTGAACAAACTCATACACACGTAATCAGACACAGTTCTTGCACATACCCACACATACACAAGCAGACAAACGCCACACAGCACACTTATATACATACACAGACCCATGCACACACCTACTCACAAAACGTAACCTGAAACAGATGTCCAGAAAAAATCTAGAGTAGAGACAATTAATAACTCAAAACAAGGTGAACTCTTCAATGCCAGGAATTCAGAACTCAACCTTCATCTTTCTTTGTGATTTCAAGCAAGATTTATTAAAAAAAAGACTCTTATAAACAGAAGGGCAAGAAGTCCCTTTGCCTTCCAGTGCTAAAACAACATTCTTAAGGGTTAAAATAAAACAGTATTTATCATTTATATAAACCACTCTCTATGTGCCAGGCACCTATAAACTCAGCTCAGTTTGTCTGGATATTTGGTGTTACCTGCAAAGGGATGGCAGACAAGTATTTTCATTGCCATGCTGACATAAATATCTTGTAGATGATATAAAGGAGATATACCCCAATTGCCTTAATCCTTGAGGGTTAAAAAGACACTACTATGTTGACAACCGCAGTGCTGATCTGAATCAGGGAAGAAGCTCCAGGAATAAGAAGTGACGTGATTTCTCTCTTTTTTGCAGGTTTCAGTTATACTATGAGACTCGAAATCTCCTCTCTGTCACCTTTTATGGTTTCCTACTTCCTGTAGCTATTGTCAAGCTGTTTATTTTACATTTAGTGAGCTTAGTTGTTTTTATAATTTAGGTCTGATAATTCCAGCATCTAATGATTGCGATGACCTATTTCTGCTACTGCCTGTTGCCTCTGCCAGTTCTCACTCATTTGCCTTGTTTCCTTGAGCACCTACTTATCTTTGAGGGTATCTGGATTACTGCCCTCGAAATACAATCTGCAACCTACACTGAACAGTGCCCTCCACCAGAGAAGCTCTGCCTTTGCATCTGCCAGGTACTGGGGGCATTTCTAAACAGAAACCACCTCCAACCAAGGCTTGATGCCCCGGGACTCATCCAGCTCATATATGCCCAAGGTAAAAGTCAGACCAGTCTGTATCCACCACATCTCAGGGATAGTGTTTGTTTGTTTCCCCTTTCCTTTTCTTCTCCTGTTCTGCTCAGCACGGAGGCAGTCTTCTCCACATTCTCTAGGATGGAGAAGAGAATGGGTTTAGTTCTGATTCGGCCCTAAGACAATAGTTCTTCAGCTCCCAGCTTAATGAGGGAGGGATGCCAACAAAACTCCTCACCTTCAGCATGCCTTGGGCCTTAGCCCCAGCCCCCTTATCCCACTGAGCCCCTGAATCTAATCTCAAGTATGTACACGGACAAATATGTTAAGGGCATCAGCATCCTGTATGTTCTGATATTCTACCTATCATTCCGGATACCAAGTTGCACCCATAAATTGACCTGGAATTTCCCCATTATTTTTTGTTAAACTACAATTACCAGAAACAGTCTGTAAGAGGACATTTTAAATTTGAAAAAATTACATGGGACGTGTATTACTTAAAAAGATCTAAATTGTATGTTTCCCACAATATTCTGAGTCTCATCAAGGAGCTTTGTGGTATACTCTGGGTAAATTCAGGTTCATATCATACTTGCAACACTTTCTATACTGATTATTCTTTGTAGGTGGACTGAGATGACCCAAAACTATACTCCCCAATGGCTTTTACCTTCTTCTCTCCATTTCACACACTACCTTTCTCCCAGGATGCAACATCTAGGTATATTAACAAAAACCCTCTGTATTACTTTTCAATATAGTATGTTTTGAAAGCACAGCATGAGTATTCTGCAAATAGCCTGTTTTAGGGCAACGTCTCTGCTCAAGACTTTCTCCAAGACTTACCTTAGATTGTATTTTCTCAGATAACCAGATGGTCCACTCTGACTCAGTTGACGAGTAATTCATTGAAAAGGCAGACACTACAATTTCAGCTTCTAAGGAAAAAGTCTGTGGAGTTGGATGGTTTTGGAATAATGAACTAATATTTGAGTATTTGTTTTTTCCCCTGTTCTAATGTCAAAGATGATAGTCCCTGAGTCAGTAAAACACCAGAGTAAAAGCATGTCAATGAATTTAAATTATAGAAGCACTTTTTAGAAATAAGAATGGACAGCAATTTAATATCTGTACTGCATTTTAATTTTATCTTGAACAGGGTCATTGCACTTATGATTTGAGTTCTCCTTAGGGCCTTCCCATCTCTTCCTAGGAGACTAAAGAATTTATAGGAGTAAAATAGGCAAGAACATTTCTTAGAGAATATGCAATGCAGTTCATCCAGAGTGATATCTTGGAGGTTATTTTGTCCTCCCCAGTCTCATATAAGTCATGCTGATGCAGTAAAATATTTGTAAAATTCATAACCAAAGTGTTCCGTTATACAAAAAAATAAATAAAGTATTTCCAGTCAAGGTCCTAATGTGACTAGTTCCAGCTTCATATTCACCATGACTAATGAAAATGCTCCTCTTGAGAAAGTATGAAATTTCAATTTTATTAGTCCTGTTACTGGAAGAATCCCCTTGTGTCCTGGTCCTTGCTTTAAGGTACCTTTGTGATTATTATTAGGTAACTTAGAGCTGAGCATTTGAAAATATAATGCTTTTCATACAGTAAACCACTCAACTCTTTAATCCATCTCATTTCTAGTTTCTAACCATGGCAGTCACAGAAAGAGAGAGCCCATCAATATGTCAGGTTAGAAAACGAGAAACTGGATTTCTTTTGATTTACCTGTTACCACTGAGCATTTCCAGAAAGCCTTGCTTTTACGGAGCACATTAGGATCATAAATGTGTTAATGCATAAAACATCCCATTATTCTTGCTATCTCCTCCAGAGAAGGAAACGGTGATAGAGAGAGATTAATGGATGGACCCAGAGCCATCCAGGAAATTAGTAGCAGGTCTGGGATTAAACTTCTGAGTTCCTGCCACCCACTGTTAAGTGGAAGTCAATAGTCAGCACAGGCTCCCCAGATTCCATTTAAAGCTGTGGTGGAAATGGGGTGGGGGGAGGTCATTTCTCCTTAGCCTTGGCAAGGCTATGCAAATCATGAGCTAAGACACAATGGCGAAAACAGTCATGGAACCTGTTTCTTTCAAAGTCACTTAGAAGCCTCCTGTGGTCTCAAAGATGTCATCCTAACAAAAGAATCTGAAGCCTGAGCTTGGAGAAATGCTGAGGTTGTTTGAATTGCAAACCCCCAAAGTACATTATTTCCATATCCTTGCAGAACGATGCTATGCATTGACTCACAGAGGAGGGAAAACTCTGAGAGTCACACCGTAGCCATAAATAGAGTAATGGAAGGGGAGATGGGACCCGGGGTTGCCTCAATGGCTTCTCCACTACCTTTTTTATATGGCAGCAAATGATAGCTCACAGTGGGCTCATACCAACCCTACAGGGATATGGGCCTTACCAAAAGAGTTGTTTGTGAAATAGCGAAGAGTGAAAAGACCTGAAAAAGATTACTAGATCTGACAAATTCCAGCAAGTTGACCTTGGGCAAGTTATTTATTTTCTCATGAGTTCTTTTATACTGTGTCATTAATTGCCCTATGCACAATGTAGGTCATTGTGAGAATAAAATGAGCTAGCATGGCAAAAGAGATAGTTGTTTATAAAATGGAAAGTCTTGAGGAGCAGGTGTAGCTCAGTGGTTAAGCACCTGCTTTGCATGTATGAGGCCCTGGGTTCAATTCCTGGTACCGCCAAAAAAAAAAAAAAAGGAAAGACCTAAGTCTATATAAAAGGGATGATAATTGTTTGGTATTAGAGCAGCCAGAATAATTCTTGAGAACTTCAATCTTTTAAGCAGTTACGTATTTGCATGTTTGTGATGAGCTGTACATTTTGTTGGTTTCATCTTCGTTTGCTTGCTTTTATAGAAGCAGTGTGTTTGTTAGCAGAAAGACAGACTTTGGAACCAGAGAGACTTGAATTCAAATCTCAGTTCTGCTACTTCATAGCTGCATGCCCTTTAATTAGTGACTTAGTCTTTCTAGGACCCAGTTGCTTCACTTGGAAAATAAGAATGCTAATATCCACCCTGAAAGAATAGCTTAATAGTGCAAGCCCTGGTTTGGACCTTGGTGCATAGTAGGTACTTAAGATACGTTAACTATGATTATTTTCAAAGAAAGTTCTATAAAACTTATTTACTCTGCACACATGCCAGTATATCAGTGTGAGAAGAACCACTGGCCACCCAGCTCAGGCATCTGTAGAGCACAGATGCTGGTTTTGATGGTCTGAATTTCTTAGTCACTGGCAAACTACACTAGAAACAGGAGTATAGATCTCTTGCAGTGGGTGGCAGGAGAATTATCCTGGCATGCATCTGAGAAGGTGGGACCGTAGGGACCAAGCCTCGGGAGCATAACAAGCCTAGACCTTTTGGCAAGTGATCTAATGACAATACAGTCATTGCAGAACCTTCAGTCCTGAAGATTCCTTCCATTCATTCATCAATATCTCAAGCACAATCTGTATATCGCAGTAGGTTAGATTCAGAGAAAGATTTGAAACAGAAGTTTCATAATTTGGAAAAGCATCAGGCATGGCTCTTGCCTTCCATAAGCTCATCGTCTACTTGGAGAAAAATGATAAATTGTTCATAAAACAGTTAAGAAACAGCTTGCTTTTGACCTTGACCAAGGTGAGACCAGACAATCTGCCAGGTCACTCCTCTGTAGGTCAAATCAGAGCTCAGAAAGTCTTAGTTAGGCTGCTTTTGAGGTGCATATCAATGCCCCTCCCAGTCCTTGGCTGTGTAACTCTAGTTTCCTGAGAAAGCAGAATCCAAACTGGAAGCATAAGGGTTGTACAGAAGATTTCCACTTCTAGGCCAATGATTTTCCAGATGAAGAGATATTGAGAGGAGAAACTACATTAACACCAGATCAGGTTAAAACCCATGTGAGCACACACACGTGTGCACCCACACACACCACACACACTCCCAGCTGCTGCTTTCAATGTGCATCTGCACACGGGAACAGTGGGATACAGTGGGATACAGTCCCCGGAAGCAAGTGCTTTCTCTCCATTCAGATAAATTGAGCACATCCCACTATTTCCATGGATCGAATGTTTGCCCCTCAGAAGTAGCAGCTCCCCTACATTCTAGTTATATTTTAGTTATTTTCCATATCAGTAGTTGGAACTTTCCTGCAACTTCAGAGTCACAGCTATTTTTTCCACCTGTCTGCTAAAACTCTTTTGCTTCATTTCAGCAACGCCTCTTGGCTTTGAATCGCCTCTCTCAAACGCAACAAAAAGGGGGGTGGAGGACTGAAAGGACCACAACATTTGGAGAAGTAGACTCTTTTGCTAAGCCTTGCATTTTAAAGTGATTAGCCAAGGTTTGAGAAATTTCTCAGAGTGACTATAGAGTGGAACCAAATAAAAAACCACAGAGATATTTGTAGTTTAAATGTTCTTTAAGTAACTGCATTATTACCACAGCACCTCTGAGGCTTCCCCTTTTTGCAGATTGCACATTGTCACCACTTCCTAAATAGCTAGCCTTATTAAAACACTATACAGGCTTTTATAAAAATATCTCCTGCTTTGAGTAATTTAATAACTGTGTTGGAAGATGAAGACCTGGTTTTGTTTCTACAAAATCCTAGCTTTGAGTTTACCGTCTGAAAGAAAGAAATCGATTTAAAGCATGTGTGTGTAGTATGTGCTATGTGCCCAAGACTAGGCTTGACATAGAGACAGATGGAGAAGAGCTTACAAATTAGATGGGGGAGATCACTAACACCTTCCAAATGATACAATGAGAGTTTCAGGGATTGAGTTATTCAATGGGTGAGAAGAGGGAGAAACCGCTGGGTGCTGGCCTCTTTGCCACAGCTTTGCTATCTGTTGTTCCTTATAGCCATTAATTTACCTCCTTCTGTTTGAACTGAAACCAACTCATCACGGCCTAACATGGGATATTGTTTTGAATCAGATCAATTGTGTTCTTGTATTGTCAATTTGATATTTTTTGGTTTCCCACCAAGAAATCAAAGCGTCAGAAAGCCCAGCTAAGTTCCTGCCATCTCATAATGTGGGAGCAGTGGCTGTTGAAGGTTGGAGACCCATGGATATGGGAAGACAGTTCATCCTTTCCCCCACAGCCATGTGCCCACACTAATGATTCTGCAGTGTGCATTTATTTCCTGGGAGGAAGCACCATTTGGAGCAAGGGTGAGGCAAGGGTTACCCTTTCTGCCTTCTTTTTCCTGGAGGCTTCTCTCCTTTTTGCTAATTTTTGGCCCAAGTAGACAAGTAGTAATGAGTCTCAGGTAAATTAAAAAAAAAAAATTTAGGCACTTCCCCCAGGGGCAAATACTATATAACAAAAAACCCAAACAGAACTTCTTCGCCTGAGTCCTGGCTTAGGACTTGCTGCCACAGCAGGCTAGTTAAAATTCTTATCATCGCCTGATGACAATCATTCCCAGGGAATTCTGGAATGGTTGCAAATCCACCATTTCCTGCAATTCATCAAACCCTGGTCTCCAAATGGTTTTGACTTTCTTCAGAAATATCATCATATATCACAGTCACCAGGGTCCCCTGTGCTCCTCTTCCCCCACGCCAGCTGGGTCACCTTTCAGAGCTTTGTTTTCACCGCAGGAAAATGTAGGATGGAATGGCCTCTGATGAGACATGTTGAATCTAACAGGGATGTTTGTGCATGATCTAAATTGCAGGTAAATTGAATGAACTTATCTTCCAGAGATGCTAAGGCACAATATAATACAACAAAGCAAAACAAAAAGCAGGCTGTTTTTAAGAACAAAAATAACAAGAATGCCTAGATTGGATGAAAACAGAAAAAACACTAAGGGCAAGCAAAGCCTTCTCAAGGCAATGGACTGAAAAGAACACTGAATTGCTCCAACTTGCTGGGTAACTTCTTACCTTGCAGTTTCCTCAGCATCGGGTCCTTCCAGTACTAATATTCAGTGACTCAAATCAATAGATCTCAATAGATCAATTGCCCCAAAGACTCCATCATCTTTTTCATCTCAGGCAATGGAAGGAAATGACAAGATCAAACATTGCTCTTACTAGATGGGTTTTCCCCATAGACAGCCATCCTGCCATCTTGTATAGGGACCTGTCCAAACCAACTTGGGCTTCAATGGAAAAACAAAAGTAATTCAAATCCCTGTTCTTCCAAAAAGACCCAGAAGGCTCCCCCAAAGTTCCTCACTGAGAACGATCTGCAGCCCCTTCATCTTTTCATCCTTTCATTTTATATTGCTCAGATACCTGCTATGTTGCATTCCTTCAAGTTGTCAGGTGTCAACTTTGGGACCTGCTAGAGAGGTACGCCAGACTTTACAGGTAAGGGATCGACCCAGCTGGCATTTCTTCTCATCCAAGTCAAGGATCCATTGCCTTCACTCAACTCATCTGCCTTCCTGCCTACTGTGTGCAGAGCTTTATAGGAAGCACCAAAAGGCTTGGATGGTGCCCATGATGTGGTTGCCATCCACGTTCTTGGAGGGAGCAAAGGGGAGACGGTGACTTCTGCACAAGCAGGACGTGTATCCAAAATGCCAGCTGGCTTCAGCTGCTGGGAAGAGCAAAAGGCAATTTGGAAATGTATGTACTTCCATTTATATGTGTCCTCTCAAGACAACTTGGGATCCTTCAACTCATGGAATTGGGCGGGGCCTTAAAGATGATCTAGTCATCTCTTTTAAGAGTTCTCCTTTCATTATAGGATCTTATTTATAATGCAAATTTGTTCTTATGCAAATTTGGTAATATACCTGAATTTAATACTTCTAATTCACTGCAAGTCAGGTTGGGTGATGATTCAATGTACAGAGCACATTAAGTATGACAGAAGAACATAATTATAGACACTATTGCTTAACTTTCAGAATGGAAGTATACCTAGAAACACATTTAATACATATGCTAATTCTTGTTTTCAGCTAACATAAACTATAGACAATATTATATTACCGAGAGTAATGATATTCCCTCAGTAAGAAAATCTGTGAGCTCTGTGAAAAATTAATCTCTTCAGCTGTTTCTGCTTTCTTTTTCTAAGTGTCCATGCTTTTCTAAGTTGCCTTTCTTCCATTTTATTTAGTTATCCATCATTTCTTAATTATGCCAATTGATATGTCTTCTGATTAATAATTTTGTAAAAGTCCAATATTCTAGGGGCATGAAGAATATTGTAATCCTAACTTATTTTTACGGAATATAGTTATTCCCTGCTTGAACTTTTATGTGCACAAGCCACATATCAATGTGCTCTGTGTGACACCCCCCTACCCCCGGGACCCTCCTTGCTCAGTGGAAAATCCCTGGCCCCACACAAGACCTTTGCTGTAGTAATTTACTGGCTGATAAATTAGAAAGCCAAAGCTCTGACTTGTTCAGTCCTGGGCTAGGAAAGAGGAAGTTGCACTTGATTAAACCGGTTCTAAAAAAAGGAATGCTATCTAATCTACACGGCAGTGGGGCCCCAAACCCAGCTGGGGGCCTCACCCACCCCCAGGGCAGGTCTCAGAAAATCACATCATATGCCATAGCAGCCCTCTGGTTGGGATTCGGTGGCTGTCATTTTAATACCGAACGTTGCGAAAGAACGAGGATTTGTAGCTCAGGAGGAAACAGTCTAGGAGAGTCCTCATCCAGCCAAGCACTTGGTTGAATGCCCACAAAGCAATGCACTGTCTAGTTGTTAGGGATACAGAGATGGAATAAAAAAAGATTGGCCCCAGGGAGCTCTCACTCCAGGGCATTCTCTCCTGGAAGGGAGGCATGTGACCGAACTTACCAGGAATCAGTGCTTAATCAAGGCTGGCTCTCTTGGACTCTTGGTAGAGTGGGAAGAAGTATTCTGTAAATCAGTCAAGCCCAATTAAGAAACGATGAAAATTTACCAACTAGCAAATCTGTATTACCATCCTGTTCTTAGGATACTCTCCAGCTATTAAAACTTTTTAAAAAATGTACTTTTCTACTTATGTAAAATACATTTCTATTTCATCCATGATTGTTTGGGACCTTATTTGCAAAGATGAACCCTGTATGCTGAAGCCTGACTTTTCTAAATTCCCTGCTCAAGTTTTCTGAGTCTGGAAGAGGCAGAGCTGCGCACTGAATGTGTTGCTGCTTTTCAATTTCCTCATTTGAGTCATAAGCATAAAATGGCTCCTTCCACATATTTACCAAGTGACCGCTAGCAGCCGCGTGGGAGTAACATATTGGGAAGCCCTGGCTTTGGAATCAGCAGAGTAAGGTTCTAGTCCTAGCCCTGTTGTGAGGAGCCTTGGTACCTTTGAACCAGCCACTTCGTCTCTCTCCATGACTCAGTTACTTTACTCATGGAATAATGGATCATATTAGAAAATCTCCTCACTCCCTTTCCATTCTACGATGTGTACATTTTAAAACAATTTTATCTTTTGGGCACAGTATGAATAATCTACTCTATATTGTAGTAAATGAAGTGTTGGCTGATAGGGACCGGGGTCTTTTAATTGCCATTTAATTCAGAAATGGGCAAATAACTACAACTACTACCCTTGTCTAACTTATCAGAACCACGATTCATTTTTTCACAAATACGCTTAATGACCAAGAGCTAAAATGCACTCCTCTAATCTCTCTTCACTCCATAAGCTCCTCTGCCAATTACTTTCTTTCTGTTGACACTTTACCATATTCTATGGCTCAGCTCAAAAGCCACTTCCCCCAAGAAGCCTTCCTCAATTCCCCCAACCAAAAACAAACACAAAAACAACTCCCTCCTTTGCATTCTTCACCCATTATGCTTTGTCTCCTACGGCACTTAACATTTTCTACTGTGTTTTATAATAAGGACCAGTATTTTAAAATGTTCCTGTACTTCCTAGCAGGAAAAACCTGAGAAACTATGAAATTCTTGGGTTCTTGCTGACCTACCTAGGCTCTGGGTAATGTCCTTCTTAGACACCAAGAAAATGGGTAAGATTTGCTCGGCTGGGGGGGCAGCCCTCAAGGCTGTGATCTTTCAGAGTCATGAACAAGCTGAGGCTCTGCACCTTGCTTGATTCTTAGTCACTCGGAGTGAGGGGCTCCTCAAGGTAAACCGAATGCCTTCTGCAAGCAGACCTTCTGGTCTGAGACTTACCAGTCTGACTTGGTGTCCCTGAAAAGGCGTCTTTCTAGAGGGTCTCCCTCCCCTTCCTTCCCCTCCCTTCCCTTCCCTACAAAACACACACCATCACAGTTTTGCTGCTTCGTTTTGGATTCTGCCTCATATGAAAGGAAGTCAAATCCTGTCACGGAGCCAAGGTTGGGCTCCAACTGACTTTACCAAATTATCTAAAGATGAACCAAGTCTGACGGCTCGTCTTCCGAGTCTTGGTTGTGGGCTCTGCGGCACAAGCAGAATCGGCAAACAAGCACTGGGCCACGCAGCCAGGAACACTTGGGCTTTCTGTATTTTCAATTATTTAGGCCAAAATGAATCACTTGCTTTCTTTTCTTTTTTCTTTTGGAAACAGTTTTACTTCCCATTTCCTCTCTGGACACATAATTTTGATTTATAAACCCAACAGTCCTGAGTAAAAGGAAGTTTTAGACAAAGCTGATGCCCCTGCTCTGGGTTGTTTTTCTCCTTTACCCACAATATGCTCAGTAAACGCTTTGTCTGGCCACCTTGAAGATGCAAATCCACCTTGTACCTCAGGAACCTCGGTCTGACTCCCCCAGTCCTTGGAGTTCTTCTCATTCAAGGGCCTCATTTTATAAATTCCACTGGAACTTGCTTCAACTTCAGTGCACTTTCACCTGGGATAAATCTGTCTTCCAATATTAGGCCTTGTAAATTTCACTTTGCAGGGGTATTTGCAATCCAGCTACTGCATGCTTACTTTATTGACTAGGAATGAATAATCAGTTTTCTGTTTCTCTGCTATTTTGATTTGGGAGTGTTTAAAAGTCTCTGATCAAAGTACTTGATTGTAAAAACATCTCCTGACCTGAAAGTTATTTGAGAAGCAGACAGTGGAATTTACGTCTCTTCTTGCTACATTCGTAAAGCAAATCTCTCCGTGTTGGAATGGAAGGATGAATATTAGTGGGCAGTTGACTCTAACAGCCTAAAGTCATGGCCCACCCCCCACCCATGTGTTGCAATGGACCTTGATTATTTTTAAAATAGCATTTATTGAGTGATTGTTTTTACATGTATTAACTCAGCTAATGTTCACAATAATCCCGTGAGACAGGTACCATGATTATCTTAATTTTACAGATGAGGAAACCGAGGGACAGAGAGGTTAAGTAACTTGCTAAAGGTCACACAGTCAGTAAGTGGTGAACCTAGACAACCTGCTTACAGCAGCCCTGCTCTTACACATTATACCAAGTTATCTTTATAATTTTCAATGCTAAACTGCACAATCTCAATGCCCTATTTTTGCACATGATGCTTCACAATTACTTAGGCTCACAACCTAAGAGTCACAATTCTCTCTGTTTCACAGACAACCAAACTGAGGCTCAGGGTTCAGTGACACGCTCAAAGACTACGTGATTTTTGACCCCCAGGCTTCTGACTCTTACCATGGTACACGACGGTTCCTTCCTCCAGGCCAAGTCGCCAAGGGCCCCTCCACTCCTCAAAGGCCCTGGGTCTCTGTTCTAAGAATTCTTTCATGCACGCGCCGATGTCCGTCTGCATATATCAGCCCCCCTGAAAGCAGGGGCAGCCCCTGCCTTGCTCACACCCACACGCAGTGGTGCTCAGGAAGCATGTGCCGTAGTCATCAGTGGGTCAGACAGCACGCCATGTGCTGGCGGTGCAGAGAGGAGGCAGGCTTGGTCCCTAACTCGCGGGCGAGCCCATTGAGGGGCCCCTGCCGCTCCCTGGGCCTGGCCACCCCACGCTCATTACCCGGACAATGGCCCCCACTATGCTGAAGTCCACCAGAAGATAATTGACCGTGACTTGAGTTATGCGTCCCAAGCTGAATGGTGTCAGGGTCGATTACTTTATTTGAGAGACCACAGCAAAGGGGACCATTTGCAATGCGGGACTCACATCATTAAAACAACATTTAGGGGTTTCATTTTAATCGAAGTGACGGGTTTCCAGTGCTGTGCAGCTATCAAAGTACAATAGCCTGTACACCAAACACCCCTCCCCAGACCCTCCACATGACTTGGAGAGCATCAGAGAACATAAAAGTGATTGATAGGAATGCCATATCTGATCTGTTTAAGTGAGTCCCGAGACAAACTTGCCTAGCATTTCATCTCCTACCTGAAAAACCTAAGGTAAGTTTTGTTGTTGTTTTTTCCTATCAACTCTAAGAGATGAAGGAACGATTTTCATGGGGCTGGCCTTCAGATTTGAAGATTAGCTTATGTGGGGTAGCTGGATAAAATACAGGATGCTCAGTTAGATGTGAATTTCTGATAAGCCATGAATAATTCAATCTATAGATACGTCTTATGCAATATTTAGGATATCCTCATACTAAAAAAAATCTATTTGTTGGTTATCTAGATTCAGATTTTTGTGGTCATCCTGTATTTTCACTTGTTAAATATGGAAACCCTACACATATTGCAAAAATCTAGCAAGCAAAAATCTTCCTTACATGACTGACCTAGCCTTTATGAGCCTGGGTAACATCCAGAGACCTAGGAAGAACAGGGATTGCTCCTTGGAGTCTAGTTCCTGGGCAAGGTCCATCTTTTGGAGGCCACAGGCATCTTGGCCCTGCTGCTGGTCCTGCCAGGCCCGGGAGCCCAACAGGAAGGGTCCTTTTGAGTGCTAGTATTTAAAGGTAGTGGTTTAGAGGAGGGCTCTGGAGCCAGGCTGGTGGGATTAAAATCCAGTATCTATCAATTACCAGGTGTGTGCCTTTGGGCAAGTTGCTTCCATCTAACCTCAGTTTCCTCTTGTGTAAAATGGAACTAAATGTCCTACTTATCTCATAGGATTTTGTGAGGATTAAATAAATTACCATAGCGGTATTAATAAGTACTCAGTGATGATCACCACCATCGTCATTTTTGCCTCCACAAACAAATTGGTCTTCAACTAGCTGTCCCACTCTTCCTTTAGCTGTGTCTGTGTTTCCTTATTTAAAGCACTGAATCAGTGAGGCGCAGCTCACTGTTCCAGTGAGGAGCAGCCAGTGGAAGAAGTTTGATCTAAGAAACCTCACTGGAGGAGATTAGGTGGGGCCTACTGCTGTGCTCAAACAACCAGGTGAAAAATGTTAATTTCAGCTGAAAAATTCACTGGAGATAGCTGCTTGGAACCCTTTCAATCTCCACAAAAGATGTTGTGGTAAAGATTTAGTATTTAGTGAAACAGGTCTCTGAGGTCAAACACAGCCCCACTGGTAGCTCAAGCATTCGTCGCCCGCTAAGGACAGCTAATCTATTCTGGGAGTGTTTGTGCATGTCTTTAAACTCAGACATTCTGTTCAAATAAGCAGAGTCCAGTTGGAATTCTCACCGGAAGGTTGCAAAAGTGTGGCAAGGAATATCACTTTAAGGGATGCCATTTATGATATAAGAAGCCCTGGTAGCATGTTGTTAATTTTTTGCACACGCTCGACTGCTGAAAAGCAAGGAGCACTTGTGCGGAGCTGGAAAAAGATCTCCGGAGATCGCTCCACTCTGTGATTGAGTGTCCTTGCCTGGCGCTTTTCAGCAGTCAGCCCCAGTTTGATATGTGAGGTACCCGTTGCACGCTACCTTAACCTTCTGAATCGATGTTGTAACACCAGCTTCCCCATAATTCTTTAGAGTACCTCCTAAGCCAGTTTTAAGATGTCAGAAGTCTTTTAGGCAAACATACCAGACTTACACACAGTGCAATATTTTTAAGCTGCCACATGTTTTTAGCCTCTATATCTTCAAGATCTTTTTATGCTACAATTAAGCCCAACGATATTTTACTATATTCAGATGATACAACCCGGATACTTTGTGGTTGGGATGAAAGGTATTTTGGTTAGTTTTCAAGAATATCTTAAAATCACTTTCTAGTCATTATTTTAGATCTGCCTCACAACAGTATGTGGATTTGACTGGGATTCCTTTCTCTAAGCTACCATTGTCTGAAGAATTTAGCCAATACAAAGTTCTTTGTAAATGTTATTCATGGATAGCAGATACAATACCAAGAAAGATGTTTTAAACAGTCTTTGAAGATAAGGCTGACAGAATCATACACATGTTGCATCATTAACTCGGCTAGAAATTAAAAAGCGAGAAGTGGTTTATAATTTCCCCATTTTAGTTTGATATGTACTAAATATATTTTTGCATAACCCCAAATACACCTTCTAACATTTTCTTCTAAAACAATATTTTTTGAAAAATGATCCTTGGTAGGGCCTTAGAAATAATAATGGTCAATGAAAAGGAAAGAAAATATTTTTAAATATTAAGAACCAAAAGGACAAGTCACACTAGAGCTGTCGGTGCTCCCAAATACCTGGAACTAGGGCTGCCACATGAGGAAACCGCTTGTGAGAAGCCCTCTTGTTATCTTCATCTGTGGTCTAGCTTTGTTGTTGTTTTTGAGGAAGACCCTGAAGGCATTAGAAGCATGCCCTGCCTACTTTTCCCACCCACACTGTTTAACAAACTGTTTCTTCGCCCCACCTACAATTCCTAGATTGAACTTCTGTTTCTCCTTCTATTGCCAAGGGTATTTGTTTAAGAAAATATTGACTGTACCCAATAGTAAATGATGTTATTTTAATTGCTTAGGTTTGCCTTTTTTTCACCAAATAGCCAAGGTTAACAATGTGGTTATCGTTAGTGGCCTGTGGGTAAACCAACTCTCAAAAAAATATCCTGATTTGTAGCCTTTGTTGATTTTCACAGTATAAATGCCCCCAACAAGGCCAATTTCAGGTTACCAATGGTTTCACAACCAGCTCACGAAATTCCTGAATATCCAACAGCCTGCTCTGCACCAGAACATCTACAAGAACTGTTGTCCATAAAGTTTCTACAAACCATCCATGAAATTGTTCATTCTTTCCTCACAGGGGATGTTAGTTGAAATTTGGTCCTTAGTCATTGCATAGATCATGGAATTTAATTTAACAGGACAGAGTGTCTGCTCTTTGTGACGTGCTGCTAATTCTGTGGGAAATGCAAAGATCCAAAGATGGTTCCTGATTTCTGGAAACTCACACAATCTGTCCAAAAGAACACACGATGTACAAGTAACCATAATACAAATCTGGCCATGATAAGTTCTTTAATAGAAGAACAAATTTAAACAGGAAAACAGGGAAGGAAGACATATCATGTAAACCCCCCAGAGGAAAAGACCTCCACTTCTAACCACCTGTAGATCAAGTTCAGGCTGGCCAGTGGAGTAAAATACAACAAAGTAGGGCATTTGTACTTCCTTCTAGTTAAAAATAATAAGGAAAAAGGAGGTTTTACAAACAGACATCCAACTTTGAGCCAAGTCTTCCAAAAGATAGGTGGTCATCCTTTCTCATCCTGCCCCAAAGTGATAGATGATCACAGTAGTCCAAACCCTCCCCTTTTCTACTTCCAACACCAAAGCCATGTTTTTCTCTCTATTCTTGCAATTGACCTTAAATTGCCCTGTGACTAGATAAGCATGGAATTAAGTTTCACAGTCTCCAAATGTTGTAGGGGGTGCCCACCTCAATCTCCCATAACCAACTAGTACTGAATAGTACTAATTATTTTTAACACTCAACACATGGCAGGCCCTGTGAAGAGCTTCATACATGTTATCACGTTTTACTGCGTGAAGCCCCCTCTGTACATGGCACCTCTCCCCCAAGCATGACAGAAACCTTCCTGCCAATATTAACTCAGGGTCACCAGGAAAGGAAGAATGCGTCCTGCTGTGGAGCTGGGGATGTCTTATAGGAATGGGACCTGTGCTGGGCCCTCTGGCCTGTCACTGGTGAAGAGCAGAGCAGAGCCAAGTCATCCCAGGAGAGGAAGTCAAGCGATGCTGGGGAGATGGCGTGAAGGGAAGGTGACAGCATTTAGCTGAGAAGTAAAGGAAACATTTGGAGAAGAGCCACTGGAAAAAAGACAGTAACAGAAGAAAGGAATTTTTTAAGAATTTTCATTGTGCAAAACTGGGATATCCAAGACAGAAGCAACAGATAAGACTTTTGGCAAAATATCTACCAAAACACAGCACCTGATAAGAAGATAATGATGTGGACACACACAAGCAAAGAGAAGCGAAGAGCAAAGAGGGGGTGGTGGGAAGATATTGAAAAAGCCAAGTAGGAGGCTCCTAAAATGATCCCTAAAATTTCTAACAAACACAAGCATATTTGAAGACAAATGGGAAGCAAGAAACCTCGGGAATAATAGCAGAAGTTTTACAATAAGGACAAAAACAAATTGGAGACCCTGCCCGAGATGGCACATAGGAGCATTCAAGGGGATCTCTTCCTCAGCCCAACAGACACCAAGGATGCAGCAAGAAGAAAATATCCAATCCTCTATCCCCTTCATCCTCTTCACTCCTGGCAACAAATCTAGATCATAGGCTAGTAGAAAAAGAGCAAAGTTCTTAATTGCCACTTTTTTTTTCTGTCAAAGGGAGAACTAACATAAATTCAGCATCTTTTACTTCTCTTAGCACATGTAAATGTCACTACAATGCTAAAATAGATGCTATTAGGCCCATTACAGAGATGAGTACCTTCAAATCAGAGAGGTCAAGTAGCTTGTCCCAAATTATTTCCAGTTGGGATATGAACCCAGATCTACCTAAACCCAAAACCCACAATCTTTCCTCAATGACACACTGCTTCCCAAAATGGCACCCAGCAATTTTCCAAGCAATTTCTCCCTTGTTGGATTATTTTTATTCTCCCAAGAGCTTTGGGATGTCTAAGACAGGTCCTACAATCCCGCCTCACATGGTCAATTTTCAGAAAGTTAAGGAAGCTTGTCTGGGGTCAGCATCAAGTTGGAGGCAAAGAAAGGTCTGCACCATTTCTAGGCCTTGCTCTTTGCAGGACAACATACCTCACATTTAAAATTAGAATATGACCATATCCAGAAAACCTACAAAAACATAGCTAAACTGTATAATGCTTTTTATTCAAATTGGAAATGGCAAAGATTGATGGATCAGGCACTGTGTTCCTGATGGTGCGCTAGGGTCCCATCCCCTGCACCAGAATTGTAAAGAGAGTCCACTGACATCCAACATTTGAATGCTGTTACTTTTAAATAAACTTAGAAGATGAGAGGTGATCCTTAGAAATTATCTTCATTCTAAATAAATATCCATTTTATTGCCCTGTAAAAAATCAAATAATGTACAACTATGTATTTCACCAAACAGGAGGTCTCTTTCTTTCTTTTCAGTCCACTGTTGCTGCCCTGGTTCAGAACTTCATTGTATCCCAGACAGACCACTCAGCTGAGCTCCTGAAGTTCTCTGTGCTTCTATTCTGCCCTCCCCAATCTATTTCCCATACAGTTATTACCAAAAGCTTTTAAAATACAAATGTGATAATAGACATTCCTGTTAAGCATTCTCCATTAAATCCCTCCCCAGCTTTTATGAAAAGTTGAATTCTTTAGTTAGGTATGAGAGGCTCTTCAAGACTGCTTGGTCTTCATCTTTTGCCTCTCCATTTACAGGCTTTTCTTGGCCACAGAGAATTTCAGTTTACAATGCAAGTCAAACTGTATCTCACTTCATTGAGCTAGCATTCCTGGTCCTCTGCATGGGATGCCTTCTCATCTTCTGTACCTGGCCATTTCCCACTGATCTTCTGAGACTTTGAGGAACCTCAAGTCCAATTTTGGCTCAACCTCTCAGCCCCTAGGATCTCTTGGAAGACATCTATTATAGTTTTTATTGCTCCTGATCGTCAATCATAAGGTTAGATATCTGTATCTTACAGCTAAACCATAAGCTCCTTGAGGTATGTGTCTGTCCTTTTTGTGTTGTTAAAGCAGCTTCTCCAAAAAACGTGGTGCGTGCATGTATTGGGTTTTCTCAAACTTTCCAGAAGGGAAGAAATTTTCCAAAAACTTCCATTCAAATACCTCTCTTGTGAAAAAGAAAAAGTGAAACAATAACAAAAAAATCTTATTAAACAATTTTACACTTCAAATAGCTGGGGAAGTTAGTAATGCTAATGCATTTTTTTTTATTCCCTCCCTCCACCGTGCAACTTTTTGGCATGCTGTCTGCTCTCTGTGTCCATTCTGCTCTCCAGTCTTCTGTGTCTGTATTTATTTATTTTCCTCTCCCCCCTTGCAGCATGCTTCCTGTCTGCTCTCTGTGTTCTTTTGCTGCCGGCTCTTCTGTGTTCTTGCTTGCTTCCCTTCTTTTGCTGTGTCATCTTTGCTGAGTCAGCTCTCCGCAGTGTCTGCAGGCCAGGCAGCACTCTGTGGAGTCTGCAGCCCGGGTGGCCCTCCACAGTGCTTGCAGGCTGGCCGGCACGCTGCAGCCTGCAGGTGAGCCTGCCTTCACAAGGAGGCCCCAGGACGCAAACCCAGGGCCTCCCATATGGTAGACAGGAGCTCATCTGATTGAGCCACAGCCACTTCCCTGCTAATGCGTTTTTATCTGTTGTACTAATTATGTCCCAGAAGTAACTAAAATATTACATTATGCAAAAGATTTTGACCCATATTTCTTTCTCAGTGCCTAACACAATGGCTGCAACAAACTAAACACTCAATAAATATTTGAATGAAAGGAAGATGTATCTAGTAACTAGTTTACAAAATCCCAACAAAATCAAATGATAAAGGGCTTACTGTTTCTTTTACAATGAAAATCCTCTTGTGTTTTTAAAATGTCTGATCTAAAACCATGTAAATTTTATGCAAATTTTGAGTCCTATGTCTATTGTATAAAGCTGTTACTTGCTCATCACTCCAATAAGATTGATTCTCAGGTAACTGTTGATGCTAATCCAGAAAAGAAACTAGGACTCAGACTCTCCTTCCAGTATATTTCCACATTTTTTCTCGTGAAACCTGGTAATTGTGAAACTTATTTCATATCCTTCCACAGAAGGAGCAAATAGAAGAATAGAGGAAATGGTAATATAGTTGGGCCTAGAAAGACCATATTCGATAACCTGATAACTAGGGGAGACTATTTTCAACACTACACTATAGCATCTGGCCCATTAGGATATGGAGAGAGTGACCATATAATTTAATGTCAAAAGCCCTTGATACTAATGACTATGCTTGTGAGCCTGTGTGCCTGAAATAAGAACTGGGCCTAGAGCTGCAGGGTGCCTAAGAGTTACCTCCTGAAAGCCTTCATGTTGCTCATATGTGGTCAACTCTCTAAGCCAAACTCACCATGTAAATGCATTACCGTCCCCCCAGCATGGGAGATGACTCCTGGGGATAAGCTTCCCTGGCACCAAGGGATTACTACCAAGTACCAGCTGATAATGTAACTAGAAAATGACCTTGAATAAAAGGGTCAACTCAGACCAGCAGAATATCTCAGCCTACATGTAATATCGGGTGTTAAAAATACTTTTTTGACGTTGAATGAAAGGGGGAAATGGAAAGGACAAATGAGTTTATATGGCTATGAGTCTCCAAAAAGAGAGTTGGGAGGTCATCAGAGGGGTTCCCTTTATGCATGACTCAGCAGGGTCCCAGAGACAGCCAAAGTAGATACAAGCCCAGGTATTGGTATTTCTCAGGGCTACAGAGACCCCAAGTTCTATGGTCATGGCAGATGGCTCTGGAGTTCAGTGCCATGTCAGTTGGCTCTACTTTGGAGTTTATGTTCTTAAGTGTGATGGAGTTGGACTCAGATATGATCTTTGTTCACAAGCCTCTCCTATTACTTTTACCGGACCTGTGGTTGGCACTGGGGTTTGGTGTATTCTCAGGGGACCTAAATCTCTGGACTGTCCATGTAATAGCCAGGCCCTCAGCCTCAGCAGGCTTGCAACTCCTACCCTCTGGTTTATTGGACTTACCCCAGCCAGCTAACAGGGAGGTGAAGAAGGTCAACCACCCCACCAGGGAGCCAAGAGTGCCTACAACTGCAAGCAGGAGAATTGCATCCATCATCCATGTGGAATCCAAGCCCCCTCTCAATATAGAGGTGGACTGGACATAACCATCCCAGGGCCCATAGGATGGAGGAATAGAATATGGCTTACTGATATTCTATTCTGGAACTAATGTGATTAGTAATGGAAGAAAATGTAGCATTGATGTGAAGAAAGTGCCCACTATAGCTGCTGAGGGTAGGGAGAGGGAAGAAGAGATATGATGTGGGGGCATTTTCAGGACTTGGAGTTGTCCTGGGTTGTACTGCAGGGACAGTTGCTGGACATTGTATGTCCTGCCATTATCCACTGGGTGGACTGGGGGAAAGTGTAAACTATAATGTAAACCATTATCCATGTGGTGCAACAGTGCTCAAAAATATATTCACCAAATGCAATGAATGTCCTATGATGATGAAAGAGATTGATATGGGAGGAGTGGGGTGAGAGATGGGGGGGGGGGCGGGTATATGGGGACCTCATATTTTTTTAATGTAACATTAAAAAAAAATAAAGACAAAAAAAAGACAGAAAAAAAAATCAGGATGGTGCCCTGACAACCACAAGATGTATGGCACAATATATTAATAGGTTTACAAATTTTGAGATAGATATTTTTTAAGTTTTAACAATTATTAAAGGCCTGAAGTTATGCATTTTAATACTCTTTTGCTAAAAGCAAGTTTACTACTATATCCTCCTTTCAAATTGGGGGTTTTAACTCGTCCAGGCCACCTCCCTGCTACATCAAATAGCAAAATAGCTTTGTGATCATTAAGGTCAGGGAAACTTGTCATATTGATTCCTCATTAATAGACCATCAATTACATATCAACTCACATTAAAATGCTTCATTCAACAGTACAAATATTTATTGTTGTAGATGGCATAATGGCTCCCAAAGATGTCTACATCCAAATCCTAGGAAATCTAGGAATATGTTACCTCACCTGGGAAAACAGACCTTGCAGATGTGATTAAGTTAAGGGATTTGAGATGGTGAGATTATCCTGAATTATCTGGGTGGGTTGAGTACAATCACAAGGGTCCTTATAAGAGAAGAATAGGAGGGTCAGGGAAGGAAATGTGGCAAAAAAAGCAGGGGTCAGATAGAGAGAGCGAGACTGAAGATGCTATGCTGCTAACTTTGAAGATGGAGGAAGAGGTCACAAGCCAAGGAATGCAGGTGGCTTCTAGAAGCTGTAAAGGGCAAGTAAACAGGTTCTCCTCTAGAGCATCCAGAGGAACCAGCACTGCCCACACCTTAACTTTAGCCCACTGAGATGGATTTTGGATGTCTTACTTCTAGAACAGTAAAATAATAAATTTGCACTGTTTTGAGGCACTAAGTTGGTAGTAGTTTATCATCCACACCTAACCACCCTTCTTCCAATCCACCCTCCACAGAGTGAAAACACAGATCTTAAGCAAATTCTGTGTTCAAATATTCTCAATAACCACCTCCCAATTTTCCCATAGTCCTCTGCCTATACTTCAATTGTGTTACAAAACTACAAATTCTTATTCATCTATGTCTTCCCACTACCTAACCCAACACTGGTACATAGTAGATATAGTGCATTAATCATGACAATTTTGCTTATAAGTAACAGAAACTAAAAACAAAGCAGAAAGTGGAATTTGGTTCATATACCTGGGAAGACCTCAGGATGACTTCAAGGACTCAGATGAGTCCCTGGCAAGAGTCAACACTATGTGATTCTCCACTTGGCTCTATATCCTCCAGTGTGTTGGTTTCTTTCTGTAAACAGACACAGTGTTGAAGATAACATGGCATTACACAGCCCTAGATTCATATTCTTCCTGCAGAAAAGGAACTTCGTTTTGTAAAACCAGGGAAATAATCTGGCCCTGCTTGAGTCACAAGCCCATCCTTGATCAGTCACCATTATCAACCAAGACTGCATGGGTGAGGTACAGGTGGGGCAGCTAGAGCAATAGATCTGTTACTGACTACTAAGAGCATGTAAAGTTTAGGAGGGGAATTTCCCAAAAAGTAACAGACAGAAAAAAGCAACATCCATAACACTTCAATGAATTTTTGTTGATGGACAAATAAATCAATGTTTTAAGAGACGGTGACATGTATGCAAAGAAACCACATATAACAGTAATGACTTACATTGTACACTGGAATACATTGTACACTGGACTTGAATATATTAACTCAAAAGGATTTTTAAGTTAAACTATTTTTTATTAGAGAAGTTATAGTTTTGCAGAAAGATCAAGCAAAAACACAGAGCTTCCATATACCTCACTCACCCACACAGTGTTGTTATTAACACTTTGCATTAGCGTGGTACCTTTGTTGCAATTAATGAAACAATATTATTATAATTACAGTATTAACTAGATACCATAGTTTACATTAGGGTTGACTGTGTTGTACAGTCCTATGGTTTTTAAAACTTTTATTCCTGTAACATATATACAACCTAAAATTTCCCCATTTAACCACACTTAAATATGTAATTCAGAGCTGTTAATTACATACACAATATTTTACCATCACCACCACACATTACCAAAACTTTTCAATCGCTCCAAACAGAGGTTCTATACTAATTAAGCATTACCTCTCCAGTCCCAATCTGGCCCTCTGAAACCTGTATTCTAGTTTTTAACACTAAGAATTTGTTTATACTAATTATTTTATCTCAGTGAGATCATACAATATTTGCCCTACTCGGTTGACTTATTTCACTCAATATGATGAATTGAAGGTTCATCCATATTATCACACATATTAGAATTTCATTCTTTCAAAAACTGAATAATATTCCATTGTATGTATATACCACATTTTGCTTATTCATTAATCTGTTGATGGGCACTGAGGTTGCTTCTATCTTTTGGCAATTGTGAATCATGCAGTTATAAACATTGGTGTGCAAATGTCTGTTCAAGTCCCTGTTTTCAACCTAGAAGTGGGATTGAAGAATGATATGGTAAATCTATAATCAACTTCCTGAAGAACCATCGAACTGTTTTACACTGAGGCTATACTATTTTTATATTGCCACTAACAATGAACATGTGTTTCTATTTCTCTTCAACCTCTACACTTATATTCCATTTCTTAAATAGTAACCATTCTAGTGGGTGAGAAATTGTATCTCATTGAGGTTTGGATTTGCATTTCTCTAATGGCTAATAATGCTAATGATGTCTATTCAAGCCTTTTGCCCAATTTTATTGTGTTTTCTTTTTAATCTTTTTTGTTATTGAGTGACAGTGTTCTATATATTATGAATATTGAACATTAGGAGATTTGTGGTTTCCAAATATTTTATGCCATTCATTAGGTGTATTTTTACTCTCATGATGAAGTTCTTTGACGCATAAAAATATTTAATTTGATGAAGACCTATTTACCTATTTTTTTCTTTTGTTCCTTGTGCTTTTGGTATAAAAGTTAAGAACCATTGCCTAACAAAAGGTCCTGAATTTGCTTTCCTATGTTTTCTTCCAGAAGATTTATAGTTAAAGTTTTTGTTCTTATATTTGGGTCTTTGATCAAATTTGAGTTAATTTTTGTGTATGAAGTGAGATGGGGGTCAACCTTCATTATTTTGCATAAGGTTATCTAGTTTTCCCAGCACTATTTGTTGAGAAACTATTATTTCCCCACTGAGTAGATTAGCATGCTTGCCAAAAATCAGTGAGCCAGGAAGTGGGTGTGGCTCAATCAGTTGGGTTCCCATCTATCATATGGGCCCTGGGTTCGCATCCTGTGGCCTCCTTGTGAAGGCAGGCTCACCTGCATGCTGCGGAGAGCTGTCGGCCCCTACACCACGGATAGCCAACTCAGCAAGGTGACGCAACAAAAAGGGAGAGAAATAAAAAAAAAAAATACAGAAGAGTGCACGCAGCAAATGGACACAGAGAGCAGACAACAAGCAAGCCACAAGCGGGGAGGGAAATAAATAAAGAATAAATACAGTAACAGAAGAATGCACAGTGAATGGACACAGAGCAGAAAGCATGTGAAAAGCCACAGGGAGGGGTGATTTTTAAAAAAAAGTAAAGCAGAGCTTGTTAAAAAAAAAAAAACCAATGAGCCAGTGGAGCAGGTATAGCTCAGTAGTTGAATGCTTGCTTTGCATGTGTGAGGTTTAGAGTTCAATCCCCAGTACCTCCAAAAAAAAAACAAAAACAAAACAATCAGCCTCAGATGTGAGGGTTTATTTCGGAATTCTCAATTCAATTCCTTTGGTCTATATGTCTGTCTCTGTGCCAGCACTGTTGTGTTTTGATTACTATAGTTTTGTAACACATTTTGAAATTGGAACGTATGAATCCTCTTTGTTCTTCATTTTCAAGATGTTTGACTTTCAGAGGCCCATACTCTTCCATATAAATGTGATTATTGGTTTTGACAGTTTTGCAAAGAGGACTGCTGAAATTTTGATTGGGATTGCTTTGACTCTATAAATCACTTTGGATCAAATTGACATCTTAGTGTTCCAAACCGCGAGTGCACAGTGTCCTTCCACTTATTTAGGTCTCTTTTGATTTATTTTAGCTATCTCCTGTAGTTTTCCATGTTCAAGTCCTTCACATCCTTGGTTAAATATGTCCCTAGATATTTGAGTCACTACTTTACTGTTGTAAATGGATATTTTCTTGAATTCCTCTCCAGATTGTTCTTTATAAGTGTAGAGAATCACTGCTGGTTTTCACATATTGATCTTGTACACCACCACTTCGCTGAATTCATTTTTTTATTTCTAGGAGCTTTGTTGTGGATTTTTCAGAATTTCCATTTATACAATCATGTTATCTGCAAATAGGGAAAGTTTTACCTCTTCCTTTCCAATCTGTCTTTTATTTCTTTTTCTTGCCTAGTTCCTCTGGCTAGAACTTCCAGTCAGTGCATATTGAAGAACAATGGTGACAGTGGGCATTTTTGCCTTGTTCTAGATCTTAGAAACCATTTAGTCTTTCACCATTGAGTATAATATTAGCTGTGGATTTTTCTTACATGCTTTTAATCATATTGAAGAAGTCTCCTTCTAATCTTCATTTTCTATAGGATTTTTTTTTTTCAAAGAAGTGGTGCTGGATTTGTCAATTTCTTTTCTGTATCAAACAAGATGACTGTGGTTTTTTCTTCATTTTGTTAATATGATTTATTACATGAATCTATTTTCTTATGTTGAACCACCTTGCATAAATGGTAAAAATCCCACTTATTTAACTGTATAATTCTTTCAGTGTGTTACTGGATTTAGTTTGCTAGCATTTTCTTAAGAATTTTTGCCTTTATATTCCCAAGGAATATTAGTGTATAATCTCCTTCTCTTGTGGTATCTTTACCTGGTTTTGGTATGAGGGTGATGTGAGTCTCATAGAATGAGTTAGGGAGTGTTTTCTCCTCTTCAATATTTTGGAAGAATTTGAGAAGGATTGGTATTAATTCGTCTTGAAATATTTCATAAAATTCACAAGTGAAGTCACATAATACTGGGCTTCCCTTTGTTGGGAGGTTTTTGATGACTAATTTTACTAGTTATTGGTGTATTGAGATCTTCTATTTCTTCTTGAGTCAGTTTGGGTAGTTTGTGTTTCTAGGAATTTGTCATTTCATCTAGGTTATGTAATTTGTTGCCATACATTTGTTCATGGTATCCTCTTATAATTTTTTTTATGTATATGTGGTCAGTAGTAATCCCCCTTTCATTTCTGATTTTAGTTATTTGTATCCTTTCTCACTTTTCTTTGGCTGTCTAAATTTTTGTCAATATTACTGATCTTTCCAAAGAATCAACTCTTGGTTACATTGATAATCTATGGTATTTTTTTCAATTTAAAAACAATTTATTGAAGTATATAATTCATACATGAACATACATAAACAGTAAGTGTATAGTAAAAGTTATGAACTTACAAAACAAATATGCAAAGCATCATACAGGGCTCCCATACATCACCCAACTACAAACACCTTGCATTGTTGTGAAACATGTATAACATATTATGAAAGAACATCATCAAAGTATTACTAACTATAGTCCATAACTTACATTTGGTGTATGTTCTCCCAACCCACCCTATTGGGTTTTTATTTTTTTGTTCATAAACCATACAATTTATCTAATGGCATTTGGTATACACTCAATGGCATTTGGTATAATCACTGAGTTGTGCATTCATTACTCAAAAATAAATAAATACAACTAAAATACAACCACTATCATACCCATATGTTAGTGCTACTAATTACAAATCCTATGATGTACTTTCACCATTTCTATTCATTTCCAAATATTTACAAACACTTTTTACCAATTCTGTACACATTAAACCTCAGCTTTCAATTCTCTCACCACATTGTATTCTCTGGTGACTTACATTCTAGTTATTAACTCCATGAGTTTACTCATTATATTTAGTCTATAATAGCAAAATCATACAATATTTTTCCTTCTGTGCCTGACTTGCTTCACTCAACAAAATGTCCTACAAGTTCATCCACATTGTCATATGCTTCATGACTTTACTTCTTACAGCTGAATAATATTCCATCACATGTATATACCCAGTTTGCTTACTCATTTCTCAGTTGATGGACCCCTGGGTTGTTTCCATCTTTTGTCAAATTGTGAATGATATCACTATGAACATCCATGTGCAGATGTCTATTCATGTCACTGCTGTCAATTCTTCTGGTTATATACCTAGTAGTAGTATTGCTGAATCACATGATAGATCTATATCTAACTTCTTCCTTTAGAACTGTTAAACAGACTTCCACAGTGGGTGTACCATTCTACATTCCTACCAACAGTGAATAAGCATTCACATTTTTTCATGTGTTTTTTTTGCTATTTGAATTTCTTCTTTAGAAAAATGTCTATTCAGTTCTTTTGCTCATGTTTTAATCAGGTAATTTGTCTTTTTATTATTGAGTTGTAGGATCTCTTATATATCATGGATATTAGATCCTTGTCAGATGTGTGATTTCTAAATATTTTCTCCCATTGAGTTGGCTAACTTTTTATCCTCTTCATAAAGTCCTTTGAGGTGCAGAAGTGTTTTATTTGAGGAGGTCCAATTCATCTATTTTTTCTTTTGTTGCTTGGGGTGTAAGAGACTTCCCCTCCACCTACGTCAAGGTCTTGTAGATGTTTCCCTAGATTATTCTAGAAGTTTTGTGGTCTTGGCTTTTATGTGTAGGCAAAACTGGCAAAACTGTCCATCAGATATGATGTTGAATTTTAAATACTGACAGATAAAGAGACACTAAGAGAGTTCACAACTCTCTTTGATCCATTTTGAGTTGATTCTCATTTATCATATTGTTCGAGTTCTCTTTCCTTGTTGATCTTTTGTCTAGTTGCTCTATCTATTGATGTGAGTGATGGGTTGAAGTGTCTAACTATTATTGTAGAGATGTCTATTGCTTCTTTAAGTTTTGCCAGAGTTTGTCTTACGTATTTTGGGGCACCTGGTTAGGTGCATAGATAGATATGACTGTTACTCCTTCCTGGTAGACTGTCCCTTTTATTAAAATTTAATGGCATTCTATATCTCTTATCACTTTTTTCCATTTAAAGTCTGTTTTGTCTGACACCAGTATAGGCACCTCTGCTCTCTTTTCATTACTATTTGCATGAAATACCTTTTTCCACCTTTCTGTCTATTTGCATCCTTGGGTCTGAGAGGAGTCTCCTATAGACAGCATATGGATAGCTCATGTTTTCTTATCCATTTTGTCAGCCTATGTCTTTTGATTGGGGAGTTTAATCCATTAACATTCAATGTTATTACTGTAAAGACATTACTTACTTCAATCATTTTATCCTTTGGGTTTCATATGTCATATCTTATTTTTGCCCATCTTTTTACCTTTGTGGTTACCCTTCCTGATAGTCTTCCCTTCTACATTTCCTCCAAGCCTCTCTCTCTTCTCCTCTTTTCTGGCTGTAGGGCTCCCTTTATTGTATCCTGCAGAGCTGGATTCTTGTCTGTGAACTCTCTTAGTGTCTGTTTATCTGTGAATATTTTAAACTCAGTCATATCTGAAGGACAGTTTTTCCAGATAAAGAATAGCTGGCATATTTTCTCTTTCAGAACCTTAATTATATCCTATCAGTGCCTTCTCACCTCCATGGTTTCTAAAGAGAAATCCACACTAAGTTTAATTGGATGTCCCTTTTTTGTGATGTTTTGCTTTTCCCTTGCTGCTTCCAGAATTTCTCTTTATCTTTGGCATTTGACATTCTGAATATTATGTGCCTTGGGGTAGGTCTATTTGGATATTTTCTAATTTGAGTAAGCAATGCTTCCTGGACATGGATATTTATGTCTTTCATGATAGGAAGTTTTTGGCCATTATTTCCTCAAATATCCTTTCTGCCCCCTTTCCCTTCTCTTCTCTTTCTGAAACTTCCATAACACGTATGTTGGTATACGTCATACTATCATTCAACTCCCTGAGCTGGTGCTCAATTTTTTTCTATTCTTTTCTCTCTCTGTTCTTTTCTCATTTCAATTTCAGTTGTTCTTTTCTCTGCATCACTGATTCTTTCTTCCATTATTTCAAATCTGTTCTAGTATGCCTTTATTGTATTTTTAGTCACATATTGTGTCTCATGCACATAAGCTCTATTATTTTTAAGATTTCAAATTTTTCTTTGTGCTCACCTAATGTCTTCTTACTGGCTTTCATTTCTTTAGCCATGTTGTATTTCAACTCCATGATCTGATCTATGAGATCTGTATAAACATCAGTGATTAGTTGTTTCAAGACTTCTCTGGCACTTAGATTTGTTTCTTTGCCTATGTCATATCTTCCTTTTCCTTAGTATGGCTTGTAATTATTTCCTGATGTCTAGATACCTGAATCTCTGATCATCAGTTTCTCTCTTGCTTCGGGATTTACTGTTAAGTACCTGTGTGCCACCACTGTTTTTTGACTCTTGGTTAAACTTGTTTGAGATGTTTTGAATCCCCCTGTTTGATTACTCAAGCCAGGGCTAAGGACCCAGTAATGGGGTGCAAGCCAATTTCCAAGGGCCTTGAAGTAGGGGGCAGTGAAGGCATCTGTTGGCCTCTTTTATTTATTATTCTCCCCTTTTTGTACACTTTTATGGTCTGCCAGCAGATGGCGCTCTTTGGCAGACCTCTCAGCTCAGACCCCTGTGTTGGGGGGTGGGGAATGCATTCAGTGTAACTCCACAGTGGGTAGTGCAGAAGCAACCTCCTCAAAGCTGGCCAAGCCTCACAAACAAACTTTCTTAAAAGCTGTCCTCCTTTGGCTGGCTGCACCCTCCCTCAGCAGCCAGCCCAGGGCAGTAGGGAGGGTGTTTGAGAAGGCAAATGATCTTTAGTTCCCTGCCAGTTCTCAGTGCAAATAGTGTCATGGCCCCAATGGCCTGGAAGTACACAACACCGCCAATGCAGCAGACCAAGTTCACTGGCTAAAATCTGGTTTTCTGTAGGTTGTGTATTCCTCCCCTTTCTTGAGGAAAAGAACACCTACAACCCTCTCAGTCCACAGCCATGGCAGTCCACAGACTGCTGTTTACTCTGAGGGTGGGGAGATGGGAGATGCTTCTGCAGCTTTATTTATGAGATTTTTCAGCCCCTTGGGACTCCTTTCCTTCACCCCTCTCTCTTCTGGGTGGTATCTCTCCTTCCCCTTGTGTCCTGAGCCCCAGAGCAGCCCTCCAGGCAGTTTCTGCCTATTCTCTAGCTACTATTTCTGGGAAAGAAGTGATCCCTCTGTCTCTCTAATCTTCCATCTTCCTGGAAGTCTCCCTGTTGTTGTTGGGTTTTTTGGTTTTGTTTTGTTTTTAATGCTCTATTTCATTAGCTCCATTCTCATCTTTATTATTTACCTCCTTCTACTTGCCTTGGGTTTAGGCTGCTCTTCTTTTTCTAGATCCTCCAGTTGTGAGGGTGGGTTTAGGCTGCTCTTCTTTTTCTAGATCCTCCAGTTGTGAGGGTAGATCTCTGATTTGAGATAGTTCCTCTTTTTTAATATAACTATTTAGAGCTATAAATTTCCCTCTCAGCATTACCTTTGCTGCATCCCATATGTTTTAGTATGTTTTGTCTTACTTTCAAGTTATTTGCTTTCCTCAAGATATTTCCTACTTCTCTTAGTGATTTCAATTTTTACTCTTTGATTGCACATGTTAATTTCTACATATTTGTGATTTTTTTAGTTCTCCATCTCTAATTGATTTGTGATTTCACTCCATTGTGGGCAGAGGTGATATATAATTTTGATATTTTTAAATTTATTGAGACTTGTTTTGTGAGATAACATATAGTCTGTCCTGGAGAATAACCTATGTCGCCTGGGGAAAAATGCATTCTTCTGCTGTGGGGTGAAGTGTATGACTATGAATGACTGTTAGGTCTAGTTGGTTTATAGTATCATTCAAGTCTTCTGTTTCTTTATTGATTTTCTTTCTAGATGTTCTATCCATTATTGAAAGTGGTATATTGAAGGCTCCTATTATAATATAGAATTATCTTTTCTCTTTTAAAGTCTGTCAATGTTTGCTTCATATATTTTGGAGTTTTGCCACTAGATGCATAATTTAATTTTTATGACTTCTTGTGTTGACCCTTTTATCAGTACATAGTGACCTTCTTTTTTCCTTATAACAGTTTTTGGCTTAAGGTCTGTTTTATCTGATTTTAGTATAGTTAATCCAGTTCTCCTTTGGTCACTATTTCCATGGTAAATATTTTTTTCTATCCTTTCCCTTTCAACCTAATTTGCCTGTGAATATCAGCTGAGTCTCTTCTAAACAACATACAGTTGGGTCATAATATTTTATCCATTCTGCCAATCTTTGCCTTTTGACTAAAGAAAGTGCAATCTATTTACATTTAAAGTAACTGTTGATAATGTAGGACTTCCTTCTGCTATCTTGCTATTTGGTCTTTGTAAGTCTTATATCTTTTTTGTTCCTCAGTTCTTCTATTAATTACTACTTTCTTATTTATTTGATTTTTTGTAATGTATCATACTGAGTCCCTCCTTATTTCTTCCTACATAAACTTTTCAAATATTTTCTTAGTGGTTACCATGGGGTTAAAATTGAATATCCTAAACCTATTCACAATCACATATCATCTGATACCAACTTAACTTTAATAGCACGCATATGTAAAGTTCCTATATCCCTTTTCCCCCTCAAGATTTTGGTCTACTTTTTACAAATTATATCTTTCACATTGTATATGAAACTGACAGATTTATATTACTCTTCATACATTGCATTTTAGAATCTATAAAAATTAAAAAGTGGTGTTACATTCCCCAAAAAAGAAAAACAAAATATAGTAATGCTAACATATCTAATTACCTAAATATATTTACCTCTGGTAAATATATATTTACCAGAGGACTTTATTTCTTTATCTTGCTTTGATCCACTGTCTGGTGTCTTTTCCTTTCAGTCTGAAGAACTCCCTTTGAGTAATTCTGGTAGGGCAGGCCCATTGGTAATGAACTCCTTCAGCTCTTGTTTATCTGAGAATATTTTAATCTTTCCCTCATTTTTGAAAGACAATCACATGTGACATAAAATTCTAGGTTGGCAATTTTTTTCGCTCAGCACTTTAAATATTTCATCCTATTGCCTCCTACCTCCATGGTTTCTGATGAGAACTCAGCACTTAAGCTGACTGGGACTACTTGGCACACATCACATCTTTTCTCCTGCTGCTTTCAGTACTCTCTCCTCATCCTTGGCGCTCAACAGTTTGACTACTGTTTCTCTGGGCATGGTCCTCTTCCAGTTTATCCTTTTGGGTATTTGTTGAACTTTGTTAATGTGTGTATACGTATCTTTCATTAGATTTTGGAAGTTTTCAGGCATTGTTTTTTTTAAATATTCCTTCCACTCTTTCTTTTTTTCTCCTCTGGGATTCCCTTAATGCATACACTGGTAGTCTCACAATCTTTTATGCTCTGTTCACTTTTTTTTTCATTCTTTTTTCTTTCTGTTCCTGAGCTTGAGTCATTTCAATTTACTTGTATTAATAACTGTAAATTGATTCTTTCTTCTTTCAGCTCCAGTCTGCTGTTGACATCCTCCAGGGAATTTTTCGTTTCAGTTATTGTGGTTTCCAACTCCAGTGTTTCTGTTTGGGTCCATTTCTATCACTATATTGAGATTCTTATATTGTTCATGCATTTTTTTCCTGATATCATTTCATTCTTTCTTCATATTTGCCTTTATTTATTGGCACATATTGAAGATCATATTTTTAAAGTCTTTGTCCAGTATGTGCAGTCTGTTCTTCAATAATGGTTTCTGAATCATTTATCTTCTTGCTTTAAAAAAAAAAAATACATTGGTTTTTTTTTCTCTCTCCCCCCACCCCCACCCCGGTTGTCTGTTCTCTGTGTCTATTTGCGTCGTCTTCTTTGTCCGCTTCTGTTGTTGTCAGCTGCACAGGAATCTGTGTTTCTTTTTTGTGTGTCATCTTGTTGTGTCAGCTCTCCATGTGTGCGGCACCGTTCCTGGGCAAGCTGGGCTTTCTTTCGCACTGGGTGGCTCTCCTTATGGGGTGCACTCCTGCACTCCTTGCGTGTGGGGTTCCCCTATGTGGGGGACACCCCGGCGTGGCAGGGCACTCCTTGCGCACATCAGCACTGCGCATGGGCCAGCTCCACATGGGTCAAGGAGGCCCAGAGTCTGAACCATGGGCCTCCCATGTGGTAGACAGACGTCCTCTCCACTGGGCCAAGTCCGCAGCCTCTTCTTGCTTTTTTTAATGGGCCATCATTTCTTGTTTCTTTGTCTTGCAATCTTCTATTACTCACTAAACATTTTAATGTTAACGTGTTTGCTCTGGGATTCAGTCCTCGAGCTATCTATTCCTTAGGTTTATATTGAGGAAGTGATATGATTGAGCTTTCTTTATGACTGAGCTTTCTTTGAATGTCAGGCACTAAAGAAAACAAACCAACCAAGGCAAAACACCCCAAACAGTCTTCACAGTTTGGCTCTGTATTGATTGGTACTCTCCTTCAGAGTTTTGTCCTCCTTTCAAAATGACCAACCCAAAATGGAATTAGGTTTCAAGATCCTTTTCATCATTTTGTCCCTGCATCTTGTCCTGCACCTTGCACTTGCTCATGACCTTAGGTACTCCCCAGTTCACAGGAATCTGAATGTTCCCTCCATTCCCTATGAAACAGACTTTCCTCCCCTCCTGAGAGGTCAACTGTATGATTTAAAGCAATAATCATTTGCCCCTGGCCATTTTGGTTTAATTGTTACCCACGGGGCTCTAACTCTCTCCGAGATTTTTCTGACTTCAGGGCAAGTTCTGGGAGGGAAGAGAGACAGGTTTCCTGCTCCGTCTTCTGGCTGCCACCTGATAGATTGGCAGTAACTAACAGGCACCCCAGAATGCACACAGGGATTGCTCTGCTCTCTCCAGAACTGTGCCAGGGACCCACAATGGGAGTGCAGGTTGGCACTGGTGAGGGCTTGAGTGAGGGGGTAGCCAGGGTGCCAGGAGTCTCTCCTATGGTTTTTAAGCTTGATTTTCTTGATTTGGCATTCGCTGATCCAGTCACTTAGCTGTTAACAGAATTTTGATGGCTTTGCCAGTTTTTGCTTGTTCAAAGATGCTGTGGGGCAGCTTGAAGCAAGTTACGCCACCTTCTTAGTCCATGAGAAATCCAAACCAGAAATATTTTATTCAGGACTACTTCAGGAAGCACTTTCCTCGTGGGAAAATGTCTATTGAGAATACTCCAAAAAATAGCCTCTAGTAACCAATACGATGATGAGTTCAATCTTCCCTCAAGGCAATTAGCAGAACCAAATTCTCACCTAGAAAGTTGTCATCAAGTATCTCCTTTTGGTTGATTGTCTGAACTCACATGACCATCGTGTTCTGGTTACAGATTTTGTCTGTGTGTGGAGAGGTGGCTAAGATTTGACTAAGCAGTTAAAATGTAATCCAAATGCTTCTGAACATTTAACTACCGTTGTCAGAGGGAAAAACCATTTATAATGTAGAAATGACAGGGTTCAGGGACTGAATTTGGCTGCCTTCTCAGCCACCTTTGAATAGACCTTCCAGATGAGGTATTTGGTCACAGAGTTCACAGAGGTGTTAAGTACAAAAGTATTCCTGAAAAAATCCTTTGGAATGTAGGCTTGAAAAATTACAGTATGGATATATTGAGGGAAGCCTGAAAACAGACCCTCTATCAGCCTTTAGGACAAACTTCCTATGGCAGATACAGCAGCATTTTCTGTCCTTTGATGGACAAAATCCTAGTACTGATGCCCTTCCCTATACTGTTTATAGGGCAGTTTAGTCCCCAAATCCCCTCCTAAAATCACCAGGAGAAGGAAGAACACTGAAGAGAAAGGACAAGTGATGGTTTTCCTGGCCTCTGGAAATACTTGCCCAACAGAAAGCAAACATTTTTTAGCCAGAGAACAATCAGAGGTACAGTATACTTCTATAAAAAATTACAAAAAGCCAGACATTTTCTAAAAATGATTTGCTCAAGATGATAGATTTGGTCATCTTAAAGGAAATTTCCTAGACTGTAGCTTCACAAGCTACCTTTACTCCCCCCATAAAGATGGACAGGAGAAGTGAAGAATTAAGACCTTCCTTGAACAATTCACTAGCCCATCTCGTCTTGTGGCTGTGTTTCCTACAAAGTAAAATATGAATGACTGCTTTCATCCAGGGACATCAAACATTGTGGTAAGAACTGAGTCATGGTCATTGGCAAAGCAGATTTCAAATACTGTCTCTTCCACACATTGGCTGAGACTTTGGACAAGTTACATAGACTTTATACACTTCAGCTGCTTCATCTGCAAAGTGGGTGTAGTAAGCCTACTTCATCGGATTGTCATAAATATTAATTAGATAATACATGTAAAGTGCTTAGCACAGTGTGTAGCACAGAGTAAAACAACCAAAAAATGTTATGCTTTATTATTTATTTCTTAAACATTGCTGACAATAATTCCCCATAAAAAGTGAGCAGAGAATTTCAATTTAATTAGTTCAACAGTTTGTTCATTTCATGGAAATTTTTTTGCACTTATGATTTTTATATTAGATACATATATATAATAGCCATATTGTCTGCAAGTAAAACTTCTCCAAACATGAAAAGTACATAAAAACACACACCTCCATATATTATGGTAATATCTAAGGACATCAAGGAAAAAGAAAAAATCTGCAAGCTTCTAGAGAGAAACTGCAGATCACATAAAATAAACAAAAATCAGATTGATATCAGACTTTTCAACAGCAGCATTGGAAGACAATGGAATAATGTTTTTAAAATATATAATTTTTTAATATTTAATTTTAAATATTTAAATATTAATTAAATCTTTAATATTAATAAGACAATGGAGTAATATTTTTGAAATATTTAAGTAAAATAACTTTGATCAAAGAGTTTTCTATCTAGCAAAATTGCCATGCAAATGTGAGGCATAATAAGAAATCGTTCCCAAGTGTAGAGGCCTTAGAAAGTTTCTCTTACAAACTAAGTTCTTTTATAAGTCATTTACCTCCATTTTGTCTTCAAATCATTTCCTTTTGTATATCTTTACTTTACTTCCAGGAGTCCTATTCCTAGTTGTTCACATTTCTACTTCTATCCATACCTATTTGTTTGCTTATTTTTTTTATACATGCCTCTGCCTTACGAAAGTCAGTTTACTGTTCCAATTCAATGATTTGTTATATATCCCATGTATTTTTATTTTAACTAAAACTTAATATTTTCACTTTGCTTTAATATTTTGTTTTATATAATGAGTCTATTTCTTACCTTCTTAAGCATTTTATTATATTTATTTCAAACTCTTCATCCTCCTCTTCTAACATTTCTGTTTCAGATAATACATGTAGCCCTTGGATGTGTAGTTATTTTGGCCTGAGGGTTAATTTCCCCATGAGGATATCAGCCACTCTGTATATTTTAAATAAATTAAAGAAGAAAAAACAAACCTC
Source organism: Dasypus novemcinctus (assembly GCF_030445035.2). NCBI lineage: Eukaryota > Metazoa > Chordata > Mammalia > Cingulata > Dasypodidae > Dasypus > Dasypus novemcinctus. Next base: position 108,009,645 of record NC_080685.1, on the reverse strand, counting down.
ACTGTGGCAAACCCAGGCACCCCCAAACCACTGTGTATTACCTTGGTTTGTTAGCCAATGCCTCAGCCAACTTCAGTGGTAGAACTCCATCTTTTTTTTTTTTCAAGATTTATTTATTATTTATTTCTCTCCCCTTGCCGCCCTCCCCCAGTCGTCTGCTCTCTGTGTCCATCTGCTGTGTGTTCTTCTGTGACCGCTTCTATCCTTATCAGTGGCACTGGGAATCTGTGTTTCTTTTTGTTGCATCATCTTGCTGTGTCAGCTCTCTGTGTGTGTGGCGCCATTCCTGGGCAGTCTGCACTTTCTTTTGCGTTGGGTGGCTGCTCTCCTTACGGGGTGCATTCCTTGCACGTGGGGCTCCCCTACACGGGGGACACCCCTGCATGGTAGGGCACTCCTTGCGTGCATCAGCACTGCGCATGGGCCAGCTCCACACGGGTCAAGGAGGCCGGGGGTTTGAACCGTGGACCTCCCATGTGGTAGGCGGACGCCCTAACCACTGGGCCAATCCACTTCCCAAAACTCCATCTTTAACCTATAGGAAGAAGAACCCTTTGGTGAAGGCAATCTCCCTAAATTCTAATTCATGAGCTCTATGGATCAGAAGTGATGGGAGCAGGAACCTCTCCCTCACCAGTGCTTTTCTGCTATCGTGTATCGAAGGGGCAGGTGGTGACTATTACTGTTTCAAAGGCAAGAGCAGAATTTAGAAAGCCTCACTTCCTCCTCAGGGTACTTTTCTCCCTTGGCTGCAACCAACATGTACCAGGGCAAATAGCTGTTTCTCAAAATTTGTTGGTTAGTTGGTTTATTCATTCTTTTTCTTAAAATTTTATTGACAAATACCATATACACATGAACTTACATAATAAGTATATATGTAAGCTGTGAACTTATAAAACAAACATACATATCATCATACAAGGCTCTCATATATCACCCTACCAAGAACACCTTGCATTGTTGTCAAACATTTTTATAAACTATGAAAGAACATTGTCAAAATATTACTACTAGCTATAGCCCTATTTCTTACATTTGGTGTGTTTTTACCCCAACCCACCCAAGTTTTAACACCCTCTATTAGTATTATATATTTGTTATATTTCATGAGAGAATGTTCTTATATTTCTCCTGTTAACCACAGTCCATCTTCCATCACAGGATTTCCTGTGTTATATGGCCCCATGTTTTGTTCAACCCATTCAAATTGTATGTTTAGTGGCTCTCAGTTTCATCACAGAGTTATACTGTTGGCACCTCAATTTTAGAACATTTTCATTACTCCAAAAAGAAAAATCCCATACCTCTAGAGACGCCCCTCTTGTTGTCCCTTAGAATTGATATAAACATCTTCTTTCACAACTGCAAATTCTTGAGATCCATGTTTTCTTTCTATTCATTTGTATTCTTCTCTCTAGGATTAATTGGGGAGGAGGACACCATCTTGGCCACAACCAGAAACCTTCCGACACAGGTTAAAGACAGACTTCCTGCAGTATAAATGAAAGTGAAATTGTGTATTAACTTATACTAAAATTGCTCAAGTGAGTCTTTTGCCCAATGCACACAATGCCAACCCAGGGACACCTGGATTTCAAGAAGTGTTTATTAGCAAAGGCCAGCCCAGGGAAGACAGGTAGACAGTAATTTCCTCAAATCCGTCTCCCAAGTTGAAAGCTGTGGGGAATTTTTGTGATTTTGTGGGGGCTGCTTTAGTATAATGAGGCAGATGGAGAGAGATGACAAAGGGTAGGAAGGTGGGTTTTAGCTGAGCATGTGCTGTTTCAAAACATGCTTGGTCATGCATGGTATGTAAGAAAATGGCAGTGCAAAGGGCGTGATTTTTATTGTTATAATGAAGCAAGGGTAATTTTTGGGTCAAGCGTCTCTTAACTGTGCAAACCAGTTTAATCTAGTTCCAGAGTGACAAACGAGTTCTAACCCGGATCATGGATAATCTCATTACTATGCATAGGGTGAGATAATTTTCCTATTAATATACATAAAGGGGATGGGGTTTTAAAACTAGGGAAGTAGAAACTTAAAATAAATCAGGAAAGGTTTCTTCTGTCAGGAGTTAGAGAAGCAACAGCTTCAATATAAATTCATAAATTATTACATTAAAGGATTATTATACTCCTCAAACCCCCCAAATCCCAAATGTCACCGTTTTTCACATCTATCGTCTTCTATTTTAACATCAGTCCCTAATCGTACATGCCCCTCAGCGTTTTTACCCCGTTAGCCTGAGCCATTCTTTCGCTGCCTTGCTGTCATGAACTCCAGTTTCCACACTCCTGACAGGAGGCAGATCACTTCTAGCATGTCAGACACATTTATTAGCATTCTCTTTTCCCTCTAGCTTGTTAAGGATTTGCTAATTGAAATGAATTAAAAATCTTTTAGTTAAAATTAGTCTCTGGCATCAAGTTTTCCATGTTGTTTCTGATCTGGCAATACGTTTCCTCTCAGATCCCTTTCAAACTGCCTTTCCTTCCAGTACTCTGTTGCAAGCATCCCAGTAAGGTCCATGCTTACTTAATACAAAGCGGTTCTCTCAGTTCATACCCCATTAGCTGAATTCCTTCACAAGCACACTCCCTCTCAATTAGCTCTGGAATGTGGTATAAAGGAAACAGCACTAAACGGAGGGCCCGGCTCGTATCCGTCCTCTCCCAGAAACTAGAGGCACGACAAGAGCAAAATCGCATCGCCGTCCTCAGGTTTTTCACCCACAAAGTGAGATTAACTTTGGAAAAGTTTGAAATAAACTATTGCAAAGGTTCCAGACTCCACAATTCTATTATTTAGAGTGGAGTCCTCCAGACTCTCCTTAAGCGCTCACATTTCTCAAGTTAATACGAGACTCTCTGCAGACCCCTTCAAGCTTTCCTTTCTCCCCACCCTACAACTCAGGGCATTTCACACATAGACGAGCAGTGTAAAGGAACACCCCTGTACATCATTTCTTTTCATCAGCACAAAATTGTACACTTAATAATTAATAAATTTAATCGAAGATTGACCCAACTGAAATATATATAATAAATGCAACATTAGAGGTGTTATCATAATTTAGCAGTCCACTTATGAGCAAAAGGCACCATTAAACACATCAGCGAGGCTAAGTCCCCAGCATTATCCAGACCAGCAAAAAGGAATTCTCCAGACAGTTAAAAACTCTTAAGGAATACATTTCTAAAAATCTTCATTTGGCCCTGACCCATGAACCAGAAATCAGAGTAGCCTCCTAACCTGAAGGTGCACTAGGAAATGCATTGAATTATTTTTAACTTCTTAAAAAAAGTTTGAATTTAGTATAAATGTGGGACAAAGGATGGCATTGGTTCCTATTTTATTAAAAGCAGTTGCCTGTTTTAAATATGACTAAGCCAAACTACTCCAGAGTTCACTATGCCAGTCACTTAGCACAAAGCAACTATTATTACAAGTCTGTCTTTTTTAGTGGTATGAGGTTTGTAGCTTCTGGGAGTTGGAGCAGAGTTTCCTAAGCTCTCCAGGAGGAGTGGGTGGACCCATGGAAGCACGGTCCTGTATGTCCATCAAAGTGAAACTGGAAAATCTCAGCCAGGCAGTCCTGGCTTCTCTTTGGAGTCTTGCTCCCCAAGTGGCTCTTCAAACCAACTCCCTGAATTCCAACACCAACAACATTCTAAAGGCTGTGCTTCAAAGTCACAAGTTTTTGTGCTACACTATCTGGTTACAAACTTATGAAAATGAATAACTCCCCAGTTCCTTTATTACATAAAGTGTGCAAACCCTCTATAATATTGGGACTCCCATTTTGATTACCATAATGTGGAAACTCCAGAATTTCCTTATATCTGCCTGCATATATCCTCCCCATGGATGGCTGTATCACATTGCATGCACGCGTTTTTACATAGTTAGGGGTCAGCAAACTTTTTCTAGAAAGGGCCAGATAACAAACACACTTGGCTTTGTGGACCATAAGGTCCCTTTCACAACCACTCAACTCTGCCATTGTGGCTCCAAAGCAGCCCTAGACAGTTCATTAATATGAATGGGCATGGCTGTGTGCCAATAAAACTTTATTTACAAAAACAGGCAGTGAGCCAGACTCAGCCCATGAAACATAGCTAGCTGACCCCTTGCCTGGGCAACCTTTCCATAAAACAACCAGATCAGTTCATTATGCACCCACTCTAAAATGGGCTGGGGTTTTTACTTAGCAAAGTATTGGACTCACTCTAAAGTATATTTTCCCTCTTTTTGTATTTTTATTCTGACACAAATAAGCAAGTAGTGATATATTTTGGATTTAGACTTTTTCATAATGATTGGAAATTTAAACACTGTTTTGCCAAAATGCAATAACAAGTCATTTATTTTAGGCTTTACAATTTATGAAGTTCTTTGACATTTCATTTTGACATTTCATCTAATCATCAAAAGAACACTATGAAATAATTATTATTTTTCTCTTCCTAATTTGTATCTGTAAACTAAGAGGCTAATGTTTTGGTCAGAAAATGTTGGAGCCAGGATTTGAACCCAGATTTAACACCAAAACCATTCCAACTTCATTTTCCAAAACTGAATGATAATGAAAATAGCCTTCCTGCTTTGAACATAAGCCTAATGATATTGTTCAATGAGCTTTGAATCCAGCAAGTGTGAACTTCATTGAGCCATACTTTCTCCTTTTAATTCAAAAGGTAATCTTGAGAAACTGCAATTCAACATACACTACTGTATATATATATAACATTCAATACACAAAAACATTCCCCTGATTTACATCTCATAATGCAACCAAAATTTTAAAGTAAGGGTAATCATAATAATCAGTTTTTTAGGCGGCGGACTTGGCTGAGTGGTTAGGGCATCCGTTTACCACATGGGAGGTCCGCTGTTCAAACCCCAGGCCTCCTTGACCCATGTGGAGCTGGCCATGAGCAGTGCTGATGCGCACAAGGAGTGCCCTGCCACGCAGGAGTGTCCCTGCATAGGGGAGCCCCACGCGCAAGGAGTGTGCCCTGTAAGGAGAGCCGCCCAGCACGAAAGAAAGTGCAGCCTGCCCAAGAATGTGTCACGGAGAGGTGACACAACAAGATGACGCAACAGAAAGAAACACAGATTCCCATGCCGCTGACAACAACAGAAGTGGACAAAGAAGACGCAGCAAATAGACACAGAGAACAGACAACTGGGAGGGGAGCAGGGGACAGGGCGAGAAATAAATAAATAAATCTTAAAAAAAAAAATCAGTTTTAGTGAACTCTTTCTGGTCTTTAGAGATGACCAATTCCTTTTTCAACTATAAAACAATTCTAGTGATCCATTTTAGAATTTTTGGGCTAAAATAAATTTATGTGTCTGGCATATCTCCAAGTCTTCATGTTTAGGTTAATAGTTAATTAAATGCTTCCATTATCATCTATCTCTTAGCTTTTCCAGCCCACAAGGTTGAATGATGTCTAGCCCTGAGAAAGGAACACCTTCTGAGCTGCTAAGTAATCTCTTAGTAGTTCCTTGAGTTTCAATATAATCTTCAGCAAGTGAATGCCAAATTTTATCATTTGAAACTGTTCTTACAGGAAAAAAAAAAAAATAAGAGAAAACCAGAAATTTAAATGGTTCTACCTTCTCTGCTTCTATCAACTTTATAACTTCCTCAAGCAGAAATTCTATTCTTTTATTGTTCTTACTATAAAGATAACTGGTTTTAAATTAATTTGTATGGTTTCAGAATTTTTTCAAGACCTCAGTTCATACTTCCCATATCTCATCTTATTGTTGCTTTCATCTATTCACCCTAAGATTTGTATTGGTGCCTCTGTCTTTTCAAAGTATTTTATAAAATCTAAGGGCAAAGGAGGGGTAAAAAGTTTCCTTTCAATAATCACTGTGTTTTCCAATCAAAGAACCAAATGAAATTCTCTTTTAGGGTCCCTCTTGTGTAATCCTGTAACACAATGGCAGGTATTTCGACAGAACAGGCTTATAAATCTCTGCCCCTCAAGTGCTGTGTGACCTTGCATGAATCCATTAACCTCTCAGATTCTCAGTGTCTTATCTGGGTCCTCCCCAAATCAAACCATGACACAAGGATTTGGTGTAAGTACTTATTTCCAGGGGATGGTTGTTAGAGAAATCACAGACACCTGTGAAGCAGGCATTGCCAGCCCTCATCTACTCCCACCATCCTTCCCTGGGAAAGTCACAAACATGATAAGGGGCCATCCCGTGGCCATCAGCCACCCCACCTCCTTTTCTTTTCTCTGCTGATCCACAAACTGGGAGAGATTTTAGGTCCAGTGAAAGATGTAAGTCCAATGAAAAGGCCCTGCCAGAATTTAAACCTAGAAACCAGGAGAAAGCAGCCCCAGATGCTTATCAGAAAGAGCAATTCTCAGTGGCAGCTCCCAACCCACCCCAGGATAGACAAAACCACATTTAACATACACTGTTAAATTTACACAGTTGGTCTCTTGTCTATGATATGACGTGGGGTCTGCAGAGCTGCTATCTAGGTACCCTGACACAGAGCAGTTTCAGCCACCCAGGGAGACCAGCCGTGATGGAACTTCTTCCCCTGCTCTTCCTGGACTCTTTATACTGGGCAAGTAATAAAGGGGTCATTTGCTGCAAGGTTCTGAGGCGCCCAGAACCTCTGATCCCATGATGCACCATTGGGGCAACTGGCTGCACAGTGGGGCTTGAGGAGGCGAGTAACACACAGCACTAGGAGCCAGCCGAGAAGGGGGAGAGGGGAGTGTTATCAGATTTTGTCTACGTCTTGACTATGCTACAGAAATGAATTTCAAGTGCATGTCGGGTAAGTCAGGCCAGTAATTAATCCAGGCAGGGAGGGACAAGAAACCAAAGAAAATAACAGACTATGCATCACAGGTGAAGAAGAAGGGGCTGAGAAATGATAAAGTAGGCTGATTTACAGATTACAGTTACCCATTATGGAGTATAAATGCTCAGGTTTTGCTTGCATGGCCATCATGGAAGAGGGAAAATGGCAAGAACAGAGCACCGAGGGCAGGAACGGGTCTAGAGGCAAGAGAGAAAATTCAGGCTTTGTGCCTGCTTTTTGAACCATTAATTATTCCACCCCTTTGCTAATGGTAGGGAAGGAGTTTCAGCTGTTTGCTGTTTTGATTGATTACCCCTCCCCATTAGCCCCCCAGGAAGGCTTAATGATAAAGTCCTTGGGGAATATCTGGGGTTTCTTCTGGCTTCCAGAGGATATTTCGTTCTGAGTGGCAGAAGTTTGAGGTATATTTCCTTATTTTTTTTAAGGAGACACCACATGAGGTTTCTGGGCCTCAGAACCATCTGTTCTCTTTTCTTGCACTGGTTTAAGTGGAAGTCAGGGTTTCATACAGAGGCTGCTCTTTGCTACACTGTGGCCACATGGACCAGCAGTGGGCAGGATTTCCTGATTCCTGAGAAAAGACTCCTATGGCGAGAGCTTGCTGGTATGCCAGAGGCTGTGCCCATTATTCCAGGAAGAACGAAGAAGCACTTTTTAGTCAATGGATTTGGCATCCCAGAGTCCTAATCTGACTAAAACGTTCACTACTCCACATAATTTGGAGATGATGTTCTGTTCCCAGCATCCTGAGAACTTTAATTTTTAGAGCTTGCCTGGCCCACAGGCATCCCTGTGGGTGACCGAGGTTTGGGGCGATATCTGATTTTGGATATCAGATCAAAGCACCCAGGCTGAACTGGTGGAAGATGTTTTGAGCAGTTGCCCCAAATCAGAGCACCTGAGACGTTTGTCTCAGGGAATATTTGGGTGCCCTCTGAAAGGATGGGCCCAAGGAATGGGGGCCATTCAGAGTTTACTGCTCTGGTTCTTGGCAGCCCTACATTCCAGGGTCTGAGACTGATGGCACTGTTACCCAAACAGAAGTTCCAAAGTTAAATCTCAGGAAACGTTTGGCTGCTCTCTGAATCGAAGCGCCCAAGCCTTCAAGTCTTGGGGGACGTTCAGAGTCACTTCTCTGGTTCCCGCCACCAGGTATTTCCAAGGCCATCCTGGACTTGGAAGACAGATCAAATAGATTAGACGCCCTCCAAGCCAAATATTTGCTCCCTTCTCAGAGAAGGGGCAGAAAGCTTCTTCCTCCTATCCTTCCAGAAGTCTTAGAGTCCTAGTTTTATGACTTTACTGTCTAGGAGTTTCCCAGTTAGTCCAGCCATCAAAAGGCCATTAAGTGATTAGGGATTAATTGTTCTAGTTAACAGGCCTTGGGGCCCTGAGGCAATAGTTTCCTTGCTAGCAAAGGCATTTTCCCAGTTTCACAGTTTTTAAGATTTACCAAAGCATTCTAACACAAACCTGCAAAGAAAGAATCAGTAGTAAGAAGTAGGAAGGTAAAACCTGGGTAAAGGTTAATTATACAAGGATATCCTGGCTGTGACCCCCTTGGGGAAGGGAATTCCCACAGCATTCCTCTTGGCTCTACCCACTGCCTTTCCATTTCATCTCCCAGGCAGCTAGATAGGCATGGTCAGATAGGAAGGTGCTTGCAAAAGCATGGACCTGCTGGGAGGGGCAAGCCCCCAACTCTCTGCTATTGCCCTGCTGCTACTGAGGGGAGAGGGGCAGGAGAAGACAATGGCAGCCAAGGGTAAAGTCTCCAGCTGCTAAAAGGGCTTGAAAAAGAAGCTTCGCAGCACTCGGCGCTCTACCGGAAAACTTCTATCTTGGCAGGGCCATGATTTGAGCTGTGGTCCTGTGCCCCAACCCTCCCTAATGGGGTCAGATCTCATAAGCCTGGGTGCATGGTGCAGACGAGGAGAATTCCCATGCCCTGGCCCCTTCCCTTCCGGGATTAATTCCTGTGGGGGCTCATAGGTGAACCCCTTTAAAATGGAAAACCAAAGGAAGGCATTAAACTGGCTGAGGGCCACAGTTTCACTCACCAATAAGCGCCTGGTATGGCTCACCAAATATGTTACTGGATTTTGTCTAGGTTCTTGGCTATGCTGCAGAAATGAATTTCAAGAGCACATTGGGTGAGTTAGGCCAGTAATTTATTCAGGAGTTTTCACAAGTGGTCTACTACTCTGGTAACTGTAGCTCAATCCCTTGTCCTTGGACTTTCTGACAGACTGTAAAAAGCAGCTCAGAATTATTCCACCAAGGGGTGAGAAAAATTGAGGCATTTATCCACATAATTTTGTTACAAGATTTTATCTATGTTCTTGACTACACTGCAAAAAAATGAATTTCAAGAGCATATCAGGTTGGTTAGGCCAGTAATTTATTAAGGAATGGTGAGAAAAGGAATGGGAGAAAATAACAGATCATAGGTCCCAGGTAGAGAGGAAGGGGCTGAAGAGTGATAAAGAGGGCTGATCTGTAGAATGCGATTTCCCATTATAGATTATAAATCCCCAGGTTTACATGCATATTGATCCAGGTGGGTGCAAAGAAGGGCAGAATAGGGGGTGTTTGCTTCTGCACTTACTTTTTAAACCATTAATTATTCCATCCCTTTGCTAATGGCAAGGGAGGAGTCCCAGCTCTTTGCTGTTTTGATTGATCATCCCACCCATCAATCCCTCAGGAGGGCCCAATGATAAGGTCTCTATACAGGGCTTCTCCTGGCTGCCAAAGGAAATCTCGTAGCAAATTGGATTTCTCCTGAGGGTCTTTCAGCAGCCATCTTGGGGGTAAAGAAGAATACATGTTCAATGGTGGCAGTTTTTCTGTCAGGTTACAGGTGAGTCTGTTGTTTCCCTATCTAGCCTGCTTCACTTTTGTCTCTGATTCTTCGGGGGTCACTCCTGAGATGTTCGCTCTCCAATACTCTGGCCCATCCCAAGATCAAAGGACAGCCTTACACAGAAAGACTCAGAAAGCTGACCATATGAGAAGGACCATCCGCAGGAAAATTCTCAGGTAAGGGACACCAACAGCATTTGCTATGCTTGGTTTTCTCATTTTTAATGGAGATAAAAAAATATTTGCCTCAATTACTTCATTAGATGATTGAAAAAAGTAAGCACAGCTAATATTTATTTACTGCTTTAGAATTCACAAAGTATTTTCACATGCATTTTGTAATGCATTCCCCCTATATTTCTGCAAGGATGGTAGACAGAATACATGTAATGATGATCTCCCTTTAACACATTCAACTCTGAGACTAGGAAAGGTAAAATGATTGACCTGATATTACAGAACTAGCATGTGGCAACACAGAGTTTCAACTAGAGAAACTAATAATCAATTTCAGGCTTTTTTCCACCATTGTATGTATGAATGTGTTTTGTCGAGCACAAAGTACTCTAAGTATGTAAGATATAAATATTCCTCAAAAAGGACCATGACAACGAAACCAACCAATAAGCAAAAATTCACAATGGCAGAGAGAAAGAGAGAATGGGTTTTATGAAGATCAGTTAGTAAAACATGGGAATGTCACAGATACCATGAGCACTCTCTGCCTAGTAACGCTGTGTGGCCATCTCTGTGAAAGTCTAGCCTTGAGACCCGCTGCTCTGGAAGCCACTTAGTTCCATAGAAGAGAGGGCAAAGGAGAAGCTAAGCCCATCCAGGCATGTCCAGGGATGTCCAAGCAAATTTAAGAAGGCCCTCCAAGCAGATTGACAGCTCCCCCATTCTTGTAGACTCAATGCTCACTGATAATGAAAAACTAAACGCGTCCACAGCTTCAATACCGGCTTGCTCATCTGATTGCTGAATAGAGCAAAAGGCTGACTTACCTTGGCTTCTAGTCAAGGCACTTCATTCATCAAAAGAGGGTCATTAGATTCCTCTTATGAATCAAAGACCCAAGAGTAAGGCAGAAACACAGAACTAGTGAATTAACAAGCAGAATTTTTTCATTAACCTTGTTTATATTACAGGCTTATTCTAAATTTATTCCTGTTCTTGCAAACAGGGAGTCACTTTGGGGTTTTTCTCCGAATAGTACGGGTCCATTTACTTTTCACCCTGTACATTTATTTCCCTTCATTTATTAGATTTCTTCAAACATGCCCATTACTTACAGGCCTGTGGGCACAGGTTCAAAACCAAACGCCACAATTATATGAAATCCAGTGGCTCAAAAATATAATTTCATATAAGAGAAGAGTGGGCAGCTGGGGAGTAGGAGTTTATCAGGGGAACCAATGCCAAACCAGGAAGTACATATTGTACCCCACACTATCTGTAGGCAGTAGGCACTAGGAGTTATTTGCTGGACTCAGTAAATTAGCAAAACCCTTAAAAGTCTGAGGTTGGATTAAATTTAGATGCCAGTAGTTTAAAGTAGAATATAAAGCTGTCCAAAAAAAATATCCCTCTCCCCTAGCCTGTGGCTACATATCTGTGTTCAGGAAAGCTAGAATGGGTTCTGGAGAGACAGCCTCTAGACTCATCACATACGGAGAGGACTGGTGTGTGCAAACTGGGGGGGACAGCTAACATTTATTGATCACTTGTTACATGTCAAGTACTATTGTAACAGAGATATTTAACTATATATATCTTTATATGTATATATATATAATAGGCATAGACACACATGTATGTGTGTGTATGTGTATATATTAATCTAGTTCATACAGGAACCCTTTGAGGCATTTTACCAATGAGGAAATTGAAGCACAGAGAGTTCATGTAACTTGCCCAAAGTAACAGAGTAAGTAGGTTGGGGAGAGACAGGATTAAATTCAAACAGTCTGACACCAGAGATAGCTGTACTGAACTGATTTTGGGGACCAAGGGTGACTTCCAAGTGAAGAACTTGTCCCCCACGCACCCCCAAAAGGCACATTTTGGTTTTTGGCAAGAGCATCCAAAGGCGTCCATCAAAATGGATTCAGGAACGCCTGGTCCCCAAGGGATTCTGTCCTAGCCATAGCTGGCAGTGGAGAAAGCTGCTTCTCCAAACCACTCTTTCCCTCTTTCTTCTGGGTAAGGAAAAAAAATCTCTTACAGGCCTTTAGTCCCCTTATTCCTACCTTTCCTTTACTTTTCTCCTTTGGTTCTCATTGTCCATCTGTTCTCATTGTAGAGAACAATGCAGTAGCCTAGAATGGGCATGAGAGAAAGAAAAAATGTTACGGTTACTCTTTTCCTACCTGATACACTTAGCTTGGTCTTGACTCCTCTGGTCTGGAAATCAGTGTATGTTATAGACATTTCTGTTTTAAATTAACTGTGTTAAATTGAGTTCAATTTAAATAGACATTGTATTATTTTAAGTGAGATGGAACCAGATTAAGAATCTTTGTCCCCAAAATAGCTGTTGACTAACTGTGAGGTGCTTAAGCTCATCTCATAATGTCTCTGAACCAGACTTTATATGGAATATAATGAAGCATGATAAGAAAATATAACTTCATTCAATAGCTGTCTTAGTTTGCCAGAGCTGCTATAACAAGTAACACACAATGGGTTGGCTTAAACAACAAGAGTTTATTGTATCATGATTTTGAAGGTCAGAATTCCAAATCTAAGATGTTGGCAGGGTCATGCTTTCTCCCAGAATTGGTCGCATTCTGGTAAATGTAGCCCTCCATTACATGGAAATCTCTCTCTCCTCACTGGTTTCTCCTGACTTTGGCTTCTACAGGCTGGCTACATCTGGATTTTCTCTCTTTATAAAGCCTCCAAGCTAACAGATTATGACCCGCCCACCCTGACTCAATTTGGCTATATCTTAACTAATAATAACATTTTCAGAAGGTCCTATTTACAGGAATGCATATTAAGATTTGACCATGTCTTTAACGGGGTACATGATTCAATCTTCAACAGTACCCTAGATATGTTGAGTATTATTTAGGTAAGAGTTCAAAGGGCTTAGAACATCTGAAAATTAAATAACGTGGAGTTTCATTTACAACATAAAAAGAGCTTAGAGTTCATCATTCTCATCCTTACAACAATAAAAAAGCTAAATAAACTAAAAATCAATTATTTATCTTGGACTCATCAGAGAACTGAGGTCACAGGACAAACCCAAATCTGTAGAGACAGATGAATACTGAGAATCATAGCCAAGACCTGCTTACCTGGAACAAACCTCAAAAACCATAAATTTACCAGTGAGGAAAGTGAACTTGGTAAGAACACATATAATGGTAATTTTGATGAATTACTGGAGGCTGAGAGTTGACTAGCATGACAGTGAAAAACTCCTGGGGGCTATAGTTTTAAGGGACTTACCACATTTTTGTGGATTTTACTCTATGAATGCCATCAGGTTCTCATAGTCAAGCCAAGAAATATGTACCCATGGCTTTGGCAGGGGGAGGGGAGAAGTAATCATTTCAGAAATATACCCAAACGATTTTCCATTGAAAGGTCCTATTCTCCAGAGAAAAATAACTATGCATGCCTTACCTCACCTAGAGGAAAAGGCATTTACACATCTCCCCCATGTCTAGCATCCCCGTCTCACCAAATGGGAACAGTGGCATGGAGGAAGAACTATGAAATATTTGTGAAGTCCAGGGACACAGACTCACAAAAAAATGTAATCATCAGATTACAGAATGCTCCCCATTTCCCACACCTTACAACCACATCAGCAGAGATTCATAATAACTATAGCTGAAAGAGCTGCAAGTCTTAGACTTTATTTAAGAAGGAGTTCTTGTAAAAGCTCAAAGGCAAAGTGGAGACAAAAGAGGACAGCTAGAGGAAATTTAAGCCCTGGGCATTTATAGCTACAGAAAGCACTAAATATAGCCCAAGTCCTCACCATATTAACATAAAATCCCACACTAAAAACCTATTTATATGATATATTATGTCTAGCTTTTAACAAAAAATAACAAGTTATTTAAAAAGGAAAAAAATTTTTTTAACTATAGACCAAAAAGATGAAGCAAGATTCAGAAACAGATTGAGATATGACATAGATTTTGGAATTATTGAAAAGGGAATATAAAATGATTAATATGTTAAGGGCCCTAATCGAGAAAGTAGACAACAGGCAAGAGCAGGTGAATAATGTAAACAGAGGGATGGAAACACTAAGAAAGAACAAAAAAGAAATGCTAGAAATTAAAAATCCTGTAACCAAAATGTAAAATGCAATTTACAGTCTCATCAGAAGACAGGAAATGTCAAGGAAAGAATCAGTGAACTTGAAATTTTGTCAGTAGAAGCTTTCCAAACTGAAATGCAAAGAGAAAAAAAAAATGGAGAAAATGAAATAGAATATCTAAGAACTATGGGACAATTTCTAAAGTTTAAACATAAACATATCTGGAATACCAAAAGGGAAAGAAAGAGAGAAAGGGACAGAAGAAATGTTTGAAGCAATAATTAATGAGAATTTTCCTAAATTAATGACAGATACCAAATCACAGTTCCTGGAGGGTCAAAGAGTACCAAGCATGACACATACCAAAAAAATCTACACTGAGGCATATCATATTCAGTCTGCAAAATACCACAGACAAAAAAGAAATCTTGAAAGAAATGAGAGAAAAAGAATACTTTACCTATAGAGGAAATGAAGAATAATTATTGCAAACTTCTCATCAGAAACCATGCAAGCAAAAAGAAAATGTAGTGAAATACTTAAGGTGTTTAATGGGGGGAAAAAAAACCACCAACCTAGATCTAGTGATATTATTCTTTAAAAGCAAAGGATAAATAAAGACTTCCTAAGAAAAACAAAAACTAACTAGCCTTGCAATAAATGTTAAAAGAAATTCCTTAGGGGGAAGAAAAAATGGTCTAGATCAGAAACTCACATGTACATAAATCAAGGAAAAGTGTTGGAGAGGAATAAATAAAGGTAAAATAAAATCTATTATTTTTCTTTTCCTTAGTTTATCTAAAAGAGAACCATTTATTTAAAGTAAATAATAGCAACAATGTATTTGGGTGATTATAGAATATAGGCAAGTAAAATGAATGACAGGAATGTTTTAGGAGATAAGAGGGAGGAACTGGGAATACATTTTTATAAGGGACATTCACTACGCACAGAGCAGCATATGGACTCAGATTAGTTGTTTGGGGGGTGGAGGGTGGGGGGTGGAGAAGGGAAGAGAAATAAATAAATAAAATCTTTAAAAAAAATAACATGAGGGTCAAAGTTCTAAGTGAAAATCTAGCAATGAAGGGGAGTTGCTGTTGCCCAACTGATTCACCAGTAGTTGATAGTTTTTTGGATTTCAGGCATTCTAATAGGTGTGCAGTGATATCTCATTGTTTTATTATCTGCAACTCCCTAATGACAAGATGCTGAGCATCTTTTATGCTTTTTTCCATCCATGTATCTTCTTTTGTGAGACGTCTGTTCAGATCTTTTGCCTATTTTTAAATGGTTTGTTTTCTCATTGTTTTAGTTCTAAGATTTTTTTAGTATATTTAGATATAAGAACTTGATGAGATATGTGTATCTGATATGCAAAAGAACAGTAAGAGCAACTTTATATTGGAGAAACTTGACAAACATAACCTCAGCCAGGTGGAAAGGGTCAATATCAACAATGATAAACCATGCTGACAGCATGAACCATTTATATAATATAATGAGAAAGGTACTTTACCTCTGTTACCTTCCTCTCAAAAACCTATCACCCCAGCCTAACTATGAGGAAAACATCAGACAAATTCCAAGATAGGGACGTTTTATAAAATACCTGACCCCTACTCAAAACTATTAAGGTAAACAAAAACAAGGAATGTCTGAGAAACTGTCAAGCATAGAAGAGCCTAAGGAGGCATGCCTTCTAAATATAATGAGGTGTCCTGGATGGTATTTGAGAACAAAAAAGTACTAGGTGAAAACTAGAGAAATTTGAACAAATTTTGCATGTTAGTTAATGGTAATATATGAATGTTGCTTCAAATGTCCTATAATAATATAGAATGTCAATAATAGAGGAAACCAGGTGTGGGGTATATGGTTTTATATATTTCCTCCTCTATTATTTTTTTCCAATTTTTCTATAAACCCATAGCTATTCTAAAACATAAAGTCTACTTTTAAAAAATAAAATAACATGGATAAAAAAATAATATAAGGAATTTTGGGATTGTGGGAAGAGTGGAGCAGGAAGCTCCAGAAATCAGTCCTTCATGACAATTATTAAATAGGCAGGAACTGTCTGAATGAAATATTTTAAAATTCTAGTCTAGGGAACACTGCACAATATCCAGGGAAGCGTGGGAGGAAGAGACTGGTAGAGTACAGTAAACACTAAGTTTGCTCTCTGTTACAGCACCCAGCACCTACTCTCGTGGCAGGCAGTAGTGGGGTCCAGCCCCTGGTGGAGCGTGCTGGTGCCAGAAAGAGACATAAAAATCCACTTCCCCAAGATCTGGTGTGGTCACTACTTAGCTACTTAGAGTCCCAGGGGGCCTCTGCTCTGAAGGCTGCCATTGTTCCAACTCACCCTAGAAAAGGTAGGAGAGGAGACTTAAAGATGGTACACGTCCTCAGAGCTGTGGAGGACAGCTAAAGAGCTGCATTTGCCGGGTAGGTCAAGAAAATACAGCTGAGGGGAGCCACAGAAGAAGCTCTTGGTGGCCTATCAGCCCCTCCCTCACCCCCTCTGCAGGGCAATTGGGAGCCAGCTGGAGCTCCTTTTGTGGGTCCCTATGCCTATCTGGCTGAGAAAAGCTCACTTGGGAAATTCCTCCTACCCAGAATTTGTCCTCCAGGCAAAAGCAGCTTGAAAGAAATATATATAGAAATATATATAAGAAATAATTGAGGTGAATAGCCTGGGGCAAAGGTTCACCTGCCTGACGTCAGACAGCAGAAGACCCAGGAGAGAAGGAAGGTCAGTCTCCTGGGAAATGGAGGGAGCATTCAAATTCCTGTGAACAGGGGAACTAGCAGGCACCAACGAGGACGAGGCTCAAGCCCGGAAAAGACCCTGCACTCTGCGTTTGTCTTCCAGATAGGAGGGCTGACACTCAAGAAAATCTCTGTCATATCACCAGCTGGGTGCAAACTCAAGAAAAGAAACAGACATCTCAGGGATTAAAACCCAGAGTTAACATTTTAAAAAATTAAGGAAAGTGGATGTGACTCAAGTGACAGGGCTTCCACTTACCATATGGGAGGACCCAAGTTTGATTGCTGGGGCCTCCTGATAAAAAAGAAAAAGAGAAAGCGTGCCTGTGCGTCAAGCCAGTGCTCACATAGTGCCCATGTGGTGAGCCGAGTGCCCGTGCGGTAAGCCAGTGCACAAGCAAGTGAGTCATGCAGCAAGATGATGATGCAACAAAAAGAGACACAAAGGGGAGAGTCAAGGTGAAGCAGAGCAGAACTAGGAACTGAGGTGGTGCAATTGACAGGGAACCTCTTTCCACCTCAGAGATCCCCGTGATCTATCCTGGTGAATCCTAGAGGTGAAAACAAGAAGAGGAGACCAAAATAAAAAGAGAAATAGATACAGAAGATCACACCGTGAATGGACAAAGACAGCAAAAACAGCAGGGTGGGGAGGGGGAGGGGAGGGGAGGGGAGAACTGTACAGTGTGGGGAGTGGATGTAGCTCAGTGGTTGAGCACATGCTTCCCAGACACAAGGTCCCAGGTTCAATATGTGGTACTGCCTAAAAAAAAAAAAAAAAAAGTACAGTGTGCAACAAAAAATTACGAGACAAATAAAGAAACAGGAAATGATAGCCATTCACAGAAAGAAAATAAAAATCTGAAAAACTTAATTGAAGATGACCAGACTATAGATACCTGGGAAAAAGACTTTAAAAAAAATAACCCTCAGTATGCCCAAGGAGATGAATCAAAATACAGAGAAAGAACTAAAGGATATCAGGAAAACAATGAATGGACAAAATTAGACTCTCAATAAAGTGACAAACATTTAAAAAGGAAACAAACAGAACTACTTAATTTAAAGCCCACAATACTGAAATAAAAAATTACCAGGAAGGTTTCACCAGCACATAAGAACTTACAGAAGAAAGAATGAGCAAACTCAAGACAATTGAAATGAGTCTGAATGAGGAACAGAAAGAAAAAGAGAATTATAAAAAGCAAAAATAGCCTAAGAGATCTCTGGGACACCAACTAGTATACCTATATAAGTACTATGGGTGTCCCAGAAAGAGAAGAAAGAGAAAAGGGGCAGACAGAATATTCAAAGAAATAATGACAGGGAACTTTCCAAATGTAGCAAAAGAAGGAACTGTGTGCACCTAGGAAGCTTGGAGAACACCACACAGTATAAACTGAAGAAAAATATGACCCATTACATAATGCTCAAACTGTCAATGAAGAGTACAAGGAGAGTGTTCTAAAAGTGGCCAGAGAAAAGAAATGTCTTATTTACAAGGGAATCCCAAACTCCCTTGTAAGTTGAGTGTCAACTTCTCATCAGAATCCATGGAAACAAGAAAGCAGTGGGTGTAAATATTTGAATTGCTGAAAGAAAAAAACTGCCAATCAAGAATTAGATATCCAACAAGACTTGCAAAAATGGGCGAGAGATGAAGACATCTCCAGATAACTAAAAGCTGAGGGAGCTTCTCACTACCAGACCTGCCCTACAAGCAATGCTAAATGGACCTCTTCAGACTGAAAGGAAAGGACATTGAACAGTGGTTCAAAGCAGCATAAAGAAATAAAGACCTCAGGTAAATGTCACCATTTGGGGAACTACAGATGCCAGTACTACTGTATTTGGGGGGGAGCAGTATATAACACCACTTCTCACTTCCTACAGTTGCTAAAATGCAACAATGTGTAATGATAAATTTATGGTTATGTACATACAATGTGCAGAGATTGGTTACAAGTACAAAAAAAAAAAGGGAGGGAAATGGAGGAGTGTAGGAATAGTGTATATATATACTATTGAGGACAAGATGGTATTTACTAAAGTAAGTTTGTTATATATTTAGGATGTTAAATTTTAACCCCATGGTAACCAGAAGGAAAATAGATGAAAAATATGTCCAGACAGAAATGAGAAGTACTCAATGTGGTACAACAGAAATATATATATATATATATATATATATATATATGTATGTATGTATATATATATATACACATATAAGTAGGCATTAATGGCAGAAGTGAGGAACAAAAATGCATAATTACAAAGACCAAGTAATGTCTACATAAATAGTAGGAGACATTACTAGACTATTTTCAATAATGGATAGGATATCTAGACAGAAGATCAATAATACAAGACTTGAATGATACCCTAAACAAACTAGACCTAACAGACATATTTAAAATATTTCATTCTATATTGTACATGGCTCACTCTTCAGGATAGATCATATCTTAGGTAACAAAACAAGTCACAGTAAATTTAAAAATATTGAAATTATACAATGTATGGCACAATGGCATGAAGCTAGAAATCAAAACAGAGGGAGAACTGGAAAATTCAGAAATATGTGGAAATTAAACAATGTACTCTTAACTAATTGATTAAAGAGGAAATCACAAGAGAAAGAAAATATCTTGCAGCAAATGAAAATGCAACATATAAAAACTTATGAGACACAGCAAACAGTGCTGAGAGAGAAATCTATAGCTCTAAATGCTTACATTAAAAAAGAAGGGAGTTTCAAATCAGAGAGCTAACTTCAAAACTGGAAAAATTAGGAAAAAAGTAGTAAACTAAACCCAAAATGAGGAGAAGGAAGGAAATGATAAAGATTAGAGAAAAGATAAAGAATGAAAAACAATTGAATCAACCAAACCAAAAATTAGTTCTTTGGGAAAAAAACAATCAAACTGAGAAACCTTTAGCTAAAATGACAAAGGGAAAAAGAGAGAGTGCACAAATGAATAAAATCATTAACAAAAGGGGAATATTATTAATGACCCACAGAAATAAAAAGAACTAAAAGAGGATATGTTAAAAAATGTGCACAAACAAATTAGATAACCTAGATGAATTGGACACATTCCTAGAAATACACAAACCACAAACAGTGACTCAAGAAGAAACAGATCTCAACAAACCTATAACTAGTGAAGAGGTATTGAATCAGTAAACAAAATCCTCCCTACCAAGAAAAGCCCAGGACCAGATGGCTTCAGAGGGGAATTTTACCAACATTCCAAGAATTAACACCAATCCTGCTCAAACTTTTCCAAACAATTGAAGAGGAAGGAACACTATCTAATTGATTCTATGAGGCCACCATCACTCTCATACCAAAACCAAATAAAGACACCAAAAAAAAAGAAAATTATAGATCAATAACCCTTATGGATATAGATGCAAAAATCCTCTACAAAATACTAGCAGACCAAATCACACTGCATATTAAAAGAAGTAAACACCATGATCAAGTATGACATCCCACAAATGCAAGGGTGGTTCAAAATAAGAAAACCAATTAAGGAAATACACCACCTTAACAGAGCGAAGGGGGAAAACACACAAAAATCTCAATTGACACAGAAAAGACATTTGACAAAATCCAGCACACCTTCTTAATATAAACACTTAGAAAACAAAAAATAGAAAAAAACTTCCTCAACATATACGAAAAACTCACAGCTAACAACATACTCAATGGTGAAAGACTGACAGCTTTCCTTCTAAGATCAAGAACAAGGTAAGGATGATCACTGTCACCACTGTCACTGAACATTGTACTGAAAGATCTAGTCAGGTAAGAAAAAGAAATAAAAGGCATCCAAATTGAAAAGGAGAAAGTGAAAGTTTCCCTGTTTGCATATAAAATGATTCTATATACAGAAAATCTTGAAAAATCCACACACACAAAAAGCTCCTAGAACTAATAAACTAGCTCAGCAAAGTGGAAGGGTACAAGAGCAACGTATTAGTTAGCCAAAGGGGTGCTGATGCAAAATACCAGAAATCTGTTGGCTTTTATAAAGAGTATTTATTTGGGGTCGAAGCTTACAGTTAGCAGCCCATAAAGCATAAGTTACTTCCCTCACTGAAGTCTGTTGCCAAGTTTTCGAACAAGATGGCTGCCAACATCTGCCAGGGTGCAGGCTTCCTGGGTTCCTCTCTTCCCTGGGGCTCATTTCTCTCTAGGCTCAGCTGCTCCACTCTCTCCACAAGGCCAGCTATAGACTTTCAGGCAAATGGCTCATCTCTCTTCCCAGAGTCTTTGCCAAGTCTAATGGAGCCTTCTCTCCTTCCTCACATATCTACTTTGCTGTGTGTTTACTTCCCAGGCTCCAGGATCAAAACTCCAAACTCTGTTCTCTGCCTTGTCATTTTCTCTGTGAGTCCCCACCCACCAGGGGGCAGGGATGCAATGTCCTACTGCATGACCCAATCAAAGCCTTAATCGTTATTTACTCAATTAAAAGTGAAACATCTGAATCCAATATAATCTAATATGCCAGAGGAACAAACTGGTTTACAAACATAATCCAATATCTATTTTTGGAATTCATAAACAATATCAAACTGCCACAATCAATATCCAAAAAAACACTGTTAAGTGTTTTCTTTATAGTAGAAATGAACAATCTGAAGAGGAAATCAAGAAAAAATTACATTTACAACAGCAAGGAATCAAATATCGAACAATAAATCTAATCAAGGATTTAAAGTACCATTACAGAGAACACTACAAAATGTTGCTAAAAGAAATCAAAAAGGACCTAAATAGATGGAAAGACATTCCATGTCCATGAATTGGAAGACTAAATACTGTTAAGATGTTAATTCTACACAAAGCAATTTACAGATTCAACGTAATCCCAAGGAAAATCTCAGCTTGCTTTGCAGAAGGAAAGAGTCAATTATCAAGTTATATGGAAGGGTAAGGGGCCTCAAATAACCAAGACCATTTTGAAAAAGGATTAATTTGGAGGACTCACATTTCCTGATCTTAAAACTTATTTTAAGTAATTAAAACAGCATGGTACTGGCACCCAAGGACAGACCTATAGAACAGTGGAATCAAATAGAGAACTCAGAAAGCAAATGTATAGAATACAGGTTACCAGGGGCCAGTGTAGGGATAGGGAAAACAGAGTTAACACTTAAAAGTTTAAGAGATTCTATTTAGAAAAATGAAAAAAATTTGATAATGGATGGTGGTGATGGCAGCACGACACTGTGAACATAAAGCACTAAATTATATATTTGAATGTGGTTAAAAGGGGAAAATTTAGGTTATGTGTATGTGAGACTAGAATAAAAAACTTTTAAATATACATGAAACTGCACAACATGAACAATGAACCCTACTTTAAATCAAAGGCTATAGTTAATAATGCAATTATAAATACGTGCTTTCATAAATTCCAACAAATGTACTACACCAATGTCAGGTGTCAGTAACAGGATGGTATATAGACATCTCATCTTTTATGCATGAATGTTTTGTAAACCACACCTTTTCTAATTAACAAAAAAGAGGAACAGGGGGCACTCTGCCAAGTGTTTGATGACCATCAAAAAGAATTTTCACAAAGAAGAGAAGAGAAAAAGAAAGGGGAATAATCATGTTGTCAGTCCCTGGAAAGGAAATTCTTTTTTAAATGGCTTGATTTTTTACTTTTACAAAGGGAAGATCGCTTATTATAACAGAATAAGAATGCTCAGTTTAATGCAGGTGTATTTTCTGAGCCAAATAAAATACTGTGATACTTTTTTTTAATGTTTCTCTCTGCTAGACTGTGAGAACCTTTAGGGATGTGGCAATATTCTACATATTTTGTACATCCAGACATATTTAGTTGGTGCCTGGGCTCCAATAGTAGTTGAATAAATATGTACTTTGTCAAGGAATATGTACTTTGTGAGGGAATGAAAACAGTATGGTTTCACAGAAATTTTCTATAAAAGGTAGGAGTGGGGTAACGGCTACATATGTGTAGAGGAACAAACTGGAGGTATTTTGCTCTACATTCTGAAATTAAAACCCATATATATGGAGGTCGAGGTTATATTTTGTAAATATTAAATATAAGAAAATAATTAAAGCACAATGAAAAGATCAGAGTGCATCTCACATAGTAAGGACACGTAGTAATAGTTTCATGAAAGTCTTGTTTATACGCAAACGTTGGGTGTGTGCATGCATCCATTGCTGATAATGTTGTTAAACATATTTTTACTCTATGATATGGTCAAAATTTTGGAAGTCACTGGTAGAAAGGCAAGAATAGTTTGAAAGGAGAAAAAAAGAAAGAATAATTTGAAAGTAGGCCAGTCCTTGATAATGGGGGAAAAGGAATTATGAACTGAGAGCCAAAGGAAGAAGATGGTTGGAGAGAGGACAGGCATGTAGCATGGAGTTGAGGCGCCTCCAGACTCCCTGAAGACCCAAGAAGACCCATGTTGTTAAATCTAACCCATTCCTGTCAGTGTGAATCCATTGTAAGTAGGATATGTAGGACCTCTTTTAAAATTTTATTTCATTTTATTTTATTTTGAGAGAAACTTTAGATTACATAAATGGTACATAAAAGATATAGGGGATTCCCATATATCTTCCACACTTTCCCCCACTTACAATATCTTTCATTAGTGTTACAACTGATGAACACATATTGAAATGCCATGATATTTTAAAGTCACTCATATTAAATGTTTCATTTCCAAGAAGAATATCAGTTTCAGAAACATTTTTTTTTTACAATTTCTAAAATTTAATTAAAGATGTTTTCGAATAGAAAAAAAATAATATAAGTAATGGGTTTTGCATTTGGATGTATCAAAACTACTTGTTTATAAGAACCAAATTCAGATGATCACTACTTGGCTCTTCAGTTGACTTAAGACCTTTAGACATAGCCTAAAGATTATCCTTAGTGAAAAAGATCAGTCAGTCAAAAGGGGTCATTATCTAAGTTATTCATAAGAACAATTAGCTTGTGAGGAACGAAGTTTGAACTTGGATTATCCTGCTCATCCAGAACCATTGAATTCATCAAGGAATGACTTAGTTTCCTTTGCCTTCAATTCTCTTCTGAATATGTAGTGACGGGGTCCACCATCCTGAAGACACTCCCATTAGGGCAATCTTCTGGTAGAGGCTCTGCCTTGTGCTGACCAAGTCATACTGTCCCCCAGGGACAAGATCGCATACTCAAAAGATGGATGCCTGGGACCTCTGAAGGGAATGTTTCCCTGTGTGAAGAAAAGATGATTTAACAGGGCTCTAGCCAGTGCCACTGAGTTCACTAAGCCAGACTCCCAACTACAACTACTTCACAGGGCTATAGACTGACAATGTGGGATTTATACCACAAAAGCCAAGTTAACATTTCTTTTCCTGCCATTTAACTTTCAAGGTGTCTATCCAGCCCTGGGATGTTCCCCCTAACTAATGGTCATTATACATTTCCCAGTCCACACTAAAACATGGTAAAAAACAGTGACATAGATTTACTGCCACATACAGAGTCTGACACCACTGCTCGGTAGGTGGATGTGGGGTGCCCAAAGGCGAAGGGTATTTGAGATTTCTTGGGTTAACCAAAGAGGACTCATACTTTCCAGTCACTTCCTGCTAAAGCCAAAAATGTGACCAGGCTTCCCTCAGGGTCTCTAATCACCCTGGCAGCTTCGGTAATTGCTCAAGATTCTTTCCCCTAAAGAATGAACAATAATGTGTCTTCTTTGATTTCTCATATCCTCTTACCCCAATCTCTCCCCAAATTTTAGAAGGAGACATATACCCTGATAGCCTGCATAATACTGGGTTCTTTTCCACGTGGTATACAGTGCTTTTGCTGTTGTTTGTTTGTTTTAATAATCTACCTTTCCAGCTGTTCTATAACCTTCACTCAAGGAAACAGAGAATTCAGATTGGTTTAGGTTTACAGAAGAAAATAAAGAACCCAATTAAAATGTCTTGGGCAACTGATAACATTACAGGTAAGTTAGTTAGGAGCCCTAAACCCACTCCTTTGCCTTTCAACCAAGCTGCCCTTGTTGATTAATCACCACCGACTTTCCGAAATGCTATCCTGAGTCAAACCTTTGCCCGCTGTACTGGCCTTCTTACATGACATCCAAAGATGGGGGAAAGAGTTTCTTCAGCATTCCTTAACTGTAATGCTGATGGAAGAGTAGCAAAGGTCAGCTTTACTCCTGGTGAAAGAACACTCAACTTCCTACCTGGCCAGAGATTTCTTGCACAGTCAAGCTCTATGCCATCTAGACCAGGAACTAGGCATGGAGGCAAAAATGTAGTGAATTTGGGCATCTAGAGAGGATGAAACAGAAAGAAGAGGGACTTCTGGTAAAAAATCAGGTAGAAGTGCCATTTCCTGTACAGGCTTCATGGCTGCCTTCCAAGAGGATACAGAGCCAGCGATGTTTCACATGACTCAGGCGTGTGCACAGCGAGTGGTGGACAATGGCGTGGGAGAAGGCCACAGTTTTAGTGTCCACTATGCCACTTATTGATTGTTTTGTTGGGGACAAATAATTGAGCTTTATTGAACCTAAATTTTCTCATCTATAAAATGGTAAAAGTAATCATCTAAAGAGTTATTGAGAAGATTAAAGATTATAAATTTATCCAAGGGCCAGGCACATGGCTAAGTACTTAGCATATGTTAACTGTTACCTTTTTTGGCACACAGTATATATGATTTCAGTGTTACTGATTTATTAATTTATTGACTGATTGTATCACAAATAAAAATCAAGACTTCCTCAAATTTGTGATGTTTAGCTCAAAATTAAAGGAGAGCAATTTTCCCTTCTTTGGTTTTGTATAATTTCTTGCTCTCAGAAGGAAAAGAAATATCGTTTAAATAATGGGTATATGTCCCTTGGCTGTAAGAGTTACTGTATTTATCTGCATGATGACTTATGAAAGTAGGAAAAATTAGGTACCTCTTGACTCTCATTATCAACAAACTTTTTAAATACCTTCTCTCACGGATGCATTAAAATAATTTCTCCCATTATTCATTCCTCCCTGTATCCTCACTCTTTAATACTGCCCAACACTGATTCTGGGCTTGGCCTTGTGACTAATTTTGGATAATGGGAAATTAGCAGATATGATGCAAGCAGAGGCTTGCAAAGCATACTGAGGCATGTTTCTTTGCTGCAATTGGGGCCCAGGTACCATGTGAACAAGCCTAGGCCACCCTACTAGAAGTTTAAGGCTAACTGGAGGAGGACTGAGGCACCCCAGCTGACAACCAGCTGGGCTTCTGCTATTCTGGCAGATGTGCAAATGAACCCCAGCCAAGATCAGCTGAGTCTGGCCCAGTTAAGCCAGCCCAAATTGTGGACCCACAGAATCATAAGCTAAATAGATATATATTTTTAATCACTCATTTAGGGTTGGTTTGTTACACAGCAATAGCAAACTGGTACACTTATGAAGTACTCAAGAGTGTGTTATGCCCTTAAGAAATACAGAAGGAATTTTTAAAAATGTGTATGAGAAGACAAGACATACACATATGGTGAGATTATACCCTTCAGGCATTAATGAGGAAGAAAATTTCACCTCTAGTTGAATGACATACAATAATTCGTTACCACAGTGTGAGGAAATTGCACATAACCTGAAATTATTTTTATGTAATTCCAGCATTTTTAATCTCATTTAGAATGAAAAACAATGAGGCCCATGAGAATGAATAATAGGGGGGAAAGATATCAGGAATATTTATTTTGCATCTAAAAAATTCTCTCCAGTTCAATTCATGCTCTAGAAAGCAAGTCAAATCACTTTTTTCTTTTATGCAAACTGGTTTGCCTATCCTTTGAAATTACATATGACGACATAATCAAAGTCCAAGTTGGCAAAATAGAGTCTGGTTTCTCTTCAATTTTTATTTCCCCTGGGCCTCATTCATATTTTTTACAGACAGTTTCCCTTGTGACCCAATATAATCTGATTCCCTACCACGTCTCCTCTAGTAAGAGCATCCAAAACTATTTTGCAGAGCTCCTATAAATAATTCTTTTACAAGGTTTAAAAGATAATATTCAGAAAGAAGCTTTAACTCAAGAAGTAAAGGGGCATGGAAAAACAGTGCCGAGGGTTATGCCTATATCTTGCCAATCATTCTGACCGATCGCTTTTCCCCACTAACTTAACAAAGTTGACCAGTTATTCTGTCTTTAAATAGAAATAGCCACAAGGAGGTGAAAGGGGAAGGAAACACATTCTAACTTGTCAGAATTAAGTAATGGAGATGGAGGCAGCCTCCTGACTTGAGAGGGCTGTTCTTTGATGACAAGGCAAAATTAAGGACAGTCATCTAGAGAAAATAACCTGCTCCCATTCTATAAAGTTAGAGAAAGAGCCGATGTTCTTTACAGAAAGCTGTCATCTGAGAAATGGCCATTCTCTGGCATGAGGACGTAGACTTTTAAACTGCTTATTGCTCCCGCTGTCCCCTCCTGCTCTCTGGGTCTTGATAGACTCCACCGCCTGTTGAGGTCTCTTCATTCTAGCATTGAAGTGATAACACTTTCAGGTTCTTTACCTCAGAATCCTATTTATCTTTGACCTTGTTTCCTCAATATTAAACCAATATTGTTGGTTTCATAATTGTACTAGGGGGAAGAAGACACCAGCAGGTGGTTTGTAGGCATATCAACTTTAAGATGCACCCCAATTTCAGAAACGTCAAAGAAAATGTAAGAGAAAAATGTCTTAGGAGAAGTAAGGTAATAAATGACTCTTTGAAAACTAAAAAAAAAAACAGTGTGTACAGTTCAAAGAACCGAATCTCTAATAGTTGGAATTAAAATCGTTATGCTCTGCCACAGATGGAAAGACGGTGCTCTGCTGGGAGATTCATTTAGACCAGTTAGCTGGTGTTCTAAACATTCATAACATCACTAGGAGATTTTCATTGTTCCGTGGTATGGGAGGGGGGCCGACAGGGCCCAGGGCAGCTGCTCACATTCCCACGGGGTTCCTTCATTAAGAAATGTTATGCTGATTAGTCACCAGTCTTTTCTTTTTGTGCCTCCACGGTGCTCTGGTCCTCGTCAGAGTAATTAAGTAAATATCAAGCTAACAGCAAATAAATGTTGACTCACCGATTTGGTTGCTATCATTTCAGGGATATTAACCAAAGTGCCTGCCATCTTTATATCTGAGGGTAAGAATGTCCTACATCTAACCAAAAGGAAATTTCCCTGTAAGAACATCTCTCAGAGGCAAATAGAAACCCAAACTTCAGTGTCAATCAATTGCTTCTCTTTCTACTTCAACTCTTTACTCCTCACCCCAAAGCAAAAGAGTTTTTCTTTAATAAGAGAAGTCATGGGCAGACAGAACAATCATGCATAAAATTCCCATATACCTCCTTAAGTTAACACCTTGCTTTGGTGCCACACATTTGTTACCATTGATAAAAGCACATTTTTAAGATTGTCTTATTAATTATGGCCCGTCGTTTACTTAGGGTTTGCTGTCTAGTGCAGTTCCATGGATGTTTAGGTTTTTCCTTCTCTTGCCATCAGATTGTACAAACCTTTCAGCTGTTAAATAACTTTTTATGTTCTAATAGAAAGCTGTACTCTACTTATTTTGACTGGATTTCCCAAAAGGGCCCGATAACCTCCACCCTGCACCATGTTTTCTCTTTGAGACAGTTTCGCTGATCCCCAAAATCGTGCCACAAACTTGTTTCCCTCAGAAAAACACATGATGACTTGAAGGGTAAGTTAACGACAGAAATCTATTTATTCCTTCCCACTGCAGGTCATCTCCTTGTTCCTGCAGTTTCTGTCTAAAACAACCCTTTTTGGAAATCATCATCAAAGGATGCCACTCTGATTCTGATGTATCTGACCTCCTAGCCCACGCTGAAACTGCCCCATACCTGTTTTTCTTTGATACCTGACCAGACTTTGGGGGGCACAGGAAGGAAGCAACTGTTGCTCACTCTGATCTCCTTCCACTCCTACCTCGTTGCTGTGCAAAGATACTCATTCTGCTTTGGGTGTTGCCCAAAAAGAAATAAGGAGAAGCAGCATGGGCAAGAAAAACAGGCTGCTATTCCTGGATACATAAAAATATACCTTTGGAAGTGGTTTAGTAAGGGAAAAAATATTTTTTTACTGCCACCACAACATTTGTCAGTCTAATTTTTTCCTGAGTAAACAGTGCTCTGCTGGAGCTCAATGGCACACACAAAAAAGCTTTTCAGCAAAGCGACTTTTTTGTTTACTATCTAAATTATCTCTGCATGTGAACTGTCGTCTCTGGCGTTAGCTTCTCCAGGTTTAAGGCGAAGGCATATGTTGTGCCCAAATAGTCCCTTCATATTGAAGAGAAGGGCCACAAGGACAAGTCGTGTGCCATTTAAATGCTGGGAACCTCCAAGCCCACGTATTCTTTCTCAGGAGTCCGTTTACTCCACCAGTGCCTTTACTCATGTGGGATATAATGCGATTTCATTTTCCTCTGGTTATCTTACATCCCTGGAGAGAGCTTGACTCATGATATAATTATATGCTCGGCCAGTTCCCACTGAGAGTCGCTCCAGACTGCCACTGGCCTGCCCCCCACTGATCTTCCACTGCAGTGCCAAAGAGCACAGAGCGCTGCCAGAAACAGAGCGACACTTTTTGCAAAATCATTAATTATTTGGTTCTCGGAGAGCAGTTTGCAATGGAGGTTAGTGACTCACTGCAGAGCCAGCCCGATCCGTGGTCTGTGGGGCCGGTGGGCCCGGTCTATTTCCCTTTGGTGGTTGGTAAAAATGTTTCCAAGAGGACAGACTTTTAAACGTTGGGGAATTAAGGTTTATTTCACAGAAAATATGATTACCTCCATTAGAGTCATGGCATATTCTTGTGTAAGCCTCCTTGAAGATGATCACAATCAATGGCTTGTTACCAATCTCTCATTTCACTCATCCTGAATAAAAGTAAGGGAATTAGAGTTCTAGAAGAGACACGGGGAAATCCCCTTTTCCAGCTGCTTGACTTCAGATAAGTAAACAGTCTTTTCACTTTTCACAGTAACTCCCAGGGCAGAAAGCTCCTTAACCATCCCATTTGAGAGCTACACCAGAACTTTATTTTCTAGCACTCAGTGTCTTTTTTTAAATAGTCACCAAGGATTTAAGGCTCATGTCAAATCTCATTTCTTTAGGGAGACCTTTCCTGACCCCCCTAATCCAATTTAGGTGTTTCCTGTTTTGTTTTTATCATAGCTCCCAGTTCTTCCCTCGGAGCTTTTATCATAATCTGTAGTTATATATTTTCTTGCATGCTTATTGATTTAAACCCAGGCCCAGAGCCTCAACAGACTTCAGCTCCTACACTTTGACTTATTGGACTTACTCCACTCAGCTAACATGGAGTTGAAGAAGGTCAACCACCACAACATGGAGCCTAGAGTGTCTACAACTAGAAGCGGGAAGAGTGCATCCAGTACCCATGTGGAATCTAAGCCCTCACTTGACATAGGTGTGCAATGGACACAACCAATCCAATGTCCACAGAGAAAATGTGGAATGGGTGTGGGAACGGTAGCCATGGGGGCTGCTGGGTGTGGGGAACGGGAGGAAGAGATGAGATGTGGAGGTGTTTTCGGGACGTGGAGTTTCCTGGATAGTGCTTCACGGACAATTACGGGACACTGTAGATCCCCCCAGGGCCCACTGGATGGAACGTGAGAGAGTCTGGGCTATGATGTGGACCATTGACTATGGGGTGGTGATGCTCAGAGATGAACTTACCAGGTGCAATGGATGTATCACGATGATGGGAGAGAGTGTTGCTGTGGGGGGAGTGGGGGGCGGGGGCGGTGGGGTTGAATGGGACCTCATATATTTTTTTTAATGTAATTAAAAATAATAATAATAAATATTTAAAAAATAAAATAAAAAATAAAATAAAGTCTGTCTTCTCTAAGTAATTGGAAGTTTCAGGAGCAAAAAACATATCTGTTTTTTTTTTTATTCCTACATTATTAAACCAAGAGTTACATACAGCACCAGGCACAAAGTCAGCTCCTAATATACATTAGTTATTATTACCATTTTTATCATCACTAATTGAATAGATGAAATTTTCAGCATCCGTGCAACTGAATTCTTCACACTTTTGGAGACGATGCCTATTCTCTCCCTCACCTCCATTTTTCCCTTTTTTCTCTTAGGCTTGTCCCCACATGTGCCGTAAAGGATCCCAGATCTTTTCCTGAATGGAAAGCCGTAACGGAGAAGCGTCTATGCATTTTTCTGACACTGTAACGTCGGGTCCTCCTCGTCGCCATGGAGCTGGTCCTAATTGCTTTCTTTCCAGAAGGTCCTGGACACCTCCTATTCATAGTGCAACTGCACCGAGAACGCCCGAAACCCTGCATCAGGAATAGCCAATTTTCCCTCCCAGATATCCTTCTTTACCTTAAATGACTCCCTGAATTGGCTGAAAAGTCAATTCCTTGGGAACAACGGCCTGCGCCGTGGCCAGGGGGCTCAGTGAGAAAAGAAGGCAAGTGGGAAGAATAAGGGTAGTGTCCGCCCAGTTCTCCTCCTTCTGGGAAGGCAGGCTGTGCCCTCTGGGGAGGGCCCGCTGCCCGCGTGTGGAAGGAGCCCACGCCCCTGCTCCTCAGCCCTGTGCAAACTCCTATTTCCTAGGATAGGCTCCTCCCCGAGGCCCCGGGCGGAAAGGGACCCGTGGGCTTTCATTCCAACTGGCCTCACTGGACACAACTCCTAAGATAACCTGGCGTTCATCTTCTGTGCCACTTTCTGAGCAGCTGTGGAAAGAGCTCTGTTCTTGGAATTGAGATACCTGGGTTTTCACCTCTGCTCTGCTGTTGAAGAACTGTGTGTGTTGGAACAAGGACTTCACGTCTCTGGGTCTCAAAGTCCTTATAAAATGGATATAATATTCAGCTACCTCACAGAGTTATTGTGATTAAACAATAACGATAACAATACTATTAATAATACATGGGAAAGCACTGTGCCTGGCACTTCATAGGATCTCTGTATTTATTGTATCTGTTGGACAAAGATACCCAGGGCATAACATAGGCTGATTGAAACATGAATTTTAAAATTTTTGTCGGTATTATCAAACATCTTTTTGAACTATTACACCTGGCATAGCACGGGGAATGCAATTTTTAAAAGGCCATGCCCTCAAGGAGCATGTGACTTGGTCTAGGAAACACAGCAGGTACATTATGTAGTGCATACCAATAGAAAGCAATGTATGTCGAGCGTCATATAAATGGCCTGAAAAACAGAGGCCTCAAACATCACAGATGGAAACTATTCCTGAGGGTGGCTCTGTTATAGACCCAGGAGGAAATGATATCAGTTTTGTCTCAAACTTTGCCGTGTAACAAACCACCCCAAAAGTTAGTGGCTTAAGGAAAAGGATTTGTTAATTTTCTCCATTCTGTGGGTTGACGGAGCTGTCCTTCTGTTAGTCTTTTCTGGGTTCACCCCTGAAGCTGCATTCAACTGAAGGGTCTTTGGGGCTAAGAGTTCTTGACTGTTAACTGGGGCACTTAGTTTTCCTTTGTGCGACCTCTTATCCTCCATTAGGTTAGCCTGCTCTCCTTATGCTGAGGTCTCAGAGTAGCTTTCCAAGATGGTGAAACCAGAAGCGGCAAGACCTCGTAAAGCCAAGGCTTCAAAACTCTTATTATGTCATTTCCACTTTGGAAGCCTAGTCCTGATCTAAGGGAGTGAAGATGAGGAGCAAAGCTCTATATGAAACCTCCATTGTCACTATGGCCAATTTCTAAGAGCATGTAAGATGTCTTAGTAAATGTTTACTCAGAGATTAGTATAGAATCTGTAACAGCGTAAGAGCTCAGTAAAGATCTGAAAATAAATAAGGGAAGGAAGAAATGATCAACAGATATATAATTACATATATGCATACTGATAGTGTAATAAAAATAATATTGCTGATTTCACTTCTGTCTGAAAGAGGAACAGATAGATTGACCTTCCTAACTTAAACAGTGAGATAACTGGAAAAATAAATGAAACAACAGTTTTCAGATACGGGACAACAGGCAGTACAGTACAGTGATCCCTGGGAGAAAGGAAACACACAAGGTGAGCCCTAAAATCATCCCGGATAACTGCCTGTAAAGAGTTTCTAACACATGCTGCAGGGAGAGGAAGTCCAAACAGAGCCTGGTGGGCTCCCTGACTTGAGGAGACAGAGTTCAGAGCCTGAGGAGTCCAGGGTCACTAGACTGTGTGGAGAAGAGAACCAAAGGGAGGGATAAGAGTGTCCAGAGAGAGAGCTCTGAAGATCTGCAGAGGCCCCCCTTGCATCTTTAGCTGAAGACAGGTCAGCAAAATCAGGAGAAGAAACTACCAAGGCCAGGGAAAGAGCCAGTAGGAAAAACAGTCAGAACAATCCCCAGAGCTCACAGAGGGCTGGAAATAGTTAGTGCTCCTACCAGCCAGAACGGAAAGACTTTATAATAAACGCAACATTGGATAGAGTCCTCAGAAGTAAGGCCAAGTTAGCTGTAGATGGAAGTCTGTTCTGGACCCATCTAAGGAAGATTAAAAGCAAACTACAAAAGGATCAAACTATTTCCAAGTAACTGAACTACATCCCAGTACAAAATTCAAAAATATCTAAAGGAATACAAAATATAATAAAATCCAGCACCCAATAATATAAAGTTCACAATGTGTGGCATTCAATAAAAACTTAGGAAGCATGTCTGCATGGAAGTAAAGTTTATAAGGAGAAAATCAATCAATAGAAAATATACAGAAAGAATACTTGTGATGAGTTAACTAGTTAAAGACATAAAAACAGCTATTATAAATAGACTCCATATGGTCAAGTTGGTGGAGGAAAGCAGGTATATGAGAAGGAAAGTTAAGGAAAGTAAACAAAAAACCTACACTGAAGTTCTATAAATGAAAAATACAATGTCTGAGATGAAAAAAAAATTACTGGATGAGATTAAGCACAGATTAAACACTGCAGAAGAAAATATATGTGAAATTGAAAATATAGCAATAGAAACTATCCGAAAGGAAAGGCAAAAAAAATTTGTAAACAACACATCAGTGAGTTGTAGGACAAGTGACCTAATATATGTATAATTAGGGTCCTAGAAGAAAGAGAGGGGAAAGAGGGGAAAAAAAATGTTTGAAGAAATAATGACCAAAATTTTCCCAAGTTTAATGAAAATTATGAACACATAGACCCAAGATGTTCAAAAAGCCCCAAGAAAAAGAGAAATGAAGAAAATTTCAAGATATATCATTATCAAATTGTTTTAAATGAGTAATAAGAAACAATCTTAAAAACAGAGGGAAAAAGACACATACACACAGGGGAAAAAAAGTACAACAGACTTCTTATCAAAACAATGCAAGCCAGTAGACAGTGGAGCAAAAGTACAAAATCTTGTATCTCTATAAAAGAATGAAGAGTACCAGAAATGCAAAATATGTGTTTAAATGTAAAAGGCTATTTTTCTTACTTTTTTAGAATCTCTTTTTTAAAATTGACTGCTTAAAGCAAACTTACTTAAAAGTGTATTATTGGGTTTATAATATGTGCAGAAGTAAAATGTAAGACAATAATACTGGGTTTGGGATGAAAGCAATGGAAGTATACTGTTGCATGATTCTTGTATTTTATTTTAAATAATACAGTACTACCTGAAAGTATATTGTCATAAGTTAAAGATATATATATTATAAACCATAAAGCAACCACTGAAAATACAAAATAAAAAGGTATTACTAGTAGCCTAATAAAGGAGATAAAATGGAATTATTAAAATATGTAATTAATCTAAAATAAGGCAGAAAAGAGGCTGGCGAAAAGAGAAGGGACAAATAGAAAACAAATACCATTCTTATCAAGAATCATATTAAATGTAAATACTCTAAACATACTAAAGGAAAGAGATTGTTAGCCAAATTGGAAAACAAAGAAACACTGAACAAAAACCAATTGCTTTCAGTGTACAAGAAACATAATCTAAATATAAAGGCACAGGTTAAAAGGAAAAGGATGGAAAAAGATATATCAATCAAGTACTGGTCAGAGAAAATGGGAGTCCAATAACAGACAAAGTAGATTTCTGCATGAGGACTATTATAAAAGATTTAAAAAGTCATTTCATAATGATAAAACTGTCCATTGAAGAAGACATAACAAGCCTAAATGTTTAGGCAAATAATAACAGGGATTCAAAATATCTAAAGCAAAATCTCAGAGAAGTGCAAGGAAAAATAGATAAAGCCATACATGTTGTTCGGTATTTCAAAACCTTTCTCTGAATAAATGATAGAACAAGTAGACTGAAAATCAATAAGGATATGGAAGACTTGAATCACACTATCAAAAACTTTACCTAATTAACTTTTAGAGAACACTCTAACAACAGCAATGCATTTTCTTTCCAAGTACAGATAAAATATCTTCCAGAATAGATGATGTTCTCTGACATTAATGGAATTGCATTAGAAATCAGCAACAGAAAAAGTGGTGAAAAATCCTCCAATATTTAGAAACTTAACAACATGCTTCAAAGGAAGAATCAGCAGAGATTTAGAACGTATTTTGAATGGAATGAAAATTTAAGTATAGCATATCAAAATTTATGGGATGCAGCTGAAAGGATAATTCATAGCTTTAATGCTTATATTAGAAGACAGGTTTCTGTCAATGACTATAGCTTCCATATTAAGAAATAAGGAAAAGACTAGCAATAAAAAATAAGATGAAAGAAAATAAAAAACAGAAATCAATTAAATAAAAAACTGCATATGGGAATCTCCTATATTTCTGATGCAACATTTATGTAATAAAAAGCTTCTTTAAAAATAAATAAATAAGCTCAAAAAACAGTAAAATGAATCTTTAAAAAGAAATAAAAAAAAAACCAATAAGGGAATGTTCACTGGCAAATTCTTACAAACAAGGCAATATTTTTAAGCTATCAACTTTCTCTAAATTGATGACAACCTACAACATAGCCATAATCAAAATGCCAGCAGACTATTTTATGCAAACTGACAAATTGATTCTAAAATTTATATGGCAATTCAAAATAATTATGCTGCATTGAATTAAATTAATCACAAAAGAGTATATACTGTATGATTTCTTTTATTTGAAACATTAGAAAATTCCAGTCTCTGTATCTTAACAGAAAGCAGATCTATGTTTGCCCGGCTATGGGAATGGGGATGGGGAAAGGGAGAAATGGATTTAAAAGATGCATAAGAAAGTTTGGAGGTGAAAGTTATGTTCATTATCTTAATTATGGCAATAGTTTCATGGAAGTATTTTTATGTCAAACATCATCAAATGCTCTCAAATATCTTCAATTTATTGTACACTAATATACTTAAAGATGCAAACATTACTATTATTAATACAGTATTTAATAATTATATGGAACCTACTACGTGTTAGATCAGAAGTTGTAAAACTTTTTCATCTTAGCACTTTTTTTTTAGATTTATTTTTTATTTATTTCTCTCCCCTCCCCTCCCGCCCCAAGTTGTCTGCTCTCTGTGTCCATTCGCTGTGTGTTCTTCTGTGACTGCTTCCATCCTTATCAGTGGCACTGGGAATCTGTGTCTCTTTTTGTTGTGTCATCTTGCTGCGTCAGCTCTCCGTGTGTGGGGTGCCATTCCTGGGCAGGCTGCACTTTCTCTCTTGCTGGGCGGCTCTCCTAACGGGGCGCATACCTTGTGCATGGGGCTCCCCTACGCGGGGGACACCCCTGCATGGCAGGGCCCTCCCTGCGCTTATCAGCACTGTGCATGGGCCAGTTTCACGCGGGTCAAGGAGGCCCGGGGTTTGAACCGCAGACCTCCTATGTGGTAGGCAGACACCCTATCCATTGGGCCAAGTTTGCTTCCCATCTTAGCACTTTTTTACACTATAAAAACATATAGAGTACTCTGAAGAGCTTTGGTTTATACGCATTTTATCTATTTATTTACCATATTAGAAATTAAAATTGAGAATTAAAAATATTTTGATTCATTTAAAAACAATAATAAAAGCAATATATATTAATAAATAATATCAACTGTTTGCTCTAAACCTCAGTTCCTCTGTCTACAAAAAGAGGATAACAGTGTCTACCTCGTAGAGTTGTGATAAGAATTAAGATTTAGCACTGTGCCTAGGATATGGAAAGTCTCAATAGATGGTAGCTATCAATACATAATCCCATACTATGAATAATTATGAAATTTATATTTTACTGCCTTGTGTAATTGAATACGATGCTTGTAACAATATCAGCCTCTTTGTGTGTGACTAAAATAAAGACAGGAGGTGGAATTAAGATACTTAGAGAGAGGAAGACTTAGTGTCAGTCTTTAATATTGGTCACTTGTTAGAACATAGATATCATTTTTCAAAAGTATTATGAACCAAGTGGAAATTAATGGATTATTTAATGTTGGCATAGGAAAACCTGGCTAGCAAAGCAGAAAAAAAATCACCATGAATCACCTCACACCACATAATTAAAATAAATTCTGAATGTTTAAAAAGGAATGTAAGACACAAACAAAAATTCTGTGGGGAAGAGAATTCTAAGTTTAAAGGCTGTGGGAAAAAATTATAAAGAAAAATAATTTAAATTAGACCCAAATAAAAAGCATCCTTCTATAAGTAAAACCTATAACAAAAATAAGTAACCATATGGGAAAGGTATTTCTGCAAATAAATTTGTAACATATATATCCCCAATATAAAATAAACATACAAATAACTTTTAAAACTAAGAACTTAATGTACAAATGGACCAAAATAAGAATATATAACTTACAAACAGGAAAAAATACTCAACCTCACTATCAAATATGTTTGTGTACACAAATTTCAAGCAAAAGTATGCAATTTTACTTTTCCAAACAGGGTTTTTAAAAAACGTTAATAGTATTTTCTAGGGCAATAACAATGACTGCAGAGGTGCATTACCAACGTCAGAATCAATTTAAGTCAACTTAAAAATAAAGCAGGGAAGAAAGTCAGGAGGCAGGAAGGAAGGAAAGAAGAGAGAGGAAAAGTAATCTGTTGGCTCACCTAAGTGAAAAGTAGAGAAGGCCTAAGTGGATTTACTCACAGACGGATCCCAGTGGTCCCACAAGATAGCAGGGTTGGCCTTTCCCCCTCCATCCCTCAGCTCTGCTTTGCACTGTGTTGGATCCACTCTCCATGCAAGGAAACTCGAGTGGCTCCAGCGTACCCAGTCATGTTCATAGCTCACAGTTTTGGAGGATAAAAGAGAAACCCTCTATCTCTGGGGTCCTTATTAACCCCCTAAAAAACCTCTGATGGCCCAGCCTGGGTTACATGAGGACCCTGGATGAGCCACTGCTTTGCTCTTGTGGCAGCTGCTGCTGCGCATGCTATCTGGGGGGCAGAGAGCCCAGTCCTCTGGTTGGCTGGCCTGGGTGGTAGGAAGATGGCAACGTGTAGTTGACTTTCCACTTGAATCACAAGGCAGGAGGGAGAACTAGTTCTCAAGAGGAAGGGATACTGGAAAACCAACTTAGAACAAACTCTGTTCTATGATACAAGGGAGAGTTGACAAGAATTCTGAAAAGCAGTTTGAAAATAGGTATCAAGATCTTTCAAGTGGGCTTAAATCTCCTTGAAGGCAAGGATTGGATTGTATTTTTTCACATGGCTTTTTGTTTTTATTAGAGAAGTTGTGGGTTTACAGAATAATCATACATAAAATACAGGGTTCCCTCACACTACCCTATTATTAACAATTTGCATTGTTGCAGTACATTTTTACAATTGATGAAAGCACATTTTTAAAATTGTACTATTAACTATATAGTCCATGGTTTAACTTAGGGTTCATTGTTTGTGTTGTGTAGTTCCATGAATTTTTTTCACATTTTTATTGTAGTAACGCATATACAACCTAACATTTCCCCTTTTAGCCATATTCAAATATATTATTCAATACATGTTTTTGAATCACTAGCCCCAAAAACATTAGTATAAAAGAAGAAAGCAATAAATGATTAATTAAGGAGCAAATCAATTATTCCTCTCCTTGGAATATATCTGAGGGAAACCAATCAAAATTAGTACAAAGATTTAAACACAAAAATGTTCATTGTACCCAAAATGACAAACAGCAAGGGACTCTTTAAGTAAATTATAGAATAATATTGGCATCCACTAAAAATAATATTTATGCATAATTTAACTGCCATAGGAAATGCTTATTATATATTTTAAGTGAAAATTTCAGAATTAAAATAGATAATATATATATTGGTATGAATATACTATATATTCGTATACTGGGAGAAAATATTTCTACCCTCACTTATACATGTTATGAGTGATTTTTAAATATATTTCTTGTTCTTACTTCTGAATTTTCAATTTTCTAAAACTAGCATGTGCTATTTTTAAAACCAGAACAAAAAAAACCTCATTAAAAAGCAGTTGACAAAACAGCTGCTCTTCATGCAGTGTTATTTGAGGGTCACCGTGCAGAAACCCCTTTGAGTTCCAAATGCATTTTGCACTCTTAGTCCTTCCTTTCCTGAAATTCCACCTTTGACCATCTATTCCCAAGAGTTGCCAAGAGTCTCCAAGAAAATGCAAATACCCAGGGAGTCTTAACAGCTTTCCTTTCAATCAATTGATGAAAACTTTGAGATTCATCAAGCATCAGCTGAATGTGAGGCTCTTTGGCTGGGGACCGGTTTGTGTTCTTGCAGAGAGAAGGGTCTTAAAGAAAGATGAACCAGGCGGGTGCTGCCTTCGGGGCAGCCTCAAGGAACAAAGACACTTGGGACCCTGGATCAATGGGGAAGGAATGTTACTCAAGGCTGGGCAAAGTGAGTTCTGGGATAAGCACTTGGAATTTTAGAGGAATTGCAGCTCTAATGAAATCGACAATAGAATAGGTCAAATCTAAAAGTCCAGAAATAAAGTTGGAACCTGATAGGTTCTGCGGTGGAGGAAGGTGTTGCTTCTTATATGGGTTATTCCAAGTTAAGGTGGGGGTACCCCACAGGCAACCCCAGGTGAGTGCTCTGAGGTTCTTTAGCTTGAAAGCATGTGCATGGAGACTATTGCTTTGTTTTTGTTGCATATAGTGTGTCTAGGAAAAAAAAAAAAGAGATGTGTTCTCTCGGCATATGGAAGAAAGGCAAAGATGTGCTTGCTGACTTTTGTGTTTCTGCCGTCCCTACCCTGATAGTTTTTGTTTGTTTATATTGAGGGATTAGATCCAGAAAGTAAGGGGTCCTTTTATCTGAGAGGCCTTGTCAGACTTGGAGCATAGCTGGCTGATCTGGTTCCAGGACCCAGGTGACAATTTTCAACTCACTGGTGAGGAGAGGGACCCCAGACCATAGACTGGTTCTGACTGTAAGAACACATGCTGCTGCACAACCTGATTCTATGCCTGGAACCCTTTCTTTTGCCCTCCTCATCTCATTAATTCCTATTCAAACACTAGACTCCACTCTCTCATCACATCTCAGACCATCTCGGCCAGGATACATACATGGGAATGAGCTGTGCCGTGGATCTCATCTTCACAGAATTCGCCTCACAGGCAATGTACATTTCTTTGGGATGGCTTGATTAATGCCTCTCTTTCCTATAGACCACAAGTTCCATTGTATTCCTTACAGAGGAGGGACAGGGGAGAAAGAGAAGGGACAAGAAGGAAGAGGAGGAGAAGGAAGAGAAGGAGAAAGTAGTTCAAGAGACTAAAGTTTTTGCCTTGGTTACTCTCTAAATTAGTCACTAAGGGCAGAAAATGATTGTGAAGATAATGAGAAAGAAGAGAAAGATGAGAAGCAGGAGGTGGGGGTAAGGATGACAACAGGTATCGATCTACAGAGCACACCTCATCACAGGTGCTGGAGGTGAAGCCTTAGTCAAACCCTGCGTAAATGGAGTTCTTGTCATAAGTCTGGAATAAAAGTCTGGAAAGTACTGGAAAAACTTTCTGCAGGAGCTGCTGCTCAGCTCTTCTTAGGCTCGACCCACATGCTTCTGGCTGCAGGGAGGCTCTGCTCTCCTGTGTCCTAGACAGAAGCCTTCCCCTCCCTATGGGTAACCTCAAGATCCCTCTCTTCTTTAAAAACTGAACTTTTAAGGAGCTGTCTGTAAGAGTCAATTCATTCGGACAGGTATATGAGTCTCTGCCACTCAGAAACAGGTTAAAACTGAAACTGAAAGTGTTGACAACAGTGTTTTTCAAAGTTCTTCTTGAACTTAGAATTAATGAACTCAGTCTTTGGATATCGTTTAGTCCTTCCACTAAAAATAAATGAGTCAACCTTGTTATGGCAGTCTAACTAGCTTAACTAATATTTTCTTCATGCATAATCTCTGGTGTTTGAAATCCCATGGATGAATGACTGGCATTGGATGAAAAATGGGAAAAGCCAGCAGAATCCATGTCATAACTCAAGTCAGTCAGGGCCTCCAAACTCACTCCCTTGGAATGCCAAAAGAAGGAACCCAACTTTTCAAAATGCATAAAATTGGCTATTTACACTTGAAATTTACTTTGTTTTTATTGACTTATACATTAAAGGCCCCCTTTCCCATGAAAATGCAATGACCAAACGTTTAATTCTGTGATCTATGTTGCACCAATTTTACTCTGCTTGACATGCCAGAATCAAGGGGAAAAACGGCAGTAAGAAAAATGAAAACACATTTTAAAAAAGAAAATATCTTTTTGTAAGCAATCTCTTTACTTAGTAGAAGCCACAACTTTATGACTTTTTCAGCAGAGAAGTGTATTTTTTAATTTTCTCATTCCTTTGGGGCATTAAAGCCACACTGTAAAGCAGTGGGCTGTCAATCAGTCATAAAAAGCTTAACAGATGACATAAATGACAAGAATATGATCTATAACCAAGGTTTGAAACCATAGACTAATTCTTAATTCTCCAAACTCCTCATACAAAAAGAACTTTCTGAAAAAAAAATAAGGGAAGAGTTAACATCTTAGAAAGTAGAGGGAATACTTGGTGTTCATTTCCAGTTCCCAATCTCATCCAAGCTGAATATCGCACACAAATCTATATTTGTGAGACACCCTCATCTACCAGTTAATCAAAGCCCTGGAAATTCAAGGAAACCTGTGTTTATGGAAATCTGGCATTTCTGTAAAGTTTTGAATGAGGGCTAACTAGAGCAGTTCATCTCATTTTGAAACTAATGATTCCTGCCAAGTGGTTTTCCAATGTGGGGTTCTCTGGCTCAGTCAGCATTTAGGAATTCATTTATGAGTTGGGTTAGTCGAAGACTCTGGAATTCAAATTTATGTCTGCAACTCACTAGTTTGCCCCCGATAGGTCTCTCAAAAGAGAATGTAATCAATTTACCAAACGCAGACTTCAGGAAATTTTCATATCCCAGAAAGAAGTTCTGGTTTGGAGCTTTGTCCATTTTCTGAATCAGCCCCCACCCCCTTCACTCCATGCTAAGAGCTGAACCCTGGCAGGGAGAAGGTTTACTTCTCTATGGCGCTTTCCCACAGCTCATCCCTCCAATCAAAACAGGCTCCATGGGTGCCCTGGAATCCACCTCCCTTAGTAGACTTGCCAGCAGTTTATAAAATGACAGAATATACGTGTGGTTTGTCACAGCGAACTGTTTCTACTCCATCTATCGCTTGATGGAAGTAGCAAAAACTCTGATAATTATTCATCAGATTCATTGTAAAGATTTATCTGCTTGGTAATGTCTCAGGAAA
Source organism: Dasypus novemcinctus (assembly GCF_030445035.2). Taxonomy (NCBI): domain Eukaryota; kingdom Metazoa; phylum Chordata; class Mammalia; order Cingulata; family Dasypodidae; genus Dasypus; species Dasypus novemcinctus. The sequence goes on along the minus strand of NC_080685.1, from coordinate 107,967,030 downwards.
TTAGAATATGGATTTGGGGTGTGGGTGTGGGTGTGTGTTTCCCTAAATTTCATAAACCCGCACTTTCCTTTTTCACTAGGCAATGAGCAAGCACTGAGCAGCTTTTCAATGTGACCATAAATTTACTACACTAAAAAAAAAACACTCCTTTGAAGAAGTCATCAAATAAATTATCAAAGCTGGAAATGTGCCTCTAGTTTGTGTTGGCGTTGGGTTTAGGGAGTTACTTAATAAACAAAAGTCAGTGAATTCAAATGGTAACAAAGTAATTTCAATGATTAATCAAGTGTTAAAACTAGTTTAACCTCTCCTGTTTTGCAAACTCTATATCACCCTGACTAAACTAATAGAGGAATAAGACACCCATCTGGAAATCTCATCTGAAATATTAGATTGGGAATCTAAAATTCAGCCAAATAGTGTGGCTTGTAGGGATATCCTGTCGGATAATAAATTGCATTAATCTTACTTAAATTTTCCATCTAAATCATGTCTTGAGGCCATATTACTCTGAGGAAACCATGCCTTTCTTTAAATGCATTGTGCTACTGAAAACGATATTAAAAGAAAGTGGGGGGGCGGTACAGATAACTTTTCTTATATTTTTTCTTCTGACTGGTTTTTCCAACATTAAGAAAATCCATGCAAAACTTCTCTGGAAGAGCCAGTGCCTGCTCTAGTCAGCAACTTGCCATTCCTGGTTGCTGATAGGAAACGATGTCCATCACAAAGAACTTTCAGGAACTTTTCTCTAATTTATCTATTGCTTTCCCATCTGTGAACTCTGAGTCATGGTGGCTTAGAACAAGCTCTTTTTTCTTCTTCTTCTTCTTTTTTAATTCTTTACTTAGCCTCTTTTTTACTTTCCCATATAAAGAACTGCAACTAATATCTTTTCTGAAGGTCCCTCTGCGGGCTTTTTATTCCATTCACTTTTTAATAGAAAACATTAAAATCTTCTGAAGGGTTTCAACCACTTTTTAAAAATTGCTAGGAGGAGAAAAATATGGCTGTGGCTTTCCCAGAGTTACAAGAAGGGATTCTGTTGGCACTGAAGCCGGACGCTGCTCTGGCCTGCTGCTGGCTGCCACCTACTGATGCTGTAAATATTAAGTGCACTAAAAGGTGTTAGAATAACGTTGACTCAGAGTTAAACCCACAAATCCGTGGATCTGCCGGGCGTCTGCTCGGCTTGCATTCCTGGTGAGAGGAGATTCTGGGGGCAGAGCCCCTCCATTTCCCCCCACTCTGGAGGCAGCTGAGCAGAGCAAGAAGGGGCACGGCACCCACCTGCCAGTGGTGGTCTTTTACAGCTTCGCGGGACCGGCCCCCCTGCACCTGCTGAGGTGGGCAGCAGCGTCTTCCCCCACAGCTGAGGAAGCTGGCATTGCGGAGCACGGCCACCTGTCAGGCCTGGAGCCGGGACCCCAGGGAGGCCTGCGGTCCGTCCACACCTAACCAAGGGTGCGCGCGCGGAGAGACGCAGACGCCCTGGCAGTCCTCCATAGGGTGGCTATCCCGGGGCCCCTCGAGCTCCACCGGAGCTGGAGGCAGCACCACCAGCTCAGCCACCAGGGACAAAACCTCAGGGCATCTCGTCGTGCTCCTTCTTGCCACGTGGCCCAGCCATCCCCTCATCCTCGGAACAGTCGATGAAGGCCCCTGCTCTCCATGCTCACTGCCGGAGCTGGACAACCCTCAGGGCCTTTCACCTTAACAGTCAACAGCCACCGCCCTCTCCCTCCCCGGCAGGACTGCCGGGGCAGTCACGCTGGCATCATATTAATCCTTCTCTCCCAACTCCTCATAGTCCTGCACCCCCATCCCCGACTCGAAATCGGTGTCCCAGCTGTTCTGACTTATGGGCTCCCCAAACATCAGGCAATTTCAAGTCCCCAGCTTCTCCTCAAACTACCTTCTCCACCTTTAGGAACTGCCTGCTCCCTCTCCATCCTGGTGCCTTTATCACCGTCGAGACTGTCCATTTAGTCTAGGCCCTGACTAGCGCCCTCGCTGATAGCAAGTGCTCGATGAAGTTCTGTTCTACTGAGCCCAGATCCTGCTTCTGTTTTAATTCTTTGGTGATCTGAACAGATGGTAATGACATCTTTATTCCTGAGAAAATGTAGCGGGGCTGCTTATCTAATGGTTTCATTTCCCTTCCCTTTCCCACAACTCATGCGCCTTCCTCCGTGCCTTGACGTGTGACCCACCACAGGCCAGCCGCAGCGCTCCATCTCCTCCTTCCCTCTCCTCTCCATTTGCCTGGTGCAGGACTGTGCTCTCCATTCACCCCAGACATCCTTCCGCGATCCGGCCCTGGATCCGGCTCCAGTTATGTGCTTGTCCTGGATCCCTGCCATTGGAGCGGTTGAGCATCTTCAGGACTCGAGCGGTTATTTTAGATCGTGGACTCGGTGAGGACAGAGACCACAACTTAGCTCGTGTCTCTTGCAGAAGTACACCCTCGGGGGACAGGCTGTGCCCACAGGGGACTAGGGCAGAGTCCAGAAAATGCCTTACTGCTTTTAGTCACTGAAAACTCCCAGGTCAGGTGACAAAAGCTATGTTATTGGTGAACTATTTAAAATAGAAATATTACAGACCACCAACATAGAAAAAGCCATTCTGCTCAGCTATGCTCCTCTCATAACATTCTTTGAGGTTAGATGCCCCCGCTGCAATGAATAATGACATAGTTTATGGTAAAGGATGAACTGAAAGAGAGTGGTGTCATGATTGCTGTAAAATGCCCACAAAAGATGTTTATTATCACACACAGACAGCCACAAACACACAACTCATCACTAATAAATTCATTTGTTTCCACATTACATTGCACAACATGGTGCAATCCAGCAGAGGGCTGAGAAATGTCAGCTATTCAGACCAAGAGTATTTGTCAACAAAACCAATCCATTTCACCAGCTTCAGCAAACTATTGCTGCAAGAATGTGGTTTTACCCCCAAAGGAAAAAATTGTTACACACAACCTTAAATAGAAAGGCAGGACGCTCAAAAGCCTACAAAGAAAGTAAATATGACAATTTGAGGTAATATTCCAGAGAAACTTGGAGATTGTGAGGTGGACAAAGAGGATGCCACTTTGTGGCCTGAGGCGTCCAAACCATTGTTTTGTTTGTTCCTAAAATAAATAAATAAACAAATAAAAATCAGAAAACTAAGAGAACCAAAGACGTTTTTCTCATTTATTGCGAAAGTGTTATTTAAAGAAATCTAGGATTTCTTTAGCATCCTACTTACATTCATTGTGGTTTTACTTTGCACCAGACTCTGTTTTAGGTAATAAGCATGTAAAAATCGTTATGGCCAAGCACACAGACAAATGGGAGAAAGACACACAGGCTCAGATCATGATAATACAAGATGACTGGCTATGATAGATATATGTCATTGGGAATTATAAGCTTAGGGAAGAGGCATTTCTGTGTTGCCTCTGGCAGACATTTTACTCAAGTCAGGGCCTGTCTGGCTAATTTGTTATTCTTACAATAGTCCTTGTAGATCTTGAAAGTTAATACCTGGGCCAATTTGAGGGCAAAAAATATATGAAAAGCAAATAATTGTTGCCATGACTCAAAGAGAAACAAGGTCATTCAGAGGAAAGAGACCATGAAATAAAGCCAGAGAAATTCGGGAAATGAGAACACCCTGGGGGCTGTCATTTCACTTGTGGTAATGAGAATTCAAGAATCAATAGAGAGGGAGCCGTGTCCCATCTGACTGGAGCAAGGGCTGGGACCAGAAATAGAAGCAGCTTCTCAGTTTGATTCTCTGCCTTCCCCACATTCAATTATGCTTTTCCTCTTCAATTCCTGTGTGTCTGTAGTGGTCTCAAGGCCACTTGAGAAAAATCCTGCACCTCCCTGCCCCCCCAGGGCTCACACCTTAGCTGGGGAAACAAGGTGAGGTGATGTATGAGCCAGTGTGGCACGGACACGATTGCCCCAGAAGTCAAGAAACAGAAAAGTCCACAGCAGACTCAAGCTGTCTCTGAGAAGAAGAGGGTAGTTATTCCAAGTGAAGGAACAAGATCAGCAAAAATTTTTCGGAAAAGTTTAAAAGTTGGAATTCAGTCCATGAAAAGCACAAGTGGGAATTGAAGTTGGGAAGTCAAATGGGAGCAGATTGAAAAGGGTCCAGAAAGACAGACAAAGAGATTTGGGCCAGTTACATCTTCTTTGTCCTCCATTTTAGTAGTAATGAGTCTGCAGACTAATTAGACGAGCTGAGGAGATGATCAAGTCTGGACATTCATATTTTCAAAAGCTAGGTTATGATCAGATCCAGTATTTTCCACTATAAGCCTAAGTAAAGACATTTATTTCTTTTAAATAGTTTCCTATAAATGAGAAAGAAGGAACCCAAGACTTAAGAATGGACTCAAATATGCAAATATGATTTTCCCAATTTCTCTACTTCTTTCAGATATTTAAAAGACTGTGTTTGATGACCCTGTGAGCCATGTACTTGGCAGATGTTCTCAGTCATCAGCTGTAACTTCTCTCTTCCTAGATTTTCCAGCACACTCTAACATTTTGCCTTGCCTTAGAGTCATATTCTAAATGATGCAGCATCAGAGCAGAGCGGAGAGAATCTAGGACGCTGGCTTCTGCTCCCAACTCTGCCCCCAACCCGCCAGGTGGGAAAGCCATGATGTCTCTGAATCCAGCTCCTCATATGCCCAGGAAAAGGAGTGAGCCACCGATGGCTCCGTCTCTTCCAAGTCTAAATTTCTGGCATAAACTATGGTGCCATGCAAGATTGAAATAAATCTTCCCAGCCTTAGATTATATTGCAAACGGTATGTTTTAATAAATCCTTCTATCAACATGTTTACTTGCCATGTGTCTCATGCTCATAAAATTAGAGTGCAGACTGTGTCCTCAACAAATTTGGTCTTTGAAGCTTCCCAGATGTTTAGATTCCGAATAAACAGTAGTAGGTAGTTTGAAAATGACAGCAGAAAGTCATCACTCTAGGAGAAGAAGCCGAGCCCCCTAAATCCCAGGCTGGGGCCAGGGAGCAGCTTCAAATGCCTTGGGCAAAGCCGCCCCCCACCAGACAGCTCAGTGTGGGTTGCCAGAGCCCTATGCGTATCAGCGGGTGATCAGGGCTGGCCAGTCTAAAGGAGGTAGATAAGCTCAAGATATACGATCTGCCTTCCTGCCAAGAGCAATTTGCTTGACAGGTCTCCCGCCTATAAAACACTAAGACATTCTTTTCAGTATTAAAAAAGTTTGGTCTTTGTGAATAGGGTGGATCTGCTGTGGAAAAAGAGGAAAAATGGACAATTTGATTTTGAACAGCCCTTGGTGGCTAAGGAGCACAGTCTACAAGTTTGTCCACTGAAGGAAATGAGAATCAACGGCAGTTTTCAGATGGTTGGTACCGGCATGTCCATGTGAGGGGCAAGATGATCTGTCAGGGATCAAAATAATTTTGCTTTTAAGAATATACCTGTTTGAATGTTCTAAAGTGTATTAATAATCCTGCTTTCTCTCCATCTTCATGACAACCCTAGGAAGGAAGCAGGGCAATTGTTATTCCCACTTTACAGATGAAGGTACAAGTTTGCAAATATTCGTTGACTTGGTCAAGACCACACGACTAATAAATATAAATAACGAGCCTTGCCCCAAGTCCAGTTTGCTGTACATGGTCCTTCAAAGATACCCCATGGCTCTTCTATACCTCAGCTTTTGGCTTTCATTTTGTATGAACTTGTAAGATAAATAATTTTTGTTATTATTTAAAGTGACATAACTATGACAATCTTTCCCAAATTAATGTATGAGCTTAACACAGTGATAACCAAAATCCTAGCAGAAATTTTTTCTAATTTATTTTGTTGTATTGACTTTAAAGTCATTTGGAAAAATAAACAAGTTAGGCTGCCTAACCTTAAAAGAGGGGCAGCAATGAGGAAACTAGCACTAGAAATTATTAAAATATTATATATCTATAGTAATTAAGAATGTTACTGACACAGATTTGACATGAAAATGCAACATAATAAATGTTTCAGAAGTAGATGTTAGTATAAACAATAATTAAAACTATGAAAATGAGAACATCATAAATTAATGGAGAATGCTAGGAGAATTTATTAGATACTAATTTTAAAAACAGGATCCTTAAAATATGTTAAATATTAAAATAAAGATTAAGCAGAATAAAGAAGGAAACATTAAAAAATGAATTTAAAAATATAGGTAAGTTTTTATCTGATCTGAGTGGGGAAAGACCTGCTGCTTAAATGCAGTGAAAGAAATTAGAAGGGGAAAATACAAATGAATGTTATTTCCATAAGCATTTTAACTTCCACATATCACAAGAACATGCTAACCAATATAAAAAATAAATGGGAAAATACTTGCAACAAGTATGAGAGATAATGGTAAATATTCTCACTATATACAGAGCTTGAACCAAATTAAAAACTCTGAGAATTCAATAAATAAATAGGCAAAAGACTTATGCAGATAATTCACAGAAAAGGAAATGCAAATGAATAATAGACAGAAAAAGTTCAATCTCACTAATAATATAAAGGCAATTAAAATAATGAATTTTTGCCTACCAATGAGTGCGGTTTTAAAAATTATAATTCTTGATGATGAAAAGTTGCTATGAGGAAGCACCATAAGACCACATACTGCTAAGGGTGTGCTAGGACTAACATTATGTTTCCAAAGTCCTTCAACTGTTGACAGCCCTTCAGCTCTTCTCTTAACTTCAGGAATCTCTCCTAGAGAAATAATTAGATATATATTATATAACAAAATAATCAGATGTATAATATAACCAAAGCTCGGTAGACGAGGGCATCATTTTTTTAAAATAAAAAATAATCCAAAAGTACAAAATTGCAGGATGTTTAAGAAAATGATGGTTCACAAAGAAATGAACCATTGTATTTCTATGGTTCGTTTTACATAGAAATGAACTATTGTACACTCAATGAAAGTATAAGGAAGAGTTTTTATTACAAGAGAAAATACTTTTGACGTGATGTTCATTGACAAAAATCAAGAAACAGTATCTACGTACACAACATGAATTCTACAGCTTGCTTAAATGCCTAAAAGTATATGGAAAGAACAATTACCAAAAATGTAGAAACTGCTTCTGCATGGTGAGATTCTTCTTCTTTTTTCATTTTTTTCCTGCTTCTTACACTTTTACATTCAAACCACATTTTCAAAAATGAACATTTATCTCCATTTTAGAAGAAAAAAACAAAATTTAAAAATACATGGATACAGGCATGCATGCTTGTACATAAATTCGGTAACCTTGTTGACCCATGATCCATAGGCCTTACACTTGAGATTTTTCCCAAGAATGAAGCTAAGTTACACTAATCCATTGCCCATTTCCCTTGTGGCATTACAAGATGACTTGCCTGAATGGAGAAGCTATTAACAGCTCTACCCACGCAACAGAATGTATAGTACTAAATCCCCAATCTTTAACTTTAGCAGATAAGTCTGACCAATTGATGTGAAAAATGTACCTATAGTGATGGGATGAGACTAATTTAACCACCATAACTAAGTTCTAAATGAACTAGCACCACAGGTATACACTGGGCAATGGTTTGTGTCTAGGGATGAAAATTTATAACTTCATTTCCTTGTTATTTCCCAATATCCAATTACATGTTTGAAAATTACTAACTAATTAAGTTTCTACTAATTAAGTTTCCATTATAGAGTAATCTGTGTTGACCACTGAAATGGAGTCTGTTTATGTAAAATAACTGAAAAATCTAGGTTTTTTTTAACTATTCTAATTGATCAGCTCTCCAATTTATTACCTGAATTTTTAAAAAGTCGGATCATTTTATCTTTTTTTAGCGATTCAGCTACATTTTTCTGTTTTCCTCTGGTACCGACATCATGTATGTAGGTCCAAGGCATGTGGCGTGTAGGGTCAGGGAGGAATGGAGACAATTCTGCACACCTCTGTCCAACTCTGTCTTCAGACATTACACTAGGCGCTGGAAATTGGCCACAGGGAAAGTTTTCCCCCTGGAAAACAGCAAATGCTGTCTATCAGGCCTTTTCACTCCAGAGCTTTTCATTCACTTCTCAGCATGGAGCTGCAAAGCAGTCACTCAAAAATATCTGGTATAGGAGCAAATGAATTAATTAGCTGAAGATGATGTTTATTGTTAGTTGCAGATTCCTTAAGATAAAAGGCAAACATCAGAGAAAGACTATCCCAGTTAATAAAGCTTTCGAGACAATCTGATCTAAAGTAAAAATTTGAGTTCTCTGAGGCAAAACACACAAGCTCTTAGAATCTGATTTCTTAATGTTTTCATCTAAACTAGTGAACAAAACCCGGCTCCCTTTGAATTTAGGGATCTAGGGAGGCAAATCTAAAAATGTTTATGGATCCAAGCCAATGGCTTATATAATGGGGAAAATACACAGCCTCTCTTCCATATATGTCTGTGATTGTAAAGGCTTTTTTCCCCATAGGGAACAAGACAAGAACCACAGATATTTATCACCTTTTCTAGGTTCTTAAGAGTCTTAAAACTTGATCTCAGAGAATGTTGGAGTAACATAAACTTTCTTTTGCAAAAAAAAATAAATCACAGCCACATGATGGTTACTTAGTTTCCAGATGATTTGATGGTTAATCCCAAGGTAATATCTAACTAATTTCAACTCCCACAGTGTGATAATGTTTAGGCAGTCAAAATGGCAGGGCAGGCTACAGTTTAATACGAGTAATTACAAACCAGGCATTGTCGATTATTAACCAATAACCTGATACCAAAATTTTGGACGTGGTCTCAAATATTGCAAAAATCGAAAGGGATCACATCTAGTGATTTTGTGATATTTCTGGCCAGCAAAGTAGAAATAGAAAATGGAATAAAAGGCCCAAACTCCTTTAAAGTTTTGGCATCTTAGCGTGACAAGTGTGCATAACATAAGGCAGCCATGCCATGGTCCAGGTGCCCAGGAAGTTTGCCTAGGACCAGCATCCTTGCCCCTTATCAGGTGCCCCCCCACCAGGTACATGATACAGGCTGTTTGTACTTTGTAGAGAGCAGCTGATGAGGAGCTCAGAGTTCCAGCCTGACTCAGAGTTCCAGCCCAGGCAATATTATAGCTAAGTCACGCCAACTCTTAGAGCCTCAATTTCTATAAACTGGGCATCATTGACTCCTCTCCAATGTACGTCAACAACAATTATTTCCAATAAACTGAGTATATGCAATGTTGCTGGGTACCATGCTAGGCATTTAACACAAATTAATTTCTACACTGGTCATGCATGGCAAATATTTTTATCCCATTTTATATATCGAAAAAATTCAGGAAGGTTAAATATTTTATATATCGAAAAAATTCAGGAAGGTTAAATAATCTATGCACAGTCATAGCGTCCATAAGTATTGGAGCTATAATCTCTCCTTGGTACCACCTGACTCTTAAAGTCCAGGTTATTTTCACAAGACAATACAGCCTATATTTTAAAGGATCTCTGCAAAGAATGAATGAGACCAGAATTGGGAAAGCACTTTGAAAATTATGAATTGCTCTAAAATTGTTAACAGCCATAGAGTGACCAATGTTATTTACTGAGAAAGAAAATGGGCCTTTGTTTTATAAGTAATGTAGACATCCAGTTAGTCTCTCTTCTCTAGTGATCTCCTCGAGTCACAAATTAATTTGTTACTTGAATAAAAATAAGTCACAGAATCGTAGCATTACCTGATCTCAAATACCATCAAATGAAAACCCTTACTGTCAAGCCCAGTGCCAGGAAGTGCCTGTTATAGGCTTAATAAGCATTTGTGGACTGTTCACTGAGTCCCAAAGAGTGATTTCTGAATTCTTCTGACTTTCTATTTGAGCACCCAACTCTAAGTTAAATGACTTTCTAGGAGAATGGTGAATAATTTGAATCCATATAGCTCATACTCCCTAGTAGATATGTTCTAAATTTTAAAATTTGTATACCCTAATATTACAACCACTTCCTCTCCTAGAAGTCCTATATATTAGAGATTTTGTTTTGAGAAACCTTGAAAATAGCAGGACACAGGCTAACATTAATTGAGTACCTTCTATGTACCATTCACTGTGCAAGGAATTTAACATGTATTTGGACTACTTCTTATAACTCTGTAAGATAGATATGATAAATTGAAGAATGTCGATAGTTGTTGACAATGGAAGTCTTCTAATATGTGAGAAAAAAAAGAACATAACGACAAATGTCAAGAGCCACAGGTGTTCTAAAACAGTAGCTAATAAGCTGAAACAAAAGAAAAAGCTCAAAGAGCATTGAAAAAGCACATGCTATGACCTACAGAACCCATTTCAGAAGAGTACAGTCCACTGCTGTACACTCAGCACCCAGCAGCAACAAACAAAGACACCTTCCCCTTCCTGCCTGTGTGTTGAATTTTGGTATATTTTATCTGGATCCTTTTCACTTGTAATCACAAAACAAAGCAAACAAAAAAGCCTTCCATGAAACTTCTATTTTAGGTGAAAAATTAGTTGATTTGTTAAATAAACTTTGTCCAGAGGAGGGTTCCATACCCCTTTGAGATAACTAGGAACCTATATAAATCCCAAAATGAAGCCTCCAAAACCCAGCCTGAAGACTGAAGTCATTTGTAACAGGAAGCATATTTCTCAAACGGTTCCTAAAATTGGCTCCTTGTCTGACTTTCCCATGCCTCGGGGAATCCTGCAGGTGCCGTTTATTAGAAAAGCCATGCACCAGTGTATCTCCTTTGACTAGCATGTCTATCTTTGGTTTGAAAAAGAGATAGAGAGTGCAAGAGCTGGATTTTGTGCCTCTTCAGGCAAAACAACATCACTGCCTTCACTTTTGATGGCAACAGAAATAGAGAGAATGCCTGCATCTGGGCTTTAGGTCCCAAGAGGAGTGTAATCTGCCCACAGTGGAAAAAGTCTTGTTTTAACTCACAAAATGAGAAAATGCGATATGGCAATCATTAAGGGAAATAAACACAGGCTGTGCCTAGGCATCAAATTTGTGTACAAAACTGCAACTCGATAAAACCAACAGAGAGTAATATCCATTTACTTTCATTCCTTTAACCACAATCATTTAATAGCTTTAATCATGTTTGATGGAGTTGTAGGCCTAATAAATGTCACATTCCAAAATTTCCAAACCTAATATCAATGCTGGGTCCCTGCAGTTAAAACAACAGCAAATATCCACAACTTAATTGTGCAAAGTTCAAGTGATCTTATAAACCAATCCAAATCTACTCCCTTGAGCCAATGATATCACTTGTTAGACTCGTCTAATAAATCACTTGGTCAACTGTAATCTCTACTTGCACAATATTATTTAGCACCTCATATATTCTGGTCCCTCTTTAGAGCAATTCATTAATTAGACATTGTCATATCTGCAAAATCAGGGTTATACTAGCCATCCTCATTTTTCATATAAAGAAACAAAAGAGCAAAGACTTCTTTGCAGGAGTACTTAGACACAAAACAATTCACATCCCTTGTATTATGAACTGTGCTTGCCGCTATTTTTTTGTGCTATAGACCTCTGATTCCTAAACAGTGTCTCTACTATACCATCTAATTCCTGAGCAGATTTTATGCTCTTTTTTCATGTTTTGCAGGTTGAAAAAGTATTCACAAAAACCAGCAGGGCAGAGAGTTTCCATAGGTAATGATGAATAGTGAAAATACAGCAGAAAGAGCAATGCTTGAAACCTGAAGTGATCCCATTAGATTTGGCAGATTGGAAATCATTGGTGGCATGGATAGTCAATGCAATAGAGGGCAGTTTCGAGTGTATCCAGCGGGGATTTGAGATGAAAGAGAAAACGGTGAGTAGAGATTACTGTTCCTGATGTGTGACTTTAAAAACAAAAAGAGGAGGATTTTTGTTCACGGTTCCTGACTGTACTGGTCCTCAGACTCAAAACTAAGTCATCTTTGAGACGTCTTCTCCCTCACCCCTTACATTGCAATCAACAGTTCACTGAAATTCATCCAGATCAGTGTCTCTACCATAAATCTACTAGTTCATATCTTCACGACTACATTTTATTTCAGACCCTATTATTTTGCACCTGGATTACTTAGAGTGTCCTAACTTTTAGGGCCAGAATTGCACATCTTCTGCAATCTGCCACCCAGCCAACTTGTCTGATTTACCTACCTCGATGCCTGCATTTGAGTCCTCCACTCCAACCAAGCTCTCCACCAAAATTACTCTGTATTTTCCCACATCTCTGCCTTTGTTTGTGCACCTATCACCACCTGTCAAATGCTTCACCATCCTTCAAGATCCATTTCAAGTATCAACTTCCCCATGAAGTAGCCTTGGCCTTTTCAGCCAGAAACGACTTTCCAGTGTCTGATTTCCTCAGACGAGCCTGACACCCATTGTTCATCATACATGGCTTCACCAAGGCTTCCTTTTTTATTGGAGAAGCAATAGGTTTACAGAAGAATCATGCAGGAAAGATAGTCACACACAATTTTCCCTATTAACACTTGCATTAGTATGGCATTTTGTTACAATTGATTAAATAATATTGCTAGATTACATTATCAACTATAGTCCATATTTTACATTCAGGTTCACTGTTTATTATACAGTATTTTTTTAAATTCTAGTAATGTATATAAATCTGAAATTTCCTCTTTCAGCCAGATTCAAATATATAATCAAGTGGTATTAATTGCATTCACGATGCTGTGCTAACATCACCACCATCCATTACCAAAACTTTTTCATCACCCCAAGTGAGAAACTCTCTACAAATTAAGCATTCACTCTTCATTCCCAATCCCCATTCCAGGCCCTGGTAACCTGTATTCTAATTTCAGACACTATGAATTTTCCAATTCTAATTATTTCATAGCAGTAAGATTATACAATATTTATCCTTTTGTGTCTATCTTCCAAACTTGAACAGGAGGGAATGCTACCAAACTTACTCTATGAAGCCAAAATCACCCCAATACCAAACTCAAATAAAGAAATTACTAAAAAAGAAAATTAAAGACCAATTTCTTTAATGAATATAGATGCAAAAGTCCTCAAAAAAATCCTTGCTAAACTAATGCAAAAGCACATTAAAAGAATTATACACCATGATCAAGTGGGTTTTATATGAGGTATGCAAGCATGGTGCAACACTGGAAAATCAATCAGTATAATACACTACATTAACAAATTGAAGAAAAAATCACATGGTCATCTCAATTGATGCAGAAAAGGAATGTAACAAAATACTTCATTTTTTCTTGATAAAAACACTCCAAAAGAGAAGAATAGAAGGAAACTTTCCCAATGTGATAAAGCGCATATATGAAAAGCACACAGCCAACATTGTACTCAATGGAGAAAGACTGAAAGCTTTCCCACTGAGATCAGGAATAAGACAAGAATGTTCACTGTCATACTGTTATTCAATATTGTGTTAGGAGTTCTAGCTAGAGCAATAAGGCAAGCTAAAGAAATAAGAGGCACCCAAATAGGAAAGGAAAAATTAAAACTTTTGCTATTTGCAGATGGTGGTATTATACCTAGAAGATCCCAAAAAATTCACAACAAAGCTACTAAAACTAATGGATGACCTCAGCAAAGTGGACGGGTACAATATTAATATGCAAAAAATCAATAGTGTTTCTATGCACTACTAACAAACAAACTGAGGAGGAAGTCGGAAAATAAATTCCATTTACAATAGCAATTAAAACAATCAAACATTTAGGAATAAGCTTAACTGAGGACATAAAGAGCCTGAATTCTGAAAACTAAAAAAAAATTGCTAAAAGAAACCAAAGACCTAAATAAATGGAAGGACATTCTGTGTTCATGGACTGAAGACTAAATATAGATAAGATATAAATTCTACCCAGACTGATTTATAGATTCAGTGCAATTCCAATATAACTTAGAAGACCGCTTTTTTGCAGAATTGGAAAAGCCAATTATCAAATTTACCTGGAAGGGCAAGAGCCCCTAAATAGCCAAAATATCTTTTAAAAGTTGGTGAGCTCTCACATTCAGAGTTTAAAGCATATTACTTAGCTACAGTAGTAAAATAAAATAAAACAAATGGCATTGAATTGAGAGTTCAGAAATAGACCCTGACATCTGTGGTTAAGTGGTTTTTGAAAATGTTGTCAAACCCACTCAGGTGGGTCAGAACAGTATTTTAAAAATGGGAATACTGGATATCCATACCTTAAAGAAGGTTAGAGGACCCCTATCTCACACCATATACAAAAATTAACTCAAAATGGATCAAGAACCTAAATATAAAAGAATACTCCTAGAAGAAAATTAGGGAAACATCTTGAAGATGTTTTGGTAAGTGGTGGTTTTTTAAACCTTATACCCAAAGCATGAGCAATGAAAGAGAAAATAGATAAATGGGACCTACTCAAAATTAAATGTTTTTGTACTTCAAATGGCTTTGTTAAGAAGGTGAAGATGAAGCCTACTCAATGGGAGAAAATTTCCAAAAACCACATATCTGTTAAGAGTTTGATTTCCATGTTATATAAAGAAATCACAATACTCAATGATAAAAAGAAAAACAACCCAATTAAAAAATGAGCAAAAGACTTGAATAGAAATTTTTCCAAAGAAATAAAAATGACCAAAAAACACATTAAAGATGCTCAACATCACTAGCTATTAGGGAAATGCAGATCTCAACTACAAGGATATATCATTTCATGCCTTACAGGATGATTATTATTTTAAATAAAACAAAACAGAAAACTACAAGTGCTGGAGAGGATGCAGAGAAATAGGAACACTCCTTCACTGTTGGTGGGAAAGTAGAATAGCATAGCAGGGAAAGGGGAAAAAAGGTGTAAAATGGGGGCATTTTCAGGACATTGGAATTGTCCCGAATGGTGTTGCAATGACAGATACAGGCCATTATATATCTTGTCATAACTTACAAAATTGTACAGGAGAGAATTTTAACTATAACGTAAACTATAGTCCACACTTGGAGGCAATGCACCAATATGCATTCACCAATTGTAACAATTGTACCACACGAATGAAAGATGTTGTTAATGTGGGAAAGTATGGAAGGGTAGGGAGTGGGGCATATGGGAATCCCCTACATTTTTTAAGTATTTTTTTAATTGATTTTGTAAAAATATTACATTAAAAAAAATATGAGGATTAAGTATTATTTATGTAATCTAACTATCTTTTTAAAATTCTAAAAATAATAAAAAGGTATATCTTCTGTGGAGGACAGTTTGGAGGCTCCTCAGGAAACTACACATAGTACTGCCATGTGATCCAGGAATCCCACAACTAGGAATATATTCAGGACTGAAAGCAAGAACAGAACAGATATTTGCATACCAATGTTCATAGAAGCATTATTCACAACTGCTAAAAGATGAAAACAACCTAAGTGCACATCAAAAAATGATTGGATAAACAAAATGTGGTATATCCATATGATGGAATACCATGTAGCTGTAAGAAGAAATGAACTCAGATGCATATGACAACATGGATAAACCTTGAGGTCATTATGTTGAGTGACATAAGTCAGACACAAAAGGACAAGTATTGTATGGTCTCACTGATATGAGCTAAATACAACAAGTAAACTTATGGAGTTAAACTATAGAATATAGGTTAGTAGGGGATAGAATGTGGGGTGAGAAAGGGGAGCTGATGTTGAATGTGTGTGGAATGTTTAATAATGTTGATTATAAATATGTGGAAATGTATAGAGCTGGTGCTAACATATTAAAATGAGTATAACTAACACTGCTGGTTTATATATGTGACTGTGACTAAAAGGGGTAGTATAAAGAGATTACTGTTAATTGAAAGACAGCTAAAGGATAATCTAGGGACTTTGTAATAGTGATTTTTTGGTAGCAGATAAGGATTGTGGTTAGTAATACAAATAGAAGAATGTTCTTCTCTTACAAGATGCTAAGAGCATGGTGATACATGGGAAAAAATACAATTAATGTAGCTTATAGACTATAGTTAACAGTAATATAATATTTCTGTGGGAAAGGTAAAGAAGGTACTATATCAATGCTAAAGGTCAAAAATAATAATATGGGTTTTGTTTTATGAGATGTGAATACAAACAAGCATTTTCTCTTCACTTTCTTCATTAAAAAGCAGCCCTTAGTTATGATCATATATTTTTGGGTAAAATTTACTAATGAATAATACAATTGCTTTGTATTTTTGCTTAATTGACCCCTTTATCACTATGTACTGAACTTCTTTGTCCCTTATAGTAGTTTCTGACTTAAATTCTATTTTAACTGATATTAGAATAGCTACTCCAGCTCTCTTTTGGTTACTATTTGCATGGTCTTTTTTCCCATCCTTTCATTTTCAACTTGCTTGTGTCTTCAAATTTAAGATGAGTTGTAAATGGCATGTTTCTGGGTCACATTTTTTTATTCAGTCTGTTGATTTCTGTCTTGCCTGTAGAGTTGAAACCAATTGCATGTAAATTAACTACTGTTAACACAGTACATTTTTTTGGTATTCAGTTATTTTGTCTTTGAAATCTGTTTAGTGTTTTCCATTATTTTTCCTTTCTATTGCTTAGCCTGGATCATTTAAATTGTCTTTCCTTCAAGTTCACTGATTTTTTCTTCTGCCAGCCGTAATCTGTTAATTCCCTCTAGGGAATTTTTCATTTCTGTTATTATGATCTTCAACTCTATTTCTGCTTGCTTCCTTTTTAAAATTTCTGTCTCTTTATTGAGATTCTCATATTGTTCATGAATTATTTTCCTGATATCCTTTAGTTCATTCTCTTTGTTTTCTTTTATCTCCTTGAGGGTCATTTTTTAAAAGTCTTTGTCTAGTATGTTCATATTCTGGTCTTCTTTGTTGATTGTTTCTGGAGTTTTATCTTGTTCCTTTGAATGGACCATCACTTCCTGTTTCTTTGTCTTGTAATATTTTTCTGTTTACTGTAAATTTTAGTATTTTAAGTATTAACTCTGCAATTTAGTCCCTTAGCTGTCTTCTCTTTACATTTAGATCCAGATAATTATATGACAGAGATTTCCTTCAGTGCTAGGAGCTAACAAACACAAACCAAAAACTATCTTTCACAGTCTTTGGAAATTGGTCCTGTTTGAGCTTATGTTCTCCTTCAGAGTTCTGTCCTCCTATCAGTAAGATCAGCCTGAAGGGAATGTGCAATGCAGGATCCTCTCCATCTTCTCTGAACCTGCATCTTATCCTGGGCTGGTGCTTGTTCATGGTCTTAGGAATTTACAAAATATTGAATGTGCCCTCTATGCCTTATAAATTAGTACCCCTCCCACACACAGTGTGCTCTATTTTAAGACATAGCAGGGAATCCTTTTTCCCAGGCAACTTTGACTTAATTGTTTCTTCCACTGCTTTAGCTGCTTTCTGCAAGCAGCTGCTGCCTGCAAGGCAAGTTCTGGGATGGCAAGCCATGGAAGAGCTGGAATCTTTTAGGCTGCGACCAGATAGATTAGTCCCAATATACAGGCATTCCAGTATGCACATAGGGGCTACCCTGCTGCCTCCAGAACACGGCCAAGTACCCACAATGGGAGCACAGCCTGGCTCCATACCATGTCAGGGAATGTAGGGAAGAGGGCAAAGTCACCATGAGCCTCTCCTACCACCTTTTACAGTTGTGGGCTTTTTTATTCAGCACTCAACCAGTTACTGCGATTAACTGTTTTCTAGAGTTCTGAAGAAAATGTCTCTGACAGTTTTTGCTGGTTGTTCAAACATCCTTGGGGGAACTGTACACTAGACTGTCTTACTCTGCCATTTTAGTGGGCAAGAGTGCCATCAAAGCCTCTGTAGTTCCTTTCAAACAGGGACCATGTCCTGGCACATGACACAGAACTTCGCTCTTGTAAATAACTTGCACTTGAACAGTATTCTTTGTATTGTGTGAAGTCACCTGCCACAGGTTTTTGGAGCAGTGGTGTTAACTGTGCCCACGTGACAGAGATAACTCAAAATGCAGCTTCTCTTTTCTTACCATTAATTAACCATTTTGCACACAACAAAGTTATGATGGCTCAAAGAAGAAATGAGTGTCCTCTTAGGAAACAGTACTCCAGAAAGGATGGACTGCTATAAACAAACTGTTTTCATCACTTTGATGCATATAGTAATAAATTTGGTTGAAGAATCAGTTACTAGGTGATGAAAGGCAGCTATTTAAAGAAATAATACTGTTCAATAAACGTATCTGTTTCAGTTAAGAAAATATATACATGGAAACATCTGTGGGCTTCTTAACAGTTAAAGATAATGTGCTGACATCATTTAGATGAGTTCTTTCAAATTTACTCAGTTCAGTACATATATATTTTTTGCATACCAGTGGCCAACAATGTAAGAAAAATGTCACTTTTTCTTTCACATATTTTTTGTTTCCAAGGAATGCTGACACAGTCTCAAAATGTGGGAGCAAAAGTTTGTGCCATGGGCCTTAGCCTTGGTTCCAGAGCTCCTGGAGCTGAGCTCTGACTGCCTTAACTCACAGCCATGCCACCCCTCTTTTTCTCCTTTCCTCTCCTCATCTGGGCTGTTAAGAGAAAAATCCAAAATAGTTCAATTTGTGGAACATGAATCAAATATCCATTATATATAAGAATAGATGTGAAAGGTACTGTATTTGGAAACAATTTACATTGATCACAGTATGTCTCCAATAAGTCAATAAGAACATTTTGAAATGGTATGTTTCAGGAAAGAGCGATGGAATGAATGTAAAATATGAAAGATGCTATTCTTGATCTTAGGAGACTACTATCTCATGGTTTATATATATATGAAACAGCCTGGAATTAACTGCAAGATGGCAAGCAGCTATTCCTTGTTAATGTTCATGAAGCAGTGAGTTACCCCAAAATCTAGCTAATAATAATAATAACTAATAAGACAGCCTTAGAAATATATAGATTCCCATTAGAAGCCAGGGTAGTGAGTACCTTTTTGCTGATAACATTCTGTTTCTTGAACCAGATGCTGGATGCATGAAAATATTCTTCAAGTTGTGATGATTTCTACACTTCTATGTGTACCTTAGAGTTAAAGAAAATGTTTTAAAAATGTGGATTCTCCCTTAGAAGGGAGCCAGGAATCTGGATGTCTTAAAATCTCTCCAGGTGATTTTAATGATCAGACATGCTTGGGGACAAGATGTCATAAATTTACCATTTCTGCTCAAATGAAAAGTGGACAACTTTCTTTTGAGTGAATAAGTGACTGAGTTCTTTAGCAGAGGTGGAGAAGAGGGTAACATTATAAGAGGAATGTCTTGAAGTCCTATTCTGTCTGCCAAAGATGTGGTATGAGTTGGAATGGGGAATACTGGAGCCAGAAAGACAAGGAACTAAGCTGTTTTTATAAGACAGGTGTGAGATGACAGGGCTGATATTAAGCTAGTGACTGTGGAAATAGGGAAGAACCATTGTTTGGAGAGACATTGCGGGCACATAATAAATTCCAGAGGATATATTGGCAGATGCCAAAAGACAACGTTTCCCAGAATTAAATCCCAATGTTCATAAACTCTGGTATGTTCCTTTATCCCACTGTGTGTATTTGTGTGTGTGTGTGTGTATTTTCTTGTGCATCTGGAACTTAACCCAAAGGGATCAGAGCTTAATCACCACATACAAACATACAGTGCATAAACACAAAACGGTCTGTTAGCTGAGAACTGTTGAAGATATTCTTTTAGCTTTATAAGTTTCACACATCTTAGGTAGAATCTAAAATCCAAGCCATCAACCCTGGAATCATTATTCTAAAATGAGACAGAGTATCTGTTTTGATCAAGAGCTCATAAAATTAAAGGGAGAGGGGGTCTCATATGCTGCCTTCTGAAAGACTGTTGCAAATAGACACGATGAAAGCTTCCCTACACATCTCATTCCTAACCTACAGAATACACCCCATCCTATTCTAGGGGCCTCTCCTGAGAAGCTGGGAAACCGTGCCAAGCCATGCAGTGGTTTGGTGAAATGAACAGACATCTGAGAAGAGGATGAGACCACTAGACATATTTCAACTAGTAAGCCAAGCCAAGCTTTCCAATAAGACCTGCAGAGTCAAGCAGCTGGCTGGGTAGACACCCTCCATGCCATCTACAGTAGCCCTAGTAAGGTTTCTTCCCATAAATGAGTGTATTTATTGGCTTCAATTCATGTTTGTTGAAGGAAAATGGTACTGCACAAGCAATGGAAAATGATTATTTGGTCAATTCGATGAACACAAAGAAGTATCAGTAGATCAGAATCTAACTTAGGAGAAATTTTTTTCAGAAAGAAAACAGAGTTACTGAATTCATGATAAACAATGAGCAAGGGATTTTCTATTTTTGATAAGAAATAACCTTATGTTACTTCCATGAAAATTAAAATGCAGTAATTCTTACTCACTCATCTTCTACAAACCACACAAGAAATCTTCGTGGCCCATATCTGCCCAACAAAACATAATTAATCCTTAAAACTAAAGGCTTATAAGTATGAATGCTTTATGAATTGGGCTTACTCCTGATTCAGCTGTGTGTGTGCATGTGCACATGTGCATGTGTGCAATCGTTTGTTAAGCAAACCAGCTTTTTTGGAGCAGATACTACTTCCTTGTTCACCTGACATTGGTTTGGCCAAGTCACTTGCTTGGGTCAATGGAATATGAGCCATTTAATGCATATATCAGTATATGCATAAATGGATTGGCAGAGTTCAGCCTTTGTGTTCCAATGATCTTCCATGGAAAGAATATGCTTTGGGGAATCATGTCTCCTTTAATTCAAACTCAAGACAAGCATACTTGGGGAAGGCCTGTACTCAGACTTCAGTCTGTAGTCAATCCTAGATACCCTGTTGCCTACAAAGTCAAGTAATCCAGGTAAACCCAGCCTAGAGTAGTCAAACTGCAGTCAACCTGCAACTCTTTGAGTGTGAGAATAAATGCTTATTGTTGTCAGTGCATGTTGGGGTGATTGCTTTGCAAATCACTGTGACAATAAATGCTTGAGAGAATACAAAGCCATTCAAGTGTTCAGATTGAATTAATTAGTTGTTTCAATGAAAAAAAATCAGAAAACCAATTCTGGGATTGATTGGCCAATTCATTAAAAAAGTTTCACACTATTGCGAAAGAAAAAGGCTATGTTTTCACTAGGGTGTACTCCTCCATTATACAAATAGGCTATACCCCAGCCTCCCCTATAATTAAATAAGGTCAATTATGTGGAAATTATGTGTGTCATTTCAAGACCTAACCCACACATCTTCCCATAGCCAGTTCTTCAGTCTCTCTTATTTTGTCTACCAGTTAGAAATGAAGGACTCCAAGACTCTATGAGATGGAGAATTAAAAAGATGGATACTCCCTAAGACCTTCCTCTCATCCTTTCAGTTATCTCTTTCAGCAACCTGTTTAATTCAGCTGGTATAGCGGCATAGAGACCACTGAGTTGAACCTCTAAGGGGAGCTTCATCAGTGAATGGGAAAATTCTGTGAGGGTCCCAAAAGCTGGTAACACTTTCAAGGCCCAAACACTTTCGAAGCCACCACACACTGCACAAACACCAGCAGGAAAAATCTAAACCTGAAATCTCTCATCTCTTTTTCATCTTCACCTTCAAAGTTGTGAATGCAAGAGCTTTTTCATCCAATGTAAGTATTCTTAGTAAAACCTCAAATACTTTGATGTAGTTACAGAAGACAAATACTGAGCCATTCCACTTGACCTAGTAAAGAACGCCTGGACTAAAAGTAAAGAAAAACATACAATGAAGGCAGTTATATAAAATCTACTTGCATTAAAATTCCAATTACATTTTAATTCTGTTCATTCCTATAACAATTTTCTTTGGATAGGATACCTTTCAGCTGCCAGGAGTTATTTAGTTATGAGCCACATCAGCCTTCCCAGGGCTAAAGAGGCCACTAAGAAAATACTAATAGCCATTCCTTCAGCATGAGCACTTATTCTTACAGAGCTCTGTCCTGGGGAAGAAGGGCTATGTATACATACTAGGTTTGGGGGACACAAAAAAGGAGAGACAATCAAGAGTGCAAAAAGTTATATGAGGTGCTAGGAAAAAATTATATACAAAGTATTTTATATGCATAAAGTAAAAGAGAGAATGAAAAGTACCCCTATCAGAACGACACAATTTTTTTGAGTTGTTTCCTAGGAAGCAAGGATGGATTATACTCATTGATCTATTCTCTACTTTTATAACCATATATGTTTTTGTAAGACTATTTCTACAAGAGTGGTTCACATCTTAAACAGATTTTGTTGGAAGCATATTATGATGGATACATTTTTACTTATCATTGATGAATTAACCACGCGTTTTTTTCAAGTCTTCCTCTAAAAGGCTGCTAAAACGAGAGTCACTGGGGAACAAAACTGCTAACCCAAAAGGTCAAAAAGAACTTGAGAGAAGACAGTAACAAATGAATTGCTAGCAAACTTTTGGAAGACAGATAGCATATAGCGAAGTAATAATAACTTAAGCCACTGAAGAAGGGGATCCCCAGAAGTGAGTCCAATGTGCCTGATAAGCTCAACTCTTGGAGACATCAGACTCCGAGGGATTTTTGAGAGTGTGTAAAGAAACATTCAGACTCACCAGGTCTCCGCCTCTATTCCCTCACTACTAGGTGACTATTCCTCACCTCTACCAATATCACCTCTCCCCCTAATGAGATACAAGATTTAATCTCTGACAGCCAAAGTAGATACAACCCCAGGTACTGGTGCTCCTGAGGGTTACAGAGACACATAAGTTTTAGGGTCATGACAAATGGTTCTGGAGTTCATTGCCTTGCCAGTGGGCCCTACTTTGGAATTTGTGCTCCTGAGTGTGATGGAGTTGGACTCAGATGTGACCTTCCTACCCATGCCTTTTCTATCACCTTTACTGAAACTGTGGTTAGCGCTGGGGTTGGTATATACTCAGGAGACTTGAATCTCTGGACTGGCCATGTGCCAGCTGGGCCCTGAGCCTCAGCAGAGGTGTAACACCTACTCTCCAGTTCTTTGGATTTATCCAGGTAGGTAAAGATGACCAACCACCACACCAGGGAACCAAGAGTGCCTACAACTGCAAGGAGGAGAATCGCATCCATCAACCATGTGGGATCTGAGCCCTCTCTTGATTTAGAGGTGGAGTGGACATCACCATCCCATGGTCCAAAGGATGGAGGAATAAAATATGGATTACAGTCGACTTACTGGTATTCTACTATAGAACTGTTGTGATTCTAGCAATGGAAGAAACTGTAGCATTGATGTGGAAATAGTGGATATGGTAGTTGCTGAGGGTAGGGAGACAGAAGAAGAGATGTGATGTGGGGCATTTTCGGGACTTGGAATTGTCCTAAATGATATTGCAGGGACAGATGATGGACATTATATATCCTGCCATAACCCACTGAATGGACTGGGGGAGAGTGTAAACTACAATATAAACTATAATCCCTGTGGTGAAGCAGTTCTCCAAAATGTATTACCAAATGCAATGAATGTGCCGCAATAATTAAAGAGGTTGTTGATGTGGAAGGAGTGGGGGGGAGGGGTATATGAGAACCTCTTGTATTTTTTTTAATGAAATACTTTTTGTGATCTATGTATCTTTAAAAAAAGACAATTAAAATTTTTTTAATTCCTCTATATTATCTGGAATTGCTATTTTAATTTTCTTTGCTATTCAATATATATTAAAGAAATTGTTTTCTCCATTTTCTAAAAGAAAAGAAAATATAGGGAATTCCCATGTACCCTACAGGATGTTTATTTCTTCCCCCTTTTTTTTCCTTGGGATACCAGGGGATGGGATTGAACCTGGGAGGGACCACATATGTGGGAAGCCAGTGCTCAACCACGGAGCCACATCTTCTCCCCTGAGTTGATTTTCATTTGTTTTGCTTGTTTTGTTTTTTTAAGGAGGTGCCAGAAACCAAACCTAGGACCTCTCGTGTGGGAAGCAGGCACTGAACTGCTTGAGCCACATCTGCTTCCAAGGATGTTTCTTAATATCAGTTTAATGAGCACATTCAGAGTTTTTATGATAATCTTACTTTACATGGTCAATATTGTTGCCAGACTATACAAACTGGATTATTGAAAGAATTATGTCAGTGAATAAAAAGATCATGACACATGTGATTTTAACTCAAAAAAAAAAAAAACAAAAAACGTTCAGTCTCTGTATAAATCAAATCATGGGCTGTACAGACCTGAGACACTAAACTCAGCAGAGGACATTGGAAAGACAGTGCAAAAAACAGGTAGCATTAAGTGAGAGCCTACATATGGAGCCAAAAGACCCTCAGCCCCTTTTCTGTCCTCTACTTGCAGAAAGCCAACAGTCCAGCATGTACCCCACAAACCTATCCCATCCTAGAAAGAGATCAGAGATTTGTCCCTGGAGAAACAGAGTATTCAGAGAAGAAACTTCAAAACACTGAGAGCTGATGGTGTGGGAGCAGAAATTCTGACTCACCTAATTACTCTAGAGTTATACCAATTATAGTGACACTGTCTAGTTGACAAGACGCATTTGCAAAATTTCCCTTAACCTTTAAGCAGTCTCAATCTGAAACACAAATGGAGAGCCAAGGGTTACTAGTCATTTGAGAAAACATAAGAATTGGGAAAGAATTCTAAGAAGCACAGGGCATAGAAAAAAGTCTTCAAATACTTCTATTAATATCTCGGAATATATTGTGATCATAAAACAAAAACAGGATACTATATAAAAAGGAATATTCGGAGAACAAGAAAGACCCCTTAGGGAAATTACATACATATATCAGTGGAAGCATAAGAATATTCAACAGAAGATTTGGATAATAAAAGAAACTCTTCAGAAGTAAAACAAGAAACAGAGAGACAGAAAATAGAGGATAAAAGATATGACAAAACCAAGATTAATTCAGAAGGTTCAACACACAACTAATAAGAGTTTCAAAGAGAAGACTAAATTGTCAAAGAAATTGATACCTCAAAACAGTACAGTTTGAAGATCTCAAAAAGAGCCCGATCAGTGAATGAAAATTGACCACCTGAGTACATCACTGTGAGATTTCAGAATATCAGGGATAAATAGAAGATCTCAAAAGTTTCCAGAGAATAGACAATATTTGCTATATGACGGTTGGGAATTGGAAGGGTATCTGACATCTTAATGGCAACCCTGAATATTAAAAGACAAGACACACAACCAATCCAATGTCCACATAGAAGAGGTGGCATTGGATTGGGAAAAGTGGACATGGTGGATGATGGGTATGGGGAAAGGCAGGAAGAGATGAGAGGTGGAGGCGTCTTTGGGACATGGAGCTGCCCTGGATGGTGCTTCAGAGGTAATCTCCGGACATTGTAAATCCTCACAGGGCCCACTGGATGGAATGGAGGAGAGTATGGGCCATGATGTGAACCATTGTCTATGAGGTGCAGAGGTGCCCAAAGATGTACTTACCAAATCCAATGGATGTGTCATGATGATGGGAACGAGTGTTGTTGGGGGGGGAGAGGGGGGGTGGGGGGGTGGGGTTGAATGGGACCTCACATATATATTTTTAATGTAATATTATTACAAAGTCAATTAAAAAAAAAAAAAAAAAGACAAGACAGAGAGAAATACCTTCAGAAATTGGAGGGAATTTCAACCTAAAAAGCTATGTCCAAACTAACTAACAAAGAATGTAGGGATAGAATTATTTTAATAATATATTTCATAGGCACCTGACTGGAGAATATTGTGATAGGTTGAATTTTGCATCCCAATAAATGCTTGTGTTTAATCTTAATCTACATCCCTGTGGATGTGAACCCATTTTAAATTGGACTTTATGAAGATAATATTATGGTTAAGGTGTGGCTAACTGAACCAAGGTGGACCTTGATCCAGATTACTGAAGACATTATAAAGAGAACCCAGAAGTCAAAGAAGCTAGGAGAGAACATCACCATGTGATGGGAGGTAGAAATACAAAGTGAAAGGATCCCAAGGATTGCCAGCAGCTAGAACCAGAATGCTATAGTCTTCAGAAAGAAAGCATGGCTTGCACAGTATCTTGATTTTTGACTTCTTATTGTATTAAAATCATTAGCCAATAAGCTCCTGTCGTTTAATCCAATCCATTGGGTGGTATTTGTGGTAGCAGCTCTGGAAGACTAACATAGATGTGTTCCAAAAAAAACAAGAGAATTAACCAGGATGGAGATATCATACCCAAGGAAAGAGAGTACCTAAGTTAGGTGAGAAGCAAGAATTCTTGGGGTGTCAGTGCAAGAAGCCCTGTAATATCAGCTGTGCTGCAGGTCAGAGAGCAGCCAGTCTCCAATGAAGCAGGAGAGTGAGGGCTGAGGACTCGGGGGCGCGGGGGGGGGGGCAAAGAAAAGTTTGATTTGTTAATGAATATGAGTTTTTGTAAAAATTATTGATAAAAACTTGACAGATCTGTTGAAGCATTTAAGAAGAAAACTGTAATAGGTAAATAGATAAATAGATGATTAGGGAGAGATAAGAAAGAAAATTCAACACACACACACAAAAAGGAATAGGTAACTCCTAATTCTGAGATGGTGGCTGCAGTGGAAAATGATTTTTTTTAAAGGAAGACAAGCAAGGAAAAATTATAGTAAACTACTGGACCCAGCAGTAAGCAATATTACCTATATATGATTGACTGTTGAGGTAACCAAAGAGAAGACTGAAGATTAATTGTCGGGAAGGAGGAAGGGAGAGTTGGTAATGTGTGAGAATTAAATCCTCAACCATATTAATTGTAAGTCAAGAATTAAAGTCTAAAACTGAGTCAACTTGGCTTATCCACCAAGTTCATTGAGCACCAAAACCAAATCCACAGAATACCAGTCACCATAAGAAAGGCCTCTTCCTGTCTCTTAACCATCTGTAGCTCCAACCCTGGAGGAATCTGAAAGCACAACAGGCGAGGAGAAGGGGGAGCCTTGAAGGGTGAAGAAATCAAGGAAAGTCTACCAGAATCTCCCCTTCTAACTGCAGAATGACTGGAAAGGCTATGGTATCTGGCATTGATAAACTAGTTCCCAGGACAGGTTTATGTTTGTCTTTTTTTTTATTTTTTGTCTTTATTTATTTTTTTAATATTACATTAAAAAAATATGAGGTCCCCATATACCACCCACCCCCCTCATCCCACTCCTCCCCCCATAACAACAACCTCCTCCATCATCATGAGACATTCATTGCACTTGGTGAATACATCTCTGAGCACCACTGCACCTCATGGTCAATAGTCCACACCATAGCTCACACTCTACTGTGTTCCACCCAGTGGGCCATGGGAGGACATACAATGTCTGGTAACTGTCCCTGCAGCACCACCCAGGACAACTCCAGGTCCAGAAAATGTCCCCACATCTCATCTCTTCCTCCCACTCCCTAACCCCAGCAGCCACCATGGCCACTTTCTCCACACCAAGGCCACATTTTCTTTGATTACTAATCACAATACTTCTTGAAGAGAATATCAGTAAGTCCACTCTAATCCATACTCTATTCCTCCATCCTGTGGACCTTGGAATGGTTGTGTCCACTCCACATCTATATCAAGAGGGGGCTTAGATTCCACATGGATGCTGGATGCAATTCTCCTGCTTTCAGTTGTAGGCACTCTTGGCTCCCTGGTGTGGTGGTTGACCTTCTTCACCTCCATGTTAGCTGAGTGGGGTAGTCCAATAAACCAGAGTGTAGGAGCTGAAGTCTGTTGAGGCTCAGGGCCTGGTTACCCAGGACAGATTTAAATAAGCAGTGGCAGTGGAGGTGGCATAGAGACAACAGCTGTTTTCTGTTTGAACACTTTGCAATTGTGTTTCCTTGATCTGGTAGCAGTGGAAGTGCCCAAGGAGGCCAGAAGATGGAAAAGGAAAGATGGGTGTGGCATGTTTTAAGGCTGCCTGGTATCTTGCCTCCAGACACGGCCATGGAACAGAATCCAGGACTGCCATCTCATTAGCCTCCAGGCTCTTTTCTGTGATCTCGAGTAATTGTAGAGACATGGCCCTATCCAAACTTGAATGATGAAGGAGAGCCACGTAACTTCTCTACCAGACTTAAGGGGAGGAAACCAGAAGAGGGTGAGAGGAGTCAAGCCTCAATCACCACAGGGATGAGGCTGTGGATATAAAGTGAAGGAAATACCCACTCCTCACCCCATGCTTTAAGCTACCATCTGAAGGCTAAAGTCTGCGAAAGGTGACGATTGCATTCTAAAACCCTGTGTGTAATGGAAGAGGGGACTGACTTACACTTACCCGGCATTGGACTGACATCACCCTCTAGAAGACACATCTGACGTCCCACAATTGTATACCCAATCACAGAAGGAAAAAATATACAAACTTCAAAGGCCCTGATGCTTCTTATCAAAACTGAAGAACACTGAATTTAGAAAGGGGCAAAGAAGCCGAGCCCATGGCAAACCTGAATGCTAACTACTTTCATTATTCCTTGGAGGTCAGTTTTGCTACCACAGCAAGTCCACTTTCACAAGATTTACCTCAGTGCGGCCAAGAATTAATTTTAAAAACCTCTCCTTCCAGGAAAATGAGTTTTTAGTATCCTTCTTCACCCACAAGAATATGGTCTTATTTATCCTCCAACCTCAAGATTTTCTTTCTTTCTCCCTTTTCTTTCCCTAAAATAAAGGCAATAGTTTTGAGTACAAGAGTTTAAAAACTCCTCTGTGAGCTCTGTGAGCAGCATTTAGATCTCAATCACACCTTTGCCCATCAGTTATACTTCCTTTAACCCTTCTTACTATTAATAATTAATGGCTGTCCTTCTTTATAGAATTTGTTCCAGCGCCATCATGCAAGACTTCCCCAGTATCATCACCCAGGACATCCTGTTCCTTTTCCAACATATTTAAAAGAGATATTTTGGCACTATTTTAGCACTAAAAGGAGTGCCACTTATACTGCTATTTATCTGCTATTTATCTATCTCATCTACGTTCTGGGGACACATTTTAAATAATTTTTCTCTGGAAAATATTTAGAAAGACAAAGAAAAGAAGTAAAACTTACCCCAAACTCTGCCTCTTTTCAATAAAAAGAAGGTATGCCAATCATCAATTAAAAGTTTCCTTCAGGAGACATCTTTGTAAACAGTAGTTTATCTTAATTATCTATACTTCTTATAATATTATGTAAATATTTTATCATATACCTTAACTTCCCAACTAAATTGTAAAGAAGAAGTTCACTGGCAGCCGGGATTCCTGCTGCTGCTCCTCTTTCAAGGAAAGAGAAGCTCGCAATTCCAAAGAATCAGGGGATTGCCCAGATGAAAAGAGAAAAGGGCTTTATTTTGCCATAAACTTGGGCTCTATTTTCTTAAGTGTTCCAAGAAGAATATGTCAGTTTTTTTGCTTTTTGTTTTTTTTTAGGGCAGTACCTGGGACTGAACCCAGGACCTCACACATGGGAATCAGGCACTCAACCACTTGAGCTACATCTGCTCCCCGAGAATGTGCCATTCTGACCTTCACAGCCCTGTATGGTCTCTTCTGAATAAGAGAAGTGAGTGATAGTTGGCTAGAGATAGAAACCTTTTTTTCATTAGAAAGAATTGTTTGAATAGCAACATAACTAGCCTACCTAAAATCATCTACCCATGAAATTCAACTCAGAT
Organism: Dasypus novemcinctus; assembly: GCF_030445035.2. NCBI lineage: Eukaryota > Metazoa > Chordata > Mammalia > Cingulata > Dasypodidae > Dasypus > Dasypus novemcinctus. The sequence continues at coordinate 107,937,277 of NC_080685.1, read as the reverse complement.
ATTGAAAAACCAGACCTGAGAGAGGTTTATGAACTAAGCATACCAAGGCTTTCATTGCACAGGTGGAGTTTTGTTTCATTGTTTGAGCACCTATTTTATATATATATATTTTTTAAAGATTTATTTATTTATTTCTCTCTCCTTCCCCGCCCCCACCCCGGTTATCTGTTCTCTGTGTCTATTTTGCTGTGTCTTCTTTGTCTGTTTCTGTTGTTCTCAGCGGCACTGGAATCTGTGTTTCTTTTTGTTGCGTCATCTTGCTTGTCAGCTCTCCGTGTGGACGGCACCATTCCTGGGCAGGTTGCACTTTCTTTCGCGCTTGGCGGCTCTCCTTATAGGGCACACTCCTTGTGCATGGGGTTCCCCTACGTGGGGACACCCCTGCGTGGCATGGCACTCCTTGCGCGCATCAGCACTGCGCATGGGCCAGCTCCACGCGGGTCAAGGAGGCCTGGGGTTTGAACCGCGGACCTCCCATGTGGTAGATGGACGCCCTAACCACTGGGCCAAGTCCGCCGCCCTATTATATATTTAGCTCACTGTAAAACAATGTCATGGCAAACATAATTTGAAAGATTAACTGAGATTAACAGCAGGCTTTCCAAAAACTTTAACGTGACCAAATCATAAAGCAATCAGCAGATGGTTATAATTACCAGTCTTTTTTTCACTTCCCACCGTCTTCATGAAGATAAGGGAAGGGGATGGTTATCAATCTGCAATGCCTGCGTAGATTTATACAGGCTGAGATGTCTGCCTTGACTACTGCCTGGGCCCAAAATCTTGTCAAGTTCATCCAAACACAGCCAAAAGGCATTAATATCCTAAACAGAAGGCATGATTTTCTTCCAGATTCAAATCAAATCTCAATTAATTTAAGAAAAAGTTGATAGCCACTTCCCATATTGTATGCTTTGGAGAGCACTAAGCAAGAAACTTGTTCCCAAATATTTCCTCAACCTGTCATAATTTCAGGCAGACATTCTTCTATTGGAAAATTTATTCCCTGAGTTTCTGAGGCTTCGGGATTCTAAGAAATCCCTTTGCCATAATGTTCCCATCACAACTTGTATCTCCTTTTCATTGCATTCCTCACACTCTTGAAACCAAAGCATTCTGTAGACTTGGAACTAGAGCTAGCAAGTCATGAAGGAAAGGGGGAGAGCTGGGTGGGGATAGGGAGGTCAGTGGTACAGAGAAGTGAGGGCTGGAAGGGGGAGGTAAAAATATGTTTCTAATCTGGGCAGTAAGCTTTCCTGGGTCACCTACTTACCTCTCAAGTCAGTATTTGAGGGACTATAACAAAGACCTACTAGATTGCAATTACTTGAAGCCAGAGACTATGTCTTGCTTTTTGTTCACCTTTTCCAACAATCAGTGTGTGTTGATGAATGACTATGGTTAAAGGCAGTATGATTTTAAATTCTACAGAAGTAGGTTTTGCTAAAATTCCATTTTTTCTTCTTTCACAGCCCATCCCAAATCTATCCTTGCCCTATGACTTTGAGAAGACCCAGCAAGAATTAGTCTCTCTGCCCTGCCCCCATCCTCCCAGAGCTGCACTTGGTAAACCTGTGTCTGCGTTCTCTCTCCCTCTTTCCCACTAGACAGTGGGGTTGTCATGAGAAGAGCTAGCTCTAACTTGCCTTCAAGTTCCCAACAAATAGTTGATGTTCAATAATATCATTTTAACATCAATGTAGCCTGCAACCACCTGAGTCTGCACCAACATCAAAGCTCGGCCATGGGCTCCCATCGTGACGGAAGCCACCACACCCTTCAGAAATCTCCCGTTTGTACCAACAGGTCTGTAGCCAATCTGTACCATTGAGCTTTGTGATATGGACGGGTTCTATCCTCTGGAACCCTGGGACTCCAGAGACCAGTTTCTTCAGCAATGGAATAAAGAGCTTGAGAATTCAGAAGCTCCTTTTGTTCAGGCCTTTTCTCTATGGAATCCCTACAAAGCCTCCTCCATCTGCCACAAGCACCACCATGGCTTCTACAAAAAGAATCCGTGGTTTCCCACGTATCCAGTGGGGATCAGGAAGTGTGAGCAAATGCAGATTTCACAATCTGAGCTTTTGGCTTTCTACCCAAAATATGCTGTCCAGTGGTCCAACACAGACAGATATCAGGTCTCAGATACCAAGTTTTAGTTTCCAAATGTGATCATGGGTTAATTTGGGGTCTGAAACTAAATGTCAGTACTTCTGGCCACATTACCAAATTTATATTCTCTCTCCACCCCCTGAAGCAAAAGAACAATAATGAAAAGAACACAGGCTCTGTAGCCTGGCAGATATACCTTTATGGTTGGTTCTTCTCCCTACTAGTTGTATGGCTATGGGCAAATCTTTATCATTTCTCAGTCCCAGTTTTCTCATCTGTAAAATATGAACATTAATTAGATTTAGATTATCTACCTAATCTGAGGAGATTATAGATAATTTATGTAAAGGATCTCACACTTGTTGGGCATATATTAAAGAGTAATTCCTATATGCCACCTAATCTAACATGTCATCCATTGCAAAATGTATGTTTATTTTACATACCACAAAGGAAAAACTGCTGCCAGTTAAATTCTGTCACTTATAATTTCTATTTCATACACAATGAAAGAGATTTGTTAGACTTATTCGAAAAGGTTTTTTATTATAAAAACACATGAAGATGAAAATATATGCAAAATGAAGTACTGAAGTATTCCTAAAATTTATTCACATCAGTTATTAGATATACCCCAATTTTCAGAGATTTTGAAATGCAACAAAAAAAATTTTCTTTTTCAGTTGATGCAATAGAGGGCTGTATCTTAGAGACCAATAGAGCATAAGAGTTGCCTGGTATTTCCCAGGTCCATGACTAACTATTGTGGTATCGGCCATTCCTAGGTCCACAATTGTTTGATGATTCTATAAAATGATGTTTATATGGAGTTTAGCATAGAGAAGACCTTAATAAATAGTCTTTTTATGCCAAAAGCCAACAATGTAGCCATAAACTGTGATATCAAAAAAGCATAATAACTGCTATCTGTAAGCAATTTTACTTACATTATCTCATTTAATATCCCACATTATCTCTAAAATCCTGACATCATATCAGGACTCCCCCTTTTCAGGTGAGGAAACAGAAGCTCAGAAAAATTAGACCATTTGTCAGAAGTCACATAGAGAATTAGAAGCTGAGAAGGGATGCATACATGGTCCCCTTGCTACATTTTCTCGTCTATTTCCATCGCACTTGGCTGTCTTTCTATTTGCACAGAATTATATCACGCTTTTTAGAACAAGGAGAGCAATCTCTGGCTTTCGAATTCTTGCTTTACCTAAAGGATAGGGAGATTCTGGGCAACCTGGTTTCAGATTCCGTGTCTGCAACCTACATACAGCCTTGGGCAAGTCATTGAGCACGTGGTGGGTTCTCTCTAACGAAGACAATAATTACAGCAGCACAGGTGCCTGCTACATTCCAGACAACGTTCTAAGGGCTTAATACTTACACATTCCTATTTTGTGCCCATTTTACAGATGATAGAAAAGATAGACAAGGGGTTTAAGTAAGTTGCCCAAAGTCAGGAGACGAGCGAGTGTGAATCCAGAGTGTGGGGCCCAGGCTCCATGCTCCTGAGCACCGTGCTGCGCTGCCTCGTTCATGTCAGAAGAGAAGAGTCCTACCAGCAGAGAGACTGTGAGAATTTAAAGGACTTGAGGCAAAACCCCTGCCCTGAAGGCTGGCCTGAAATAGACGCTCACAAGAGAGCACTAGGATTCCTACAGTTGATAGTACTTATAAAATTTTAGCAACCCTTCTCCTGCATTCTGCAGGCTGTCATGCCCAAACAGTCCTGTCCCTGGCTCATCCCGCAGGGAAGACAGCAGGGCCAAACGACCTACAGTAGAGGGCTGCACCTCCTTACTCTCCCAAGCTACCTTCCCTAATAACAGACATAGAGTGAAAACTAGAAACAGAAGAAAAGCAGCCAAAACTTGTCTTTAGCATTCAGCAACTAAGGAATTAAATTATTTTTTATCGTAAGCAAAAGCCTTCTGTGGAAAGCAGAGGTTCAGTCTTACTGAACATAAGTGAGTGCGCAGGCAAATTCAACGTTCCTACAGGAAGTGCGAGACTTGTGACAAAGTTCTTGTGAAATCCAGACTGCGTTCTTGCTCCTGACCGCTATTGGCTTGGAGCCAAGGGAAGACCCATCAGCTCAACAATCTTAGAACTGACATGTAAACAAGAGAACAAGCTGTGAATTTGCTAGTGGGTCTTCTCTACCGTGCCTTTTTTTTTTTTTGTCTTTATTTATTTTTTTAATATTACATTCAAAAAATATGAGGTCCCCATATATCCCCCACACCCCTCACCCCACTCCTCCCTCCATAACAACAATCTCCTCCATCATCATGAGACATTCATTGCACTTGGTGAATACATCTCTGAGCACTGCCGCACCTCACGGTCAATGGTCCACATCATAGCCCACACTCTCCCACAGTCCACCCAGCGGGCCATGGGAGGACATACAACGTCCGGTAACTGTCCCAGCAGCATCACCCAGGACAACTCCAAGTCCCGAAAATGCCTCCACATCTCACCTCCTCCTCCCATTCCCCACCCTCAGCAGCCACTATGGCCACTTTCTCCACACCAATGCCACATTTTCTTCGATTAATAATCACAACTGTTCATGAATAGATTATCAGTAAGTCCACTCTAATCCATACTCTATTCCTCCATCCTGTGGACCTTAGAATGGTTGTGTCCACTCCACAACTATATCAAGAGGGGGCTTAAATGAATGTCTCATGATGATGGAGGTGCGGTGGTTGACCTTCTTCACCTCCATGTTAGTTGAGTTGGGTAAGTCCAATAAAACAGAGTGTAGGAGTTGTTGCAAGTCTGTTCAGGCTCAGGGTCTGGCTATCACATGGTCAGTCCAGAGATTCAGGTCCCCTGGGTATACACTAAACCCCAGAGCCAACTACAGAACTGGTAAAAGTAACCGAAGAGGCTTGTGGACAAAGATCACATCTGAGTCCAGCTCCATCACACAGAAACACAAACTCCAAAGTAGGGCCAAGTGACATGGCACTGAACTCCATCTGCCATGACCATAGAACCTGTGGGTCTCTGCAGCCCTCAGAAGAACCAATACTTGAGGTTGTATCTACTTTATCTGTCTCTGGGACTCTGCTCAGGTGTGCATAAGGGCAACCCCTCTTTTTAACCTCCCGGCTCTTTTTGGAGACTCATAGCCATATAAACTCATTTGTCCTTTCCATTTCCCCCTTTTATTCAGTCTACCATGCCTTAAACCAAGCTTCTAAGAAATCAAAAACAAGAGCAAAAAAACTTAGTACTTGAGGCCCAAAAGCCACAAATGTCTATCTGTCCCATTTGCTACTATAAAATAAATTCTTACTGGGAGCCTCAAAATAGGCCACACACTGGTCCTAATTAAAATCAGTTGTAAATAGGGTCTCTTTATCCACAGGGTCTAGAGAAGCATTCTAAGGCTGGGAAGTTGCATGAAAAATTTTCTGGATTCCTATGTAAGTGGTTTTCCTTCAAGATGTGTCCATGGCTTTCATTACTTTCTCAAATGAATCTGAGAACCAAAAATTATTGGAATATATTTGACACTGAAAAATGTTTTACAATCCATTGTTAAATAAAAATTAGGGTCACAGTATTTTGTGTAGCACACTACCTTTGTTCAAAACATGCATGTGTTTATAGAAAAATGTTAGAAGTATACACTGAAAATATTTTTTTAAATTTAATTATTTCTCCCCCCACACATACACCAAAAATATTAAAACAGTGGTTATAACTGAGTGTCAGGTTTACAGGTGATCTTATTATTGCTATTATTTTCTTCTTTGTGCTTTTGTATGGTTGCATTTTCTTCTACAATGAACTTGTGTTTGTTCTGGAATCTGGAAAAACCCAATAAATGTTATTTTCAAATTAACTTCAAAAAGCACTTACAGGACTCTTGGCTCCCGGCTCTCAGGTGGCCATCCCCTTGGGCACAGGCCCCAGGGGCACTCCCTCCTTCTGCCTTACACTTTCCAGCAGCCAAGATCTCAAGGAGCCTTGAAGCTCAGCAAAGAAGGGAAATCCATTGAGAACAGTCTACAAAGAAATCTGTGCTGTGGCAGGACTCTGAGAGTATTTGCACCAGAAAGCTGCTTGTGTTCTCACAGCCAGTGCAGCAAGAAGCAGAGGAAGGAGGCGAAGATGTTTGGAGAAAGAAAGAGTGGAGACTGGGGTGAATTCAACAGCCTGGAGATTTTCGAAACCAAGTGGAGTAACTTGACTGGTTTCCATCTTTAAGTAGGAGATTATCTTATTCTTTCAGTGGATTTTCATTGTAGAATTATTTATCAGACACACTGAGTCCACCCATTCTTCAGCTTCATACACAAGTAAAATATCCAATCCGGGGATCTCCAAATCCCAAGCCTTTACTGGTAGCCATCGTACTTTAAGTAAAAAAATGACCAAAACACAAAACCTAAATAGAAAACCTTTGTGGGTATTATTCAGGAATATACAAGAATTTTTGGAAATTTGGAGGCCTTTTTGGCAATAGTAGCAACCAACACTAATACCACCACAACAAAAATAATGGCCAACATTTAATGAGGGCTCGTTCTGTATCCAGAAGTCAATTGGACTGCATCTAATATCTGTCAAGAGCTAAACTCTCATGAATAACATTACTGGTCATGTGTGGACATGGTCAAAGTGAACGGAGCCCTCTGTGAGAGAAGGCCACTGCTGTAGGGTCACTGCAGTGGAGACCAGAAAATTGCAACCATCATTTAAATATTAGAGCAGATGTAGACTTGGGGCTGGTGACTTCAATGACCTCTAGGTGAGTTATACCATTCTTCAGTGCAAAACTGAAGCAGAGTTGCCGATGTAAGTTCTTCCCTGGAAAAACCAACCACTCTAAGCTCTTGGTCAGCATTCACCATTCCTTCATTTCCAAGACCAAATATATTGGTGCTGTTTCACAAACACTGAAATTTGAATACCTCCACTATCATTGATAGAGCTGAATAGAACTACCCACAACTCAGATCAAATTTATAACAAATAACAGCAATAAATCCTACTTTTGATAGGATATCAGAGATGATGATGATGATTAATAAATAACATTATTGAGCATTTACAACATACAAGATGCGGTTCCATGTATTTACTTTACATTTAATTCTCATCCTATGTGCCCTACTGAGTAGATACTATTATCTCTATTTTATGAGTGAGGGAGCTGACATATAGAGAATTTAAGTTACTTGCCCAGATTCACAAATTGGAAAATAATGGAGGAGTGGGTTGAGCCCAGGTAATCCGGAGTCAGAGCCCATATCCATAGTCCTAGAGGTATAGAACAGCCTACAGGGGTCATGAAAAATGATGTATTTCAAATGTAGGCAGCAAACAGTTTATAGGCCAGAAACTTTTTTCTCTTGGCCTTGACCCTCTTGGACAGAGGGTGTATTAGTCAGAGTTCTCTAGAGAAAACAAAACTGACAGGAGGTATCTGTAAATACTATGAGATTTTATAAAATTGTCTCACGTGACTGTGGGGAAGCAAGTGAGACAATTCCATAGGGCAGGCTGCAAGCCAGGAATGCTGATGAAGATCCTCAGTGAATTCCCCATGAGAAGCTGGCTGGCTGAGTAGAGATGGAAATTCTCTCTTCTATGCTGACATCATCACTTCTCCTTTTAAGGCCTTCAGTTGATTAGATGAGACTTCTGTCATTGCTGAAGGCAATCTTCCCAGTTGACTACAGATCTATGCAGCCACAGATGCAATCAACATACTGATGATTTAAGTCCACAGAATGTTCTCACAGTAACAAGCCAGTGCTTGCTTCACCAAACAACTGGACATCATAACCTGGTTAAGTTGACACAGGAACCTAACTGTCACAGACGGTGACTTTACAGATGGTCTGCATTTAAATTATAGAGTCAAAATTGTCTTTCCTTAGTTGCAACTCAAAAAGATCCTTTTGGAATGTGGGAGTGTGTGGGCTATGATGTGGACCATTGACTATGGGGTGCAGTGATGCTCAGAGATGTACTTACCAGGTGCAATGGATGTGTCACGATGATGGGAGAGAGTGTTGCTGTGGGGGAGCAGGGGGTGGGGGCAGTGGGGTTGAATGGGATCTCATATTTTTTTAATGTAATTTTTAAAAATAAATAATTAAAAAAAAAAAAGAAAAGGGAGTGTTGAATTCTTCAACTCCAAATTCTAACTGTGGCTTTTCTATTTCTCTGTTAAGTTCTATCATTTTTGTTCATGTCATTTGAAGTTCTTTCTTTCTTTTGTGCATAGGCATTTAGGATGGCTTTGCTTCCTTGTTGAATTGCTCCTTTTATCATTATGTAATGTCTCTCACTTTCCCTGGTAATGTTCTTTTTTTTTTTCTTTTTTTTTTTTTTTTTTAATTTCAATTTTTTTTTTTTTAATTTTTTTATTTTTTATTGACTTTGTAATAATATTACATTAAAAATATATATGTGAGGTCCCATTCAATCCCACCCCCCCACCCCCCCTCTCCCCCCCCCCAACAACACTCGTTCCCATCATCATGACACATCCATTGGATTTGGTAAGTACATCTTTGGGCACCTCTGCACCTCATATACATTGGTTCACATCATGGCCCATACTCTCCTCTATTCCATCATGTAGGCCCTGTGAGGATTTACAATGTCCGGTGATTACCTCTGAAGCACCATCCAGGGCAGCTCCATGTCCCGAAGACGCCTCCACCTCTCATCTCTTCCTGCCTTTCCCCATACCCTTTGTCCATTATGTCCACTTTTCCCAATCCAATGCCACCTCTTCTATGTGGACACTGGATTGGTTGTATCCATTGCACCTTTATGTCAAGAGGAGGCTCAGATTCCACCTGGATGCTGGATGCAATCCTCCCATTTTCAGTTGTAATCACTCTAGGCTCCATGGTGTGGTGGTTGTCCTTCTTCACCTCCATCTTAGCTGAGTGTGGTAAGTCCAATAAATCAGATTGTAGGTGCTGGAGTCTGTTGAGGCTCAGGATCTGGCTATCACATTGTCAGTCCAGAGATTCAAATCCCCTAAATATATCTTAAACCCCAACATTAACTGCACCTCCAGCACATTAGCATGAAAGTCTTATGAAGGGAGATCCCATCTGAGTCCAGATTCATCACACATAAACACCATTTCCAAAGAGGGGCCATCTGCCCTGGTAGTTAACCCCATCGGCCATGACCATAACTCCCATGGGTCTCTTTAGCCCTCAAAGGAACCAATATCTGGGGGTTGTATCTGCTTTATCTGTCTCTCTGACTCTGCTCAGTTGTGCATGAGGGCAAACCTTCTGCCAGCCTCCAGACTCTTTTTTAGAAACTCGTAGCCATATAAACTCATTTCTCCTTTCCATTTCCCCCTTACTTTAGGTCAAACAGCATTTTAAAGTCCTGGTAATGTCCTTTCAACTTGTCTATGCCATTATAGCCTAAGTGAGCTCCTTGCAGATAGTATATAGTTGGGCCATGTTTTTTCTTTATGTACTCTGTCATTTGACTAGTATATTTAGACCATTTAAAATTAAAGCAATTTATTGATATGTTAGGGTTAAATAAATATGCCATTTTATTTGAATTTTGTTTATTCTGTTACTCACTCCTCTTTTCCTTTTTCTTTTGTTCTTGTGTGTTACTTGGAGAGCTTTGTGAATTAAATTTTTATTTATCTAAAAAAAAAAAAAAAAAAACAAAAAGATCCTTTAGTCACCATAGGCTCTTCATTCTGGGCTCACATCTCAGGCTGCAGGTAGGATGAAATGAGAAAAACCTGACTGGGAATCTTCAGGAAATAGAAATAACCAGGGGAAAATGAACAGCAATTAACTTGCATTAAGTTGAGACCTTTTGTGTGAAAGGCATGTGGAGACAGGCCTTTCAGCAACTTGATCCTTATCATGAGCTTTCAGCTTTTCTGAATAAATTTGGAGGTAATAAAATGTTCGTCCTTGCTTTCAAACCAAATTTTACTACATTATTTTGAAAGACCTTTGGAACATTTGACAAAAAGTTGTTGTTTTTATCCTCCTCCTGAAGATTGAATCAGTGTCTCCTTATTAAGGAGAACCCAGACTAATTTCAGAAGACGACCGGTAAATAAAAGTATTTAATGAAATGAAATAGAATCTGATTTGTAAAAATGAACTCAGAGAAGTGTTGCTTCCCATTTGCCCTTCATAGCTTTGTTCATTCATTCAATAAATACTTTTTAGCATCTTTTGCCAGCCACTAAGCTAGGCACTAGTGATATTGCAAAAAATGTGACAAAGGAATGCTACACAATTAACACATGGACAAAGAGAAAATAATTAAAAATAATTACTCCTATGGAAAAGTACAAGAAAGGAAATGCCAGGGAGCAATACTAGGTAATAATGGCCTATCCTAGCTAGGAAAGGGACACACCTCCAAACCACTCATCAGGGAAAATTGGCAATCAAAACAGGTTTAGGTTTAGTTGTCTGATATTTGACAAGGCCACCAAGCCCACTCAACTGGGAGAGAATGGCCTCTTCAATAAATGGTGCTTGGAGAACAGGATATCCATATCCAAAAGAATGACAGAGGAACACCACCTCACACCTTATACCAAACCAACTCAAGATGAATAAAAGATCTAAATGTAAGAGCAAAGACCTTGGAAGATAATATAGGGAAGCATCTACAGGACCTTGAATAGGAAATGGTTTCATGGATGTCACACCCAAAATACAAGCAGTGAAAAAAAAAATAGATAAATGGAACCTCCTCAAAATTAAAACATTTTGTACCTCAAAGGAGTTTGTCAAGAAAGTGAAAAGACAGCCTACCCAATGGGAGAAAATTTTTGGTAACCATATATCTGATAGGAACCTAATATCCAGCATATATAAAGAAATCTTATATCTTGAAAATAAAAAGACAACCCATTTAAAAAACAGGCAAGTGATTTGAACAGACACTTCTCCAAAGAAGAAATACAAATGGCTAAAAAGCACATGAAAAGATGCTCAACATCACTAGCTATTAGGGAAATGCAAATCCAAACTACAATGAGATACCATCTTACACCCATTAGACTGAAGGCCATTAAAAAAACAGACAGGGAAGTGGATGTGGCTCAAGTGACAGAATCTCCACCTACCATATGGGAGGACCCAGGTTCGATCCCCAGGGATTCTTGGTGAAAAAGAAGAGAAAGCGTGACTGCCCAGTGACCCAGTGCCCACATGGTGAGCTGAGTTCCTGTGTAGTGAGCTGAGTGCCTGCGTGGCAAGTTGAGTGCCCACATGGCAAGCTGAGTGCCTGCGTGGTGAGTTGAGTGTCTGCACAAGTACCCACATGGTGAGCCAGTGCCCATGTGGTGAACCAGTGCCCATGTGGTGAACTGAGTACCTGTGTAGCAAGCCTAGTGTCCATATGGTGAGGCAGGGCCTGTGCAAGTGAGTCATGCAGCAAGATGATGATGCAACAAAAGAGAGAAGAAGGGAAGAGTCAAGGTGAAGCACAGCAGAAACCAGGAACTAAGATGGCATAATTGACAGGGAACCTCCCTCCACATCAGAGGTCCCCCGGATTGAATCCCAGTGAATCCTAGAGGAGAAAGACAAGAAGAGAAGACAAAAAGAGAAAGAGATACAAAAGATCACACAGTGAATGGACACAGACAGCAAAAAGAGTGGACAGGGAAGGGGGGGAAATGGTAAAAAGAAAAAACAAAACTGAGGACAAGTGTTGGAAAGGATGTGGAGGAATGCGAGCACTCATCCACTGCTAGTGGGAATGTAAAGTGGTCCAGCCATTGTGGAGGACACTTTGGCGGTCTCTCAAAAAACTAACTATAGATCTGCCATAAGACCCAAGAATTCCACCGTTGAGTATATACCCAGAAGAATTTAAAGCAAGGACATGAACAGATAAATGCACACCAAAGTTCATAATGGAATTATTCACTATTGCCAAAAGTTGTAATCAACCCAAATGCCCATCAACAGCTGAATGGATAAACAAAATGTGGTGTATACATACAATGGAATATTACTCAGTTATAGGAATGAATACAGTACTAACACACAGGATAACATGAATGAATCTTGAGGACCTTGTTTTGAGTGAAGCAAGCCAGGCATTGAAGGACAAATACTACATGACCTCTCTGATATGAATTAAGCAAATTAGCTGACTCAGAGAGCTACAGTCTGGAAGATAGGTTTACAGGAACTAGAAAGGGAGAAGGCTGTGAGCCAATGCCCATATGGGGGAGATCTATGATAAGGTGGAAGTGAGTAGTTGTGCAGTGAAGGGATAAGCAGGAGTGTTGAGATGCTATTGGGTTGGGCAGTGTAAGCTTGACCAGGGGATAAGATGGGAAGGATGGGTTGGACAGTCCATGGAAATGGGGGGAAAGTTTGGGGAGGAAGCAGGTGAACACTGGGGATTGGTGGGTATGTGGTTGAAACTACAATGTTGAGAAAATTCTTTTGGCAATTTGACAAGGGTGTTGGGTGGGGGTGCATTTGGGACAGGGTGCACCAGGGGCAGTCTTCTAGAGAATGTGTGAGTGATCATTTTATCATAATAGGTTGTATCTACATAATGAGTGGGATGGAGTTGGACTACCATACCGGGTCCAAACAGAGCAAAGAGTGTCTCTCAAGAGCATAGGCAGTTCCTAACAGGAGAGGACAGTCTAGAGTGCCAAGCCCTCAGCATTGTTGCAAATATCTATGAATCTTGTCCTTCAAGGAGTGGAGCCTGGTGGTCGCAATAGGCCCTGAGCAGAAGGGAAGGGAGGAATTGAATAGATGGAAGAGGGGATAACTAGGGGTAATGGAAGTGTTCTGCATGATCTTGCAATGACGGATACAGGCCATGCTAAATTTCAACAAAAATTTATAAAAGTCTATGGGCTAAAATGTAAACCGTTATGTAAACCATTGACCATGGTTAATAACTGTGTTTCAATATTTATACATCATTTATAACAAATGTACTATCCACATGTAAATAGGTTATTAATAGGGAAGGGGGAAAGCAGGGAGGATATTGGGCACATGTGAGTCCCCTATATTCTGTATGTGACTTTACTGTGACCTAAAACTTCTTTGAAGACAAATGGAAAAAAGTAAGACAGTGGGGAAGAAATGGAAGAGAACATCACTGTACATACAGGACAACACATATTACAGTGATGAAAGGCAAAACATCAAAATTTTTTAAATATTTTTCATTTTCAATACCCCAATTTTTTTTACTTTATTTTAGTTTTTCTAAATTATTATCTATTTTATTTCATATGTTTAAACTTATTATTTCATTTTCCTATTAATTGAATTTGGCAATATTCTTGGCTTCATATTTGAAGAAGTTTGTGTCACAGAAAGGTTACAACTATGGCAGGGGAGGATCATGGTGTGGGGTGTCAATGATGGGGAATACATGGGAAGAAGTTCACCTGGGCATACATATAATGTATATAAATATGTTCAAGTGTTCATAGAGCATTGCCATAGTGGGTAGAGATTCACACAACAACCGAAAAAAATATTGAATTCCCATCATCTTCCATATTCTCTAATGGAACACCAACAATCCCCCAAATACAGGGGCTATGACTAGTGAAGAAGGAAGTTCCATTGATGGGGTCCTTGATATTGATAACTATGCCTATGAACCTTTTGCTCTTGAATTTGCAACTTAGTCTAGTATTGTAAGGTGCCTAAGAGTTACCACCTGGAGCCTCCATGTTACTCAAATGTGGCCTCTCTCTAAGCCAAACTCAGCATGTAAATGCATTACCCTCCCCCCAGCATGGGACATGACTCCCAGGGATAAGCCTCCCTGGGACCAAGGGATAACTAGTAAGAACCAATTGGTGATGCAACTGGAAAAAGACCTTAGATAAAAGGGGGGAAATGTAGCACAAATGAGTTTATATGGCTAAGAGACTTCAAGGTGAGTTGGGAGGTCATCCCAGACATAATGCTTGTGCATAACTCAGCAGGATCTCATAGACAGCCAAAGCAGATATTACCCCAAATACTGGGGCTCCTGAGGACTCTGGAGACACCCAGATCCTACAGTCATGGCAGATAGCTCCGGAATTTGGTGCCTTGCCAGTGGGCCCTACTTTGGAGTTTGTAGTCCCAAGTGTGACAGAATTGGACTCAGATGTGACCTCTCTATGCATGCCTCTTCTGTCCCTTTTTTTCTGTACCTATAGTTGGTGCTGGAGATGGTAGGTATAAACCCAAGAGACTTGAATCTTTGGACTGTCCATTTGCCAGCTGGGCCCTGAGCCTCAGCAGAGTTGCAACATCTCCACAGTTCATTGGACTCACCCAGGACAGCAAACAAGGAGATGACGACGGACAACCATGACACCAAGGAACCGAGAGTGTCTACGACTGCAAGAGAGTCCCATGCACCAGTCATATGGGATCGAAGTCCACTCTCAATTAGAGAGGAAGTAGATGTCACCATCCCAGAATCCTCAGGATTGGGGAATAAAATATGGACTAGAGTAGACTTACTGATCTTCTACTATAGACTTCCTGTGATTCTAGCAATGGAAGAAATTATATCATTGATGTGGTGACAGTGACCACTGGAGGTGCTGAAGTCAGGGAGAGGGAAAAAGAGGTATAATGTGGGGGCATTTTCAGGTCTTGGAATTGACCTGAATGACACTGCATTATATATCCTATCATAACCTACAAAATTGAGTGGGAGAGTGTGTAAACTACAGTGTAAACTATAGTCCATGCTTAGTGGCAATGCTCCAAAATATGTTCATCAGGTGCAATGACTGTACCACACTAATGAGAGAAGTTGTTAATGTGGGGAAAAGTGGGAGGTGTGGAGAGTGGGGCATATGGGAATCCCTTCTATTTTTTTACATAATATTTTATGTAGTCTAAGTATCTTTTAAAAATAAATTAAAATTATATTTTTTAAAAAACACATTTAGGCTTGTAGAAGAATAAAGTATCTCTTCTAGTCTGCATCCAGGCTATCTGTATAGGTCTTTCTCTGTTTGCACTGTTATACCCACTTGAATCCTCTTTGTGGTATCTAGAGCCATCCAGGGACTTATTATTGTAAAACAGACAATGTTTTCAAACCATATACTCACTCTTTCAAATCAATTGCTTGCATTGTATCTCATGGCTCATTTGCTATAAAAGTAAGGTGATTTGAGTTAACAAAGGAAGAGTTTCAGGACAGGAATATGCCCCATTTTCCATTCCATGATACATTTGATTGAGTAAACAAAATTTAAATAGAAGGCACCTGCCCCTCATGCAAATTAAATCATGTCTCATTGCTTAAAAGACATTCTGACTCCAGAAAAAATGTTGAGAGGGTCAGAAAAGCATCATGGAGTTTATTCTTCTATTTTCTATTTTTACTCATCATTTAAAATGATCCAAGAGAATCCTTGTCCAAAAGCTTTAAGAATAAAATTATTGGAAGCTTCTTTAATGTTGGCTCATTATATTTTCTATACTGTAAACTATCTGGTAAATCAAATTTAAATACAATATTTTTAATGACTAATATTGATACTATGATTCATCATTCATTTACTGAGTAACACGTGACTTCATATACCAAAATGTCCAATTGATAAACTGATTTTTTTTTCAGTTAAAAAAAATTGTTATGGGAAGATTTTTAAAAATCACTTATAAACCTAGTCACTAGTCTCCTCTGAACCATTATTTCCAAAATTACACATGGATATCCCTCTATCAGTACTGTGTGAACTGGGCCAAAAAAAATCTACCCTTCAGTCTAGGAATGCCCTCCATACCACAGACGGGCAAAATTAAGGTGCATAAATGTTAGGCTCAATTCAGATTTGAACAGAGAATGCCATCACTTACATAAGAAAAGAGGACTAGCAACTTTGAAAAGAAGAGGAAAGAAATAGAATAAAATCTGTGTAACTAAGAGCTTAAGCTTCTTGTTGAGCCTGTGAGCAACCATTAGATTTCAGAAAGGTGTTTGCTGCTTAGATGATATCTCAGATTCTTTGGCAGTACAACCAAAGCAGTTGGGAAAATAAGGTTTGTATCAAATGCTCCTTAATGTTTTGTTTTGGTGGCAGAACTAAGGAAAACATCCAAATGCTAGAAGGCAAACACATTAGTCAAGGAGAGTATGGTACACTGTCCAGAGCTTGGCACACTGCTGGCAATCCTGCCAGTGTGCAGGATTTGAAATGCGGGCACCTTGGGAATTTGGGATGCAAGAAACATCTATAGTGAGGTTGCCAGATTTAGCAAATTTAAATACTTAAATTTAAATTTCAGATAAACAAAAAATATTTTCCTAGTAAAAGGATGTCCCATGCAATATTGGTGACACATTTATAGTAAAAAAATAAGAAATAAAAATTATGTGCTGTTTACCTGAAATTCAAATTTAACTGGGTTTCCTGTATTTTATCTGGCAACCCTAATCCACAGAGAACAAGGAAGGGCCAATCTACATAGGCATATTTTCTCACCCAAAGTAGAGAATATGTGTACTAAGGTGGGGTGGGCAGGGAGAACTGCAGGGCCTCAGGGGCTGAGGAATGATTCTTTAGAAAGCAGGAAATAGCCTCTAGAAATAAAGCCAGCCAATGGATTGCAAAGAGCCTCTCTTGCCCCATGTAAGAAAATTGGATCTTTCCAATTTGCTCTTCTGGTGGTTAAACCAATATTACCCCAAAAGCAGAAGGTAGAGAAACCCAGGAAAGTCCCATGGTCAGTAGTGTGCAAGCACTCAGCAAAAGGAACGTGCTAAATGGCAAAGGGTAAGCCTCAGAAGCATTGCAGTTAGGGTTTAAATAACACTGGTTGGTTATGCTTAGCTTTTCCTACAGCTAGGATTTCAACACTTCATCTGAATAGCTTGCACCTTGAAGAACTGGGTTCCAGAAAAGTGCACTGAAAAATAAAATAATATTTTTTAAAATGGAAAGGAAAACGGGCAAGTGTTGATGTCTGAATCTATGAGACACCAAATGAATGCAAAGTGGAAAAAACACTATGCTCCAGATGTTTTATCCACATAATAGCAGGAAAATGCTTTTTGCTTTCTGTACTGCTTTTTGACAACATGTAAATGTCGCCTATGACTAAGATATTAAGAGGCATAGATATGAGAATCAGAAAAGTATCATTGTGTATGGTCCACAAATATCCACCGATATGTTTTCATCAACTTATTTTCAACGCATCATCGTACATGATTAGCCATGGAATTACCTCGCTCTGCAATCTGTCAAGCTAAATGAAAACCCCAAAAGACCTGTTCTCTGTTTTGGAACAAGTATTTCCCTCACCTTTGTTCTCTGAGCATCTGATTGTGGAAGGACACAGTTTCCTAGCCTGAGGGTTCAAATCCCACTGAAACTGGCTTGACCACTCACCCCCATACTCTTCCAATGAGTGCAGTAGAGTAGAAAGTTAGAGTCCGACAGATCGGTTACAGCTGATGTTGGAGGAGGGAAGAAGAACCATTATGCATAATGTGAAATAAAGGGTTTACTATAAGGATTAGACAATGCACAACTGTTGGAGGTGGTGAAGAAGTCTATGGTGGCTCTTGTCCTGAATCTGGTAGTGGCCCTAAAGTCTCCATGGGTCAGCAGGGCCAGAAATTGAGAAGATGAGCTAGACATGAAGCAGGGAGATCAAGGACAAAGTGGAATCCACCTCTGGCTGGGACAGCCTCCAGCCCCATAATGCAGGGGACCTTTAGAAGACGTTGGAGCCCTTTTCCATGAAGCAGCACAAGGCTCCTGACTTAGGACACAAAAGAACCTAAAGGAGGAGAACCGTGGGGACTAGAGAAGCTACTGCTGCACACCATCAGAGCAGACAGCTGGCAACATGTGGAAGCTGCAGCAATGCCTGGTGAGGTAGCATCGACACTCAGCATAATGGCACCTACACTCACTTCCACTCTCTGAATCTCACACAAATTTCTCCTGTGCCCAGTCCTCACCTGAGGCCACACAGAGAAGAAGAGTCTGGGGCACATAAAGCCTAGCTATCCTGGCACAGCACAAAATCTCCATACAACCCAAGGCATGGTCCCTCTTCTGCCATTATCTAGCTGAGTAAACTTGGCTGAATTCCTTCATCCATTGGATAATATTTATGAAGTCACTCAAAAGACAAGCCTGCCACATGCTCAGCCTATACAAGTGAACCCAGCAGCCAAAGTTCCTGCTCTCATGGAGTTTACATTCTTGTTGATAAGAACACTTTCTTTGATATGTTGTTCAGATTTAATAAGAGAGTGAAAAAGAATCTAGCACGTAGAAGGCACCCAGGATACCTCAGCCTACCCTGTGTGCATGCCCATGACAAGCTCGTTTTCCAAGTCAGCTCACCTCCAGTGCATCTGACAAGTTGACCTTCCTACAGAGTTCTCTAGATGGAAATTACATTCAGGGACCACAAACTCATACGTGGGTTCCAAATGCCACTTTAGTATTTATTAACTCTTTAAAGTAGTGCCCTGCTATGTTTCCTTACTATTGGCAACCTAGAAAGCCTTAGCTAGCCTCTCCTTAGATTCACACCCACAGAGGGATCTGCTAGTGAAAAGGAAAGAGAGCGAAATCGGCCAGACAGAAAGATTCAGGTGGAAAAGGTTTTCATTTTCCAACTGGCAGCTTTGGTGCCATGGTCACCGTAATGTTGAATTGCTAATGCAGAAAGAACAAGCGTCTCTAGCCATGTCCAGGAGAGCATAGCAAGCTCCTCACACCCTTCCCACTTACTTCACTGGAAGTCTTGTTACTACCGTAATTTCCAACTGGACAGCAACCACGTCTGCCTTCCTTCCTCTTTCTTGACCATTGCTATGGCTGGCTGGTGGTTGGACAGTGTAGATGAATTCTGTACAGAGGTTTTCAACATTCTGTAGCTCAGACTTTAGCAACCCCCTCTGCATGGAAGGGTCATGATTTATAATCTGTTGTAGTCAAAGTAGTTCCCCAATTAGGACCTGTTGAGAACATGGAGGATCTCTCTCAATAGCCTGTCTGATTCTGTCCTCTTAAATGGATTACTCCAATGTGAAAATCCTTACACACTTCGGGGCTACAGGGGTTATTAAGTAGTACCATGTTTGAAAAATCTCTGGGTCACCTACCTGCTGGAACAATACCTTTCTGGTATCAGTTATCTGGCCACAAAAGGACAGGTCTTGTCTTGCTCTTAATGAGTCTCTGATTTTATTATTTGAATAGTTAAATATGCAGATATTTTCTCTTCCTCTCGCTCATGTTGCCATGTTGAAACTCTACACATGGCCATTAACTTTTGATCTATAATCATATTTACAAATTCTTATCATTGAGGGAGGTAATCATACTCTGTAAATGATATAATATTGGGACGTCAAAAAAAAAGTCATTATTCTTTGAAATAGATGCTTGCTGGCTTTCTCAAGAACTCATTTTACAAACTCCAGTTAAAACAAATGAACACATGTTCCTCTTTTTGCTTCCTCTTTTGAGCAATTTTATGATTGAAAAAAAGGCACTTTACCACAATGGAAAATACCTCATTTTTCCATTAAAATGTATTCTTTTTAAAGTTATCAAATCTACTTCCCTGCCCATTAGGTTAAAAAGAGCCCTTCCTAGGAGACCAAGCTAAGTTCTCAGCAAGGAAATGGAAAGTGAGGTGCTTGGCAGGCATGTCTGTGAACCATCCTACACGAAGATCACTGTGGACCACACCAAAGCAGCCAGTTGGAAAGTGAGAACAATCATGCTATTAACGAAGCTGGGTCTGTTCTATGCCCAGGCTGATTTTCCCCACAATTGAAGGTACCAGCTCAATTAACCCTTTTTATAACCAGTCAGCCCAGACTAAGAGTGTTTTGGGTGCAAATGGCACTTTGTGTCATCAAATAAGAGAATCCACATGGCCCCAGCACCCAGTTGAAACTTGGTTGAAAAAAATGAAACCAGGATGACTGGAGATGGTGAAAATCAATATTTACTTGGTTGGATTTAAACTTTTTGGATAAGCCCAGCAGCTTCTACCTTTTCTAACTAAATTAGTTAAATATAGACTTCTCCCCAAATGGCAAAAGATGAATTCAATTTAAAAAACACAAATGTTTAACATAATGCAGACAAATAGTTTGAAGGATAAACAAGAACTGTATTTTGCTCTTCAACTTGATTTGGGGGTGGGGGGTGACGCAGGCAGGGGTTAGAGTGATTAAAAATTCACAATGTCACCAAAGGAAAAATGAAGATGCTACGAATTGTTCAGGTGTTAACTCTCCACATTAATTTTACTCTCACAAGTTAAGATTTTCTTATTGAAAATAGGATTGTTCTCACTTTATCCATCTTCCCAGAAAGTTTAGATGTCTCCCTAAGGACTGGGATATCCCTGCAGACAACTTCACCCCAACCATTATCTCAGCGTATGCTATTCACATCATACAAATGGATTATTTCTGTCCTTAATAGTTTTGCTTTGCAAAGTGCATTATGGATAAAACAGCAATCTCTTAGTGTTCTGTTATAATTGGGTAAGAAAGGGAGATGCTCATGAGGACAGGTAATTTAAGCTTATAGGTATTCAAAAATACTACAAAAACCTCCCAATCGGCAGCACACACCCCTCCCACACACACACACGCACACAGTAGAAAACCCTTTACACAGTGTTTCTCACAAGAAAGTAATTGGTTCCCATTACCTCCTCTTCGGGATGTGCTACTAAGCAAAAACATCTCCCAAAGAAGAGAAATACTGAAAATGAGGGGGAAAAACAAAAGGCTGGCACAATCTTCCTGCTGGTTTAGAATTTAAACCCTGAGTAACCTGGATTTGGCTGAAATTCTTTCTTGCTTTATGTTTTCCAGTTTTTTTTGTTTTTTGTTTTTTTTTCCAAATAAACCAGTGCATGAAATTATAGTGCTAAAATAAAATACAGTAGAATCCAGTTATTATAAAAATTTGGCAAAACCACTGGTGAAATCATGTCCCCTGTAACATAATAACTCCATACAGTAAAAGCCCAGTTTCGCTCAGTGTGCCCATAAAGCCAGTGTTAGCCTTGTTCCTCAGAGCCTACGTTATAAAAGGATCCCAGCAATTCAGCAAACCAACAGTCAACTCTGTAATTCTTACTTTGCCAAGAGTGTAGTGTGGCATCCATGTCCCAGTAAAGTGTTGTGTGGTATATAATATGTATTAAAAGTGCATGAGGGAACGTTGTCTAAGTGCCTGTGTTTCACTTCGACATCATTACAGTCTCATTTTTCCTATTCTTACATTTGTTACTATTAACTTCTCCCATGGGGGTTCCCTTTGAGTTGGGCGTAGAATAGTTGGAGATCTATGGGAAGGGGGATATGTGGGGACCTCATATTTTTTTAATGTAACATGAAGAAAAAAATAAAGACAAAGAAATTTTAAAAACCATGAAATAAAATAAAGTTGAAATGAAAAAAGAAAATCCCACACACTGTAGCTCTTGTGGCCAAGCCTTGTCAACGCCCCCGCCTTTCGCCTGGCTGCTGGCATTGTGCCTCGTGGACAGCAATGCCCACCGTCTAATTATGCGTGCGAGGGCACTGAAGTCCCACGGGGAAAGTTGGATTAATAGGTGCTGCTGCTGGTCTTCCCTGAAGGAGGCTCAGGGGCACGGGGTTTTCAAGTAGAAGCTGCAGCCACTGCCTTCCTCCAGTTACAGGGGTTTCATAACCCAAACCCTCGGCTGGCACAGCCCCATTTCTCCCACTGAGCACCGTATTATTTCACCTCAGTCAGGCGCAAAGAAATATCTGAGAACGTGTGAGCAGCAAGCAGACTTTCCAAGCCAGGGTTTAGAGCGTTGATGAAGGTAAACGAAGTGGGGATAGCTTACATTTTCCCTTTCGGTGATGTGCCTGCCCAAGGTGGAGGTGGGGCCACGCGGGCAGGGAGAGGGGCGCGGGGGCCAGGCCCTGAGGGCTGCTCGCTCTCGATGGCTTCCCGGTCCTGGCACTTCTGAAGAGCGACGCGTCCCGCTCCTCTGCGTGAGGTCCCCGGATGAGCTGACGTCCGCTAGAGGTGAAAGGGTGGCGCAATGTAGGGTGAAGAACGGAGAGAGAAGTCCTTACCGCTTAATAAAACCGTGGTTTAAAGAAAATGTAAGTCAGATGCTTGCTAGGCTGGACACTGGACAAAAATGAGGCCCTTTGGGAGGCTGATGGAATCCAAGTGATAAAGAAGTTTCTTTCGGGAGAAAGCTGTGTCTGTCATAGACTCTGTATAGAGAGTCCAGAAGAGTCAAACAGCTCAGTGGAAAAATGAAGCTGATTTGCAGGCATCAATGCTATGAAGAGACAAACAAAGCGTGTGGCTTTTTGAATAATTTGCATTTTAATTTTTTAGGATGATGCCATTGGGCACGTTCTGACATTCAGAACATTTTTTAGGAGGTACCAGGGATTGAACCCAGGACCTCGTAAATGGGAAGCAGGTGCTCAGCCACTTGCGATACGTAAGTTCCCCAATGAGAGTTGGGGTTTTTTTTGTTTGTTTTGTTATGTTATGCTATGTTTTGTTTTGTTTTAGGAGGTACCAGGGTCAAACCCAGGATCACATACATGGGAAGCAACAACTTGAATTACGTCTGCTCCCCCCGGAGCATCTTAAGAGAAGAAGGGATGGTGCCAAAAAGCAAGAGTACCATGGCCAGAAAACACAGGCCTGGAGGACATTTAAGGGCAGGACATATCAAACCCACAGGTCACATGCTGATGCCTTTCTTAGAATTCAACTAAAAAACCACGTCGCCCATCTTGACAAGTAGCCTTTTCAGGTTTTATTTCCCCAGAATGAAATTTTGTTCCCTTCCAAATCTGTTTCTCTTCTCAGTTCAGCAGAACTTGCCTTAGCATTGAAGAGTACCAAAATGATTTCTCCAGGAAAAATGGATTTGTATAAAAGATACTTCCTTCAATTTCAGCATGGATGACCCCACATCATTCATTCACTCATTCGTTCAGCAATTAAGCACTTCCTATGTGGCACGTAATGTGTTTGGTGTAGGAATGAGACCCTAACAACACCCTCCTCTTCTGCTATTTGATTGCTTTAGATTAAGTCAGAAGGTCTCATGTTCTGTGTAAGAAGTAAAAAATTCTGAGTATATCTTTATATAAAGGTATAAAGATGCATGTACTCTTTATGTAATGAGAAAGCCATCCCACTCCTCTAAGATAATTCATGTTAATAATTTGGTGTGGGGAAGCAGACTTGGCCCAATGGATAGGGCGCCCGCCTATCACATGGGAGCTGTGAAGCTGGCCCATGCACAGTGTGGAGCTGGCCCATGCGCAGTGCTGATGCGCGCAAGGAGTGCCCTGCCACGCAGGGGTGTCCCCGCACAGGGGAGCCCCACGCTCAAGGAGTGCACCCCGTAAGGAGAGCCGCCCAGCGCGAAAGAAAGTGCAGTCTGCCCAGGAGTGGCGCCGCCCACATGGAGAGCTGACACAGCAAGATGACGCAGCGAAAAGAAACACAGATTCCCATGCCACTGATAAGGATAGAAGTGGTCACAGAAGAACACACAGTGAGTGGACCAAGAGAGCAGATGTGGGGAGGGGAGTGGGGAGGGGGGGAAGGGGAGAGAAATTTAAAAATAAAATAAATAACTTGGTGTGTATCCTTCTTTTCTCTCAGCTTATATGAACATATGTTCATATAGAGTGAAATTGTCTTTATATTAATGAACTCATTCTACAAACATTACCCTGCAACTTGGTTTCCTTTTTTTTTTTTTTTCATAACCATATAATATGAATGCGTTGGAAATACTAGCTCCTCAAATCAGGTAAAAGCCTAATGAATTCCAGGCAGCTCTAAATTGTTCATATTTGCTTATGGATATGTAGAAACCTGCTGTATAAGGTAAGGAGACACCAATTGTCACCTGTCCTCAAAATACATCTTTTGGAGATTCTGGAGCTCATATAAATTGCTTGCATTTCAGAGGATTATTGAACAAAAATACTAATGGTCCCAGGGAGATGGGATCCTGGTAAGCCATCATCATTATCATCAGCCCCTGGGGCTCAAGCTAGACAAACTGGCTGCCAGTCCTTAGGTGGGCCTGAGGGAACACAGGCAAGCCCCTGGGAGTGGGTGGGGGAGAGCACTGGCTATGAGGGTGGGAGACGATGTGAGAAGCAGTAGGGCATCTAAAGGAAAGAGGTCAGGGGCTGGCTAACAGGTGCTAGAGGCCCTCTGTTAGCTGATTCTGTAAAAGATGGCTGTCTTATTCTTTTTGTAAAGATTTACTTATTTATGCCCCCCCCCCATTGTTTATGCTCACTGTCTGCTCTTTGTGCCCATTCACTGTGTCTGCTTGTCTTCTCTTTAGGAGGCACCAGAAACAGAACCTGGAACCTCTCATGTGGGAAAGAGGCTCTCAGTTTCCTGAGCCACCTCAGCTCCCTGCTTTATTGTCTCTCATTTGTCTTTCCTCTTTGTGTCTCTTGTTGTGTCAGCTCATCGAGTCAGCTCATTCTCTTGCTCATCTTCTCCAGGAGGCACCAGGAACTAAACCTGGGACTTCCCACGTGGTAGGCAGGAGGTCATTCACTTTAGCCACATCTGCTTTCCGGCTATCTTATTTTTTAGAGAAAATAGCTTTTTATCTGGGCTGTAATTTAGATAACATATCAATGTTAATTTTCTTCAATTTGATTATTATATTGTGAATACTTAAGAGAATTTCTTCATATTTAGCAGATAAATAGATACTGAACTATTTAGGGAGAAAGGGTAATGATTGCAACATATTCTTGAATGGTTCAGGAAGAAAGGAAAGAGAAGGGGGATGGAAGGAGGGAAGGAAAGAAGAAAGGAAGGAAGGGAGGGAGGGAGGAAGGAGGGAAGGAAAGAAAGAAGAAAGGAAGGAAGGAGGGGAGGGAGGAATTTAGGAGGGAAGGAAAGAAGGAAGAAAGGAAGGAAGGGAGGGAGGGAGGAAGGAAAGAGGGAAGAAAAGAAGGAAGGAAGGGAGGGAGGAAGGAAGAAAGAAGTGCCGCTATAATGACTTATTTTGATTTGTTTTAAAACTTAATCTAAATTAAATTTCTTCATTATCACCATCCTAGAAAGGAGGATGATCCAGCACAGAAAATACAATAAACATTATTCTTTAAAATCTTTAAAATTCTTGAATAAAATAAAACCACTTCCACCATCCAGGGTGGTATTTTAGATATGGTAAAATGTTCAGCAAAGTTTCAGGATTTTTGTGGATTGTTTTCATCAAGTGCCACCTGTATCTACCTTGGACTCTCCCAGAAATTTGGCTAACAGAATTCTAGAATGCCATGAGTTCAATTGAAAGGAACTTTGAGACAATCTAATCCAACCTCCTCCTCATCCATTTTACAAATAAAGGAGAGAAGGAAGAAACTTCTTACAACATTTCAGAATGGCTTTCCATTTAAGTTTGACTTCTTTCAAATGGTTATTCTGAGGGCCAAATTCCCATTTTGTTTAACGTATTTAGCACACTTTGTATTACATGCATTTTTAATGTTAAAAAAAAAGCCTCTCCACATTTGTCTATATATGGCACACATTTACTTCAAAACAGACGCTGTTTTGTATTAGGTGGGTTTTCTATTTGCTTGTTTCAGGTATATTTTTATTAAACTTTATATTTTGAGATAATTGTAGATTCATAGGCAGTTGTAAGATATAATACAGAGACCCCTGTACAATTTGCCTAGGTTCCCCCAATGATAACATCTAGCAGGCTGTAGTGCAATATCGTGAGGACACTGGTATTGATACAATCAAGATACAGAGCATTCCCATCACCATAAACATCTGCCATGTTGTCCTTTCACAGCCACACCCACTTCCCTCCCATTCCTGCACCCTCCTTAACCCTCGACAACCTTCTCTGTTATTGTTGTTCTCCATGTCTATAATTTTGTCATTCCATGACTGTTATATAAATGGGGTTATGCGGCACATAATTTTGGGGGATTGACTTTTTTCACTCAGCATAAGCCTCTGGAGATTCAACCAGACAGTCTGCTATACCTGTAGTTTGTTCCTCCCAGAGGGTCAGAAGGAAAGAAAAGCAATGTCGACTTAGTCCAATATAAGTTTGGGGATTCCCAGCAAAAGCATGATTCAGCACTGGGTACAGCGACATTTTCCTCACGTAGAGAAGAGACAGAACAAGGTCAGCTTCACAGGTGGGTGCTGATTCCCCAGCAGGTCTCAGCCGTGGTGGATGCAGGGAAATGTTCTGTGCACAGCATCCTCTCCTGGGTGCCTGTGCTGCCACAGTGAAGGACTCCTACTCCCTTCCCTACAGAGACAGATATACCCCTGGGATGTGGGCTGCATGTCATAAAACATGTCCACCAGGGCCAGACAGTCTACAGCGAATGTTCACATATGCTCAGGGCAATAGGGAGAGGTATGTACTGGCAGTCCCCTTATCTGCGACGGGATTGTGCAGCAAAGGGAGAAGCAGGGGTGTAGGGATACTATTGGGTTGGATGGTGCCCGCTTGACAGGAGGATAGGGTAGGGAGGATGGGTTGGACTGTTCATGGAACATATATCATCCTTTCAAAGTATGCAAATGATAATCCTCTGTTTCATTCCTGATATTGGTAAATTATTTCTTCTCTCTTTTTGTCAGTCTTGCCAGAGGTTTGTTAAAATTATTAATTCTTTTCTAAGAATTAATTTCATTGACTTTCCCTGTTCAATGTCATTGAATTCTGGTGTCATTTTTATTATTTCCTTTCTTCTATTAGCTTTGGGTTTACTTTGCTCTTTTTTTCATTAGATTCTTGAGGTCGAAGTTTGGATTATTGATTTGAGATTTTCCCTTTTTCTAATGCATTCATTTGATGCTATAAATTTCCCTCTCAGCACTGCTTTAACTCTGCCCCTCAAATTTTGATGTGTTTTATTTTTATTTTATTGAATTTAAAGTCTTTTTAATTTCCCTTGAGACTTCCTTTCTGACCCATGGATTATTTAGAAGTGTGGTATTTAGGTTCTGAATTTTGGAGATTTTCTGTTATTCACATCTAGTCTGATTTCATTGTGATTGGAGAACATATTCTGCATGATTTCAATTCTTTTAAAATTTGTTGAGGTCTGTTTTATAGCTCAGGATACGATCTATCTTGGTATATGGTCAACGAGTACCTGAAAAGAATATATATTCTGCTGTTGTTTCATGGAGTGTTCTATAAATGTCAAATAGATCCTGCTGTTGGATTATGTTGTTGAGTACTTCAATATATCCTTGCTGATCTTCTATCTTATTGCTCTAACAATTGTGGATTTGTTTATTTTTCCTTTAAGATCTATCAGGGTTGTTGTTTTTTTTTCACATAATTTGCAGTGCTTCTATTTGATGTATAAGATTGCTGTCATGTTGGTGGAGTGACACTTTTATCATTATATAAAACCATTTCTATTCCTGATAATTTTCTTTGCTCCAAAGTCTACTTTATCTGATATTAATATCATCACTACTGATTTCTTCTAATTAATGATTGTTATATCTTTTTTCATCCTTTTACTCTTAACCTGACTTTAGCATTATATTTGAAGTGAGTTTCTGGTAGACAGCATATAGTTGGGTGATGGGTTTTAATCCACTATGTCAATCTCTCCTTTAATTGGTGAGTTTAAACCATTTACACTTAATGTAATGTTGATACATTAGAGCTTAAGTCTTCCATTTTATTTTTAATACTCTTGCTTTTCCCCCATCTTTATTTCACTTTTTCTTTTTACTGCCTCCCTGCAGATTACCTAAAAATTTTTAGAATTGCATTTTGGTTTATCTATAGTGTGTAGTGCTCTTGAATGTTTTTTCTCTTCATATGCTTTTTAGTGTAGCAGTAAAGTTAACACAGTCTACTGATTGTGTCATTTTAGCCTCAAGTGATGTGTAGAAATTTATCTCCTTTTCTATCCTTTATCCCCCATTTATATTATAGTTGTTTGGTTTTTTTAATTTAATTTAATTTTTAATTACCTTTTTTTAAGTTAATAGATCACACAAAACATTACATTAAAAAACATGAGTTTCCCATATATCCCACTCGAGCCCCCCATCTCCATCAATTTTTATTGTATTTTTTTCAAGATACATAGATCACAAAAAATATTACATTAAAAAATATAAGAGTTTCCCATATAGCCCATACACACCCCACCCCACTCCGCCCACATCAACAACCTCTTTCATCATTGTGGCACATTCATTGCATTTGGTGAATACATTTTGGAGCACTGCTGCACCTCATGGATAATAGTTTACATTGTAGTTTACACTCTCCCCGAGTCTGAAAGTGTCCTGATTGCCCCTTCATTCCTGAAGTATATTTTCACTGGATATAGAATTCTAAGCTGGCAGTTCTTTTCTTCCAGTACATGAAAACTGTTGTGCCATTTCTCAGTGGCTTCCATAGTTTCTGATAGGAATCTGCTGTCCTTCAAATTGCTTTTCCCCTTCAAGTAAGGCAATATTTCTCTCTTGCTGCTTTCAAGATTTTTTTTTTTTTGTCTTTAACTTTCAGAAAGTTGACCCTGATGTGTCTTGATATGGATATCTTTGGGTGTACCCTGTTTGGGGTCCATTCAGATACTTGAATTTGTAGGTTTCTATTTTTCTTCAAATTTGGGAAGTTTCCAGACATTGTTTCTTTGAATATTTCTTTCAGACCTGCCTTCATTTTCCTCTCCTTCTGAGTATCCAATGACATGAATATTATATCTTTTGTTTTAGTCTCTCAGATCCCTGAGGCCCTAATATTTTTTTCCACCAATTTTCTCTGTTTTCAGATTGGCTAATTTGTTTTGTTTTCCAGTTAACCAATTATTTCCTCTGTCTCTCTATTCTGCTATTGTGTTCATTAGTTTTGCTTTTATAAATTTTTGTTATTGTATTTTGCAGTTCTAAAATTTTCATTTTTTCCTCTATTTCTATATTTTCTGGGGTTTTTTTCATGAGATTTTCTGTTTCTCTGCTAATGCTTCCTATTTTTTTCATATGTTTCAAGCATGTTTGTAATTTCTCACTGAAGCATTTGTCATGGCTGCTTTAAAATTTATATTTGTCAGATGATTCCAACACCTTTGTCATCTTTGTGTTGGTTTATATTGATTTTCTTTTTACCTTCGCTTGATGTCTTTTTGGTTTTTGATATGTGAGTGAGCAATTTTTATTCAAAACTTAGACATTTGGGGCATTTTGTTATGATATTTAAGACTTCTCTTCTAGCTGGTTCCTTTTATCACACTTGATCAGAAAAAGAAGAGTGCTACCTCATTATTTCCAGGTAAAAGCAGAAGTCCATGTTCCCCACTCTGCTACTGTTGACACACAGGGGAAGGGTGGAGCTACTCATTGCTGCTGGGCAGGAATAGGGCTCCAGTCCCCCAGTTGGCCTCCACCATCTCCCTGACTTGGAAGGATAGGAGTACCTCATTACTTTTCCCTACATGACTTCCATGATACCTAATGACAGGTGGGAGTGGTGTCACCTCATTACTTCTGAGTATTGGTGAAAATTCTTAACTCCTCGCCAAGCTTTCTCTGACACCACCTCAGCAATGAAGAGGAGATGTACCTCAAAACTGCTGGGTGAGGATGGAAGGCCAGACTCCCCACATAATTTCCACTGACATCATGGGGAAGGGGGATTATTACTACCCAGTGGAAATATAAGCCTTAGCACCCTAGTTGGCTACCTCTGAGACCACCCCAGTAGACATGTTGCAGCACCACCCCAGTAGACATGTTGCACCCCAGTAAACATGTTGCAGCACATGTTGCAGCACCTCTTGATGGTAGAAATCTAGGCTCCCATTCGGCTTTTGCTTGCATGGGTGGGGTTGGGGCCACAAGTGTATTTTGTGTGTGATGTTTGTTAACCACTGCATTAGAGTGGTTATTGTATAAAAGTTTTGTCTTTCCAGGTTGCCCCTTTCCTGGTCCTTTAGCTAGAGAGAACAGGATTTATTTGGGGCATTTTTGTCTGCACCTATTGTTATTTCCTCATTTCCATTAGCTTTCATTAATTCCACATCTGAGCTATGTAAAAACAAAAAGAATCTCAGGGAACTCACCATGTCGTTCCTTGGGTCCCAAGGTCCCTAGTTGTACTGCCTTCACTCTACATTTCAAAGTATTCAATTGTTTGTTTTAATGTATAATAGCCAGGGTTTTTTTTTTTACTTAGCTGAATGAACAGAGAAAATTATACCTACTCTGTCTTCCTGGAAGAAGTCAATATTAGTTTTTTTTAAGTCACATATGTTAAGAAAACAAGATTTATCCATCATGGAAAAGCCATTTAATTTCAGAGTATCTTAAACTGTGTCTAAATGGTACCAGAATTTGTAGCCAATTCTTCTAAAAGTACAGTTAATCATGTTTAGTAATAGAGAGAAACATTCACAACATATTCTTAAGTAGTCCACAAAATAGTAATCTGCATAGTAATTCCAACTATGTAAAAATTGTACATACACCAATAGATGATAGTTAACTAAAAACATAACAAGAATGTTGAATGAATAGGTGGTGGTGGAGACTTACGGATTTATTTTGTTCATTTATTTGTGCCTTTCAACATTTTCAAAACTATCTAAATTCATAATTATTACTTTTGTAATCACAAAAAAAAATTTAAATTCATAATTCAACTATTTTTCTATATAATGTCAATTAACTTAATTATATTTCTTACTGGATTGAATGTATCAGCCAGATTATTTGTAATTGCTAAGAAAAATAGTTTCTCCCTCCACAGAGAAACATTTTTTTAATATTCTTAGAACTCCTCTTCTGTTAGCATTTTTCATGAATTTAAAATAACATAGAGAGTCACATAGATTACTATACAAAGATCAATGACTTCCTTATTTTCAACAATAACCAATTAAAAGAATTTATTAATGAGAAAAATGGATTCACCATATCAACAAAGGATATAAAATACCTAAGAATAAACGTAACATATAACTGTAAGAGCTATAAATATAAAGAAAACCATAAAACTTTACTAAAGTAAATACAAAAAGACCTAACTTAATGGAGAGACATACCATGTTTCTACTGATGAAGGCTCAGTATGTTAAAGATTAATCTATATTAATCTATAAAATCTATGCAATTTGAATAAAAATCTCAAGTGTTTTTGATGGGGGTTATTATGTTACTTCTACTGTTCTTCTAGGGAAAATATCAGGAATAGAGGCACCACACTTTTTACAAAGAATAATGAGGGGTTCTTAGTTTACCATAAATCAATAGGTGATATAAAGGTACTATAAACTAATTTTAGTAATTGTGTTAGAATAAACAATTCAGTGAGCAAAACACAATCTATAAAACATACAGAAATATAAGAATTTAGTATTTAATAAGAGTGGCACTTCAAGTCAGGAGGGAAATGTGAACTATTCAGTAGCTGATATTGGGAGAACTAGGTAACTGTAAAAAACAATATTACAACCTGCCTCAAACCAAATCCATAAGTAGGTCCCATGTGGATTATAAAATACTTTAAAAATTTAAACATTTTTAAGCTATAATATTTTACAAGAAAATAGAAGAGACTTTTTTTTATTTTTTATTTTTTATTGATTTTGTAAAAATATTACATTAAAAAAATATATGAGGTCCCATTCGACCCCACCACCCCCACCGCACCCCTCCCCCCCCAGCAACACTCACTCCCATCATCAAGACACATCCATTGCATTTGGTAAGTACATCTCTGGATATCTCTGCACCTCATGGTCATTGGTCCACATCATGGCCCACACTCTCCCCCATTCCATCCAGTGAACCCTGGGAGGATTAACAATGTCCGGTGATTGCCCCTGAAGCACCATCCAGGGCAACTCCAAGTCCCAAAGGCGCCTCCACATCTCATCTCTTCCTGCCATTCCCCATACCCATCAGCCACCATGTCCACTTTTCCCACTCCAATGCCACCTTTTCTCTGAGGTCCTTGGATTGGTTGTGTCCATTGCACCTCTATGTCAAGAGGAGGCTCAGATTCCCCATGGTTACTGGATGCAATCCTCCTGCTTTCAGTTGTAGGCACTCTAGGCTCCGTGTTGTGGTGGTTGTCCTTCTTCGACTCCATCTTAGCTGAGTGAGGTGAGTCCAATAAATCAAATGAGAAGAGACATTTTTATACCCTTGGGATATAGACTTTTAAATCATGACCCAAATTCAGTAGAAGACAAATAATTGATATATTTGACTTTATATGTATTTAAAATTTCTATATATTGAGAGACTCAATAAATAAAGCTAAAAGACAAAAAAAAAAAAAAGAAATAGGGAAACGGACTTGGCCCAGTGGTTGGGGTGTCCATCTACCACATGGGAGGTCCGCTGTTCAGACCCTGGGCCTCCTTGACCCATGTGGAGCTGGCCCATGCACGGTGCTGATGCGTGCAAGGAGTGCCCTGCCATGCAGCAGTGTCCCCCACGTGGGGGAGACCCACGCGCAGGGAGTGCGCCCAGTAAGGAGAGCCACCCAGCTGGAAAGAAAAGTGCAGCCTGCCCAGGAATGGCGCCGCCCACACTTCCCCTGCCGCTGAAGACAACAGAAGCAGACAAAGAAACAAGACGCAGCAAATAGACACAGAGAACAGACAACCGGGGGGGGGGGGGGGGGGGGATTAAATAAATAAATCTTTAAAAAAAAAGAAATAGAAGAAAATATTTTAACATACATAACAAACTAAGTTTAATGTTCATAAAATATAAAAGCTCCTACCATTAGAAAATAAGCCAATAGAAATTCTTTTTTTTTAATCTCTCACAACTAATTAGTTTAATACTTATTTAAGGGATGTGAACAGCAGGAAGATGTAAGTGAAAGGCTTGTTTTAAAAACATTCACCAAGAGGTGGGGCAAGATGGCGTCTGAGGGAGTGCACCTCACAATCTCTCCTGCAAAGAAGTGGCTGAGTAGGGTTGGAATCGTGCCATAGCAGGCTGTTTCTGGGGCTTGCAAGGCAGGAGGTGTATGGACATTGATTTGGAGAGACTGTGACAGAAGTAGTGCTTGCTAAAGGTAGAATTGTGGGTTACTAGCACAGAGGTCAGAAGTTGTGGGGAGGCAGGACCCTCCCCCCAGGGCTGGCAGCCGCAGTGTTCCCAGAAAACTGCCAGTTGTGTGGTGGCATCCCCAGTACCATGATCCCCAGATGCATGGTCCCCAGGTCCTTGTTCCCTAAGTCCCTATAGCCCACATTCCACAGACCTACATACCCTGAGTCTGTAATATCCCGGACTTCCCTGTTCCCAAATCCAGCATTCCCAGAGGTCCAAGATTACCCTAGCCCTCTGGTTTTGGACTGACTCAGTGAATGGGATGAATTCGGTGGGAGGTGCAGAGGAGCCAAATGAGTGCAGGTTCAATTTTCCAGTTGCCCCCCCTCCTTTTTTGGGGGGGGAGGGGCTTGGAGGAATAAATCAGCTGGCTTGGGGAAAGCCTGGGAAGAAAGAAGTGGTGAATCTGCTGAGAAAGACCAATTTACCTAAACACCCTGGGACAGAAAACTTGGCTGGAAGAAGTTGGAATCAGAAAATCAACTAGCCCTCCTTAGCACACCGAAGGGAGAGGGACTGTAGAAGGTGCTTTCCAAGCTTCCAATAGCATACTTGAGGTTCCTGGTGAGGTGTGGGTGCTCTCTCTCTGGAAATTAAGAGTCATTGTTTTCTGTGCTGAGCTGGTTCAACAAGGACCCACTTGAATCTCCTACCGGACCTCTCAGGCAGTTTTCCTGCTACCCTGGGAGAGAGGGAAGTGAGGAAGGGAGAAAGGGGGAAACATCAGATTCCTAAGCATTTTATTTAACTGAAAAGAGGGTTCTTTGCTTGAAACTTTGTCTGTATTTTGTTGGTTTGTCTTCTCATTTTTCCTTCCTCTTTATCTCCCCAAGGCCCTTTTTCCTTTCTTTCTTTTTTCTTTTCTCTATTTCTTTATCTTGCTTTCTTTGCCCCACTTTTGTCCCTTTTCTTTCTTTCTTTCTTTCTTTCTTTCTTTCTTTCTTTCTTTCTTTCTTTCTTTCTTTCTTTCTCATCTTTTTTATTTTTTTTATATTAGGTGCTGCAGGGAGCACTTCACATTTGCTGTATTCCATTTCCTCTTTTCTGTGTGTATTGATTTTGGCCACCAACATTATCCCCTTTCCTCTACATCTTTCTATCCTCCATCATTTATTGTTTTCTTATATTACACTTCTCTTTGTTTGGCCCCCAATTTTTCTGACTTTTTATTTCTAATACCTTTGTTCTGTTTTCTGTCTTATATTCACTCTTTATATTATTGTCCTTTCTTTTCTCTTTCCCTCTCACCTGAACACACTGGCCTTTTAATTCACACTATATTCCTCCCCATATTCAGTTTACTGTCTCATTATAGGTACTCTACTTTTCTTACTGTTATAACTCTACAAGCTTGCATGAGTCTAATATCCATTCTCCATGATCTCACATGGTTCCTCTGTTAATACTTACTATCAATACTACTATTTTTCATTTTCTTTTCTTACTCCTCTTGCTTTCTCTGGCCCTAATATTTTCCTTCAAGTGAACTTAGCCAACAACAAGGAAATAGAATACAAACAAAGTGACAAAGAGAAGACTTAAAATGCATACAAAAACAACTAATTAAAGCCCAAATTAGACAAAGAAGCTAAGCAACTGATTAAAACTGTCTAGATAAAATGATGATCAGACAGCAACAAAACTACAAACCAAACTAATAATCAGGAAAATATACCCCAGTCCAATGAACAAACTAAAAACCAGGAAGAGGAGCAGAACATTGAACAAGTAATTAAAACTCTCAAAACATATATTAGGAACCAATTTGAGGAAGTGAAGGAAGAGATTAAGAATATAAAGAAAATACTTGGAGAGAATACAGAAGAAATTGCAATCATATAGAAAAAGATAACAGATATGATGGTGATGAATGGTACAATTCAAGAAATTGAAAATACACTCTCAGCAAATAACAGCAGACTCTAAGAGGCAGAGGAAAGAATTAGTGATGTGGAACACAGTACATCTGAAAATCAAACAGATAGTAGAACTCAACAATAAAAAGATAGAAAAAAATCCAACAGGGACTTAGGGACCTGAATAACAATGCAAAACACACAAACATATGCATCATAGGCATCCCAAAAGGAGAAGAGAAGGGAAAGGGGACAGAAGGTGTGTTGGAGGAAATAATGGCTGAAAACTTCCCAAAACTATTGAGGGAAATGGATGCACATGTCCAGGAAGCACAATGCACCCTAAACAGCATAAATCCCAACAGGCCTACCCCAAGACATATACTTGTCGAATTATCCAATGCTCAAGACAAAGAAAAAATACTGAAAACAGCAAGACAAAAGAGAACCATCACATAAAAGGAAGCTCCATAAGATTAACTCCTGATTTCTCATCTGAAACCATGGAGGCAAGAAGGCAGTGGTATGACATAGTCAAGGTACTAAAAGAAAAAATTTTCCAACCAAGAATACTCTATCCAGCAGTTAGCATTCAAAAATAATGGAAAGTTCAAAATATTCACAGATAAACAGAAACTAGGAGAGTATGCCAACAAGAAACCTGCCCTTCAAGAAATACTAAAGGGAGTTCTGCAGGAAGAAAGAAAAAAGCAAGAGAGACAGACTTGGAGGAGAGTGTAAGAGCAACTAAAAAGACAAAAAAAAAAAAAAAGGAAAAAATCAAACAAAATATGACAAACATGAATCCAAAGAAAATATAGCTAGTATAAGTAATTCCTTTAAAGTAATAACACTGAATGTCAATGGATTAAATTCACCTGTCAAGAAACTCAGACTGGAAGATTGGATAAGGAAATATGACCCATCTATATGCTGTCTACAAAAAACACATCTTAGACCTAGGGATTCAAGGAGGTTGAAAGCAAATGGCTGGAAAACAATCTTACAAGCAAATAATAACCAAAAAAGGGCAGGAGTAGCTATATTACTATCAGACAAAATAGACTTTAAATGCAAAACAATTGTGAGAGACAAAGATAGACACTACATATTAGTGAAAGGGATAATCTTTCAAGAAGAAAGAACAATCATAAACATTTATGCTCCTAACAAGGGTGCCTCCAAATACATGAGGTAAACACTGGAAAAACTGAGTGAAGGAATAGATGCCTCTATTGTTATAGAGGGGGACTTTAAGACACCACTATCAACCTTGGACAAACATCTCAAAAGAGAATCAATAAAGAAACAAAGACTTTGAACAGTATATTAGAGGAGCTAGACCTAATAGATATATACAGATTATTACACACAAATACAGCAGGATATACATTCTTCTCAGGTGCACATGGATCATTCTCTAAGATAGACCACATGCTAGGCCACAGAGAAAGTCTCAGTGAATTCAGAAAGATCAAAATCATACAAAATAATTTCTCTGACCACAGTGGAATGAAGCTGGAAATCTGCAAGGGCCAGAGACCCAGATTTGGCAATAAGATATGGAAGTTAAACAACACACTCTTAGAAAAACAGTGGGTCAAGGAGGAAATCTCAAAAGAAATTAATAACTACCTTTAAACTAATGAAAATGATGACACAACATATCAAAACTTATGGGATGTGGCAAAAGCAGTACTGAGAGGGAAATTTTAGCCATAAATTCATACATCAGAAAAGAAGAATAAGCTAAAATTGTAGCCCTAACTGCACATTTGGAGGAATTAAAAAAAAAAAAAACTATACCCAAAGGAAGAAGAAAGAAAGAAATAACAAAGATCAGAGCAGAACTAAATGAAATAGAAAATAAGAAAGCACTCAAAAAAAATAAACAAAACCAAGAGCTGGTTCTTTGAGAAGATCAATAAAATTGACAAACCCTTAGCTAGACTAACAAAGAAAAAAAGAGAGAACATGCAAATACTCAAAATAAGAAATGAGAAAGGAGATATCACCACTGACCCCGCAGAAATAAAGATTATCATAAGAGGATACTCTGAAAAACTATATGCCAACAAGAAGGACAATTTAGAGGAAATGGACAAATTCCTAGAAACTCATAAGCAGCCTACATTAATGAAAGAAGAAATTGATGATGTTAACAAACTAATCACAAGTAAAGAGATAGAATCAGTCATAAAAACTTCCAAACTAAGAAGAGCCCTGGGCTAGATGGCTTCACAGGTGAATTCTACCAAATATTCCAGAAAGAACTAACACCAATCTTGCTTAACCTCTTCCAATAAATTGAAACAGAAGGAACATTGCCTAACTCATTCTATGATGCCAACATTACTCTAGTACCAAAGCCAAACAAAGACACCATAAGAAAGGAAAATTAAAGACCAATCTCTCTAATGAACCTAGGTGCAAAAATCCTTAACAAAATACTTGCTAATCATTTTCAACAACACATTAAATGAATTATACACCATGACCAAGTGGAATTCATTCCTGGTATGCAAGGATGGTTCAACATAGAAAATCAATTAATGTAATACACCATATAAACAGATTGAAGGGAAAAAATAAAATAATCATATCTATAGATACAGAAAAAGCATTTGACAAAACACAGCACCCTTTCTTGATAAGAACACTGCAAAATATTAGAATAGAAGGATACTTTCTGAACATGATGGAGAGTATACATGAAAAACACACAGCAAACATCATTTAAAATGGTGAAACCCTAAAATCTTTCCCTCTAAGATCAGGAACAAAACAAGGATGCCCACTATCTCCCCTTCTACTTAACATAGTCTTAGAAAGACTTGCTTGAGCACTGAGGCAAGAACCAGATATGAAAGGCATCCAAATTGGAAAGGAAGAAGTCAAAATTTCACTATTTGCAGATGATAAGATCCTATATATAGAAAACCCTAAGAAGTCTACCACAAAGTTTCTAGAACTTATAAATGAGTTCAGTAAAGTCTCAGATTACAAGATCAATATGCAAAAATCAGTAGCATTTCTGTACACCAATAATGAGCAATCTGAGGAGAAAATCAAGAAACAAAAACCATTTACAATAGTAAATTTAAAAATCAAATACCTAGGAATAATTTTAAGTAAAGATGTAAAAAACTTATACACAGAAAACTACACAACACTGTTCAAGGAAATCAAAGAAGATCTAAATAAATGAAAGAATATTCCCTGTTCATGGATAGGAAGATTAAATATTATTAAGATGTCTATCCTACCAAAACTGATCTACACATTCAATGCAATCCCAATAAAAATCAACACAACATTCTTTAATGAACTAGAGAAACTAACTATGAAATTTATTTGGAAAGGAAAGAGGCCCCACATAGCCAAAGACATATTGAAAAAGAAAAATGAAATTGGAAGAATCACACTACCTGACTTCAAAACACACTACAAAGCTACAGTACTGAAAGCAGCATGGTATTGGCACAAGGAGAGACTCACTGACAAATGAAACTGAATTGAGAGTTCTGATAGAGATCCTCATGTATACAGCCATATGGTATTCGACAAGGCCACCAAACCCTCTCAACTGGGAGAGAATGGCCTCTTCAACAAATGGTGCCTGGAGAACTGGATATCCATATGTAAAAGAATGAAAAAGGATTACCAACTCACACCTTATACAAAAATCAACTCAAGATGGATCAAAGACCTAAATATAAGAGTCAAGACCATAAAGATTTTGGAAAGCAATGTAGGGAAGCATCTACAAGACCTTGTAATAGGAAATGGCTTCATGAACTTCACACCAAAAGCACAAGCAGCAAAAGAACAAATAGATATATGGGACTTCCTCAAAATTAAAGCCTTCTGTACCTCAAAGGAATTTGTCAAGAAAGTGAAAAAAGAGCCTACACAATGGGAGAAAATATTTGGTAACCATATATCTGATAGGAGATATATCCTGCATATATAAAGAACTTCTATATCTCGAAAATAAAAAGACAAACAACCCATTTTAAAAGTGGGAAAAAGATTTGAACAGACACTTTTCCAAAGAAGATATACAAATGGCTAAAAAGCACAGGAAAAAATGCTCCGAATCTCTAGCTATTAGGGAAATGCAAATCAAAACAACAATGAGATACCAATTTACTCCCATAAGACTGGCAGCTATCAAAAAATCAGAAGACAACAAGTGCTGGAGATGTTCTGGAGTAATGGGAAGACTCATCCACTGCTGGTGGGAATGCAGAAGTAGCCAGCCATTCTGGAGGACAGTTTGGTGTTTTCTCAAAAAACTAGCTATAGATTTGCCATATGACTCAGCAATTCCACTGCTGAGTGTATACCCAGTAGAACTGGAAAGAAGGAAACAAACTGATATATATACACCAATGTTTATAGCAGTGCTATTCACTATTGCCAAAAGTTGGATCAACCAAAATGCCCATCAACAGATGAATAGATTAATAAAATGTGATATAGACATACAATGGTATACTACTCATCTATAAGAATGAATACAGTACAAACAAATGTGATAACATAGATAAATCTTGAGAACCTTATGTTGAGTGAAGCAACCAAGGCATTGAACTCTCTGATGTGAAATAAGTAAACCAAGCTGTCTC
Organism: Dasypus novemcinctus; assembly: GCF_030445035.2. Lineage (NCBI taxonomy): Eukaryota > Metazoa > Chordata > Mammalia > Cingulata > Dasypodidae > Dasypus > Dasypus novemcinctus. The sequence goes on along the minus strand of NC_080685.1, from coordinate 107,897,528 downwards.
AGAGAGCTAGAGACTGGATGATAGGTTTAAAGGAAGTTGGGCGTAGAGGAAGGTTGCAAGCTCACACCTACATGGGTGAAGTCTATGATAAGCTGGATGTAAGTATTGTACAGGGAAGGGATAAAATGGGGTATAGGGATAACTTTGGGTGGGGTTTTGTGAGCTTGTGGAGGGCTAGGGATGGGAGGAAGGGTAAGATGGCCCAAGAAAATGGGGGGGGGGGGGACATTTGAACATAGGAGATTGTCAAGTATGTGGTTGAAAATAAGTAGAGAAAACTCTTTAGAAAATATAATAAGGAAGGTTACCTGTTTAAGATGCTTAAGGAGGGGCATCTAAATCAGGGCAAGCTTCTTGGGAGTGTGTGAGTGCTCATTTTGTCATAGTGGGTTATATCATTGGGTGGAGACCCATACAATGAGAGTGAAGCTATACACACATCCTGGGGAGGACTGATGTTCTCAAACAGAGGGAATTGTATCTCTCAAGAGAATTGGTGGCTCCTAATGGGTTAGGGCAGTCAAGTATGTCAAGCTCTCAACATTGTTGCAAGTATCTCTCAATATGGTCCTTCAAGTAATGAAGATTGACTGTGACTGTGGACCCTGAGGGGAGGGGGAAAGAGGTATTGAATAGATGGAATCAGTGTAACTGTGGGGCAATGGAAGTGTTCCACAAGATCATGCAATGATGGATATAGGACATGTTAAATTACACCAAAAATGTATAAAAGTCTATAGGTTAAAATGTAAACCATAATGTAAAACATAAGATAACTAAAAATTTAGAAAATTGTATAGTATAAAATATAAACCATAATGTAAACCCAAGTAGAACCATGTTTGAAAGCTATTGTTTCAGTATCTGTATGTCAGCTGCAGCAAATATAATATGAGCATGTAAAAAGATCATTGCTGGGGAAGGGACAAAGGCTTTGATGTTGGAAAAATGGGAGTACCATATATTGTATATGTGAATTACTGTGATCTAAAACTTTTCTGAAGACAAATGTAATAAGTAGGGAAAAAAAAGAAAGGATGTAGACATTGAGGAATAAATGGAAGAAATTGCCTTGCCACTGTACATACAGGGCAACACCTATAGCAGTGATGAAAGGCAAAACATCAAAAACAAAGCTTTTTCATTTTTTCCATTTTTGATATCCCAATTTATTTTTATTTATTTAAGTTTTCTAAATTACAATGTATTCTATATCTAACCTTTAAACTCATCACTATATTCCATTTTAATATTAATGGAACCTGGCAATTTATTAGGCTTCATTTTTAAAGAAGTTTCAGACCACAGATAAGTTCAACTATGGCAAGGGAGGAACACAGGTGTGGGGTGTTATGTATACAGGGTACATAAAAATATTTGGATATTTTATAGTGGTTTCACTTAAAAACAACAACTGAGAGAGTGCCGAGCTCCTAGCCAGGGAAGCTCTGTCACATTCCCCAATGGAATAACAACAATCCCCCAAGTGCAATGGCAAAGACCAATAAAGAAAGATGGTCCAAAAATGAGCCCTTGATACTGACGACTATGCTTATGAGCCTGTGAGCCTGAAATATGAACTAGGCCTAGAGCTACAGGGTGTCTAAGAGTTACCTTCTGAGAGCCTCCATGTTGCTCAAATGTGGCCACTCGCTAAGCCAAACTCAGCATGTAAACGCATTACCATCCCCTCAGCATGGGACATGACTCCCAGGGATGAGCCTCCCTGGTGCCAAGGGATTACTATCAAGCATCAGCTGATGATGTAACTAGAAAAAGACCTTGAATAAAAGGGTCAACTCAGACCAGCAGAATATCTCAGCCCGCATGTAATACCAGGTGTTAAAACCTGCTTTATGACTTTGGATAAAAGGGGGAAGTGGAAAGGACAAATGAGTTTATATGGCTTGAGTCTCCAAAATGAAGTTGGGAGGTCATCAGAGGGGTATGCTTACACATGCCTCAGCAGGGTACCAGAGACAGCCAAAGTAGATAGAAACCCAGTTACTGGTTCTCCTAAGGGCTACAGAGACCCACAGGTTCTACAGTCTTGGCAGATGGTTCTGGAGTTCATTGCCATGTCAGTTGGCCCTACTTCAGATTTTGTGTTCCTGAGTGTGATGGAGTTGGACTTAGATATGATCTGTCTAAACATGCCTCTTCTGTTACTTTTACCAGATCTATGGTTGGCACCAGGGTTGGTGTATACTCATGAGACCTGAATCTCTGGACTGTCCATGTAATAGCGAGGTCCTGAGCCTTAGCAGACTTGTAACTCCTACCATCTGGTTTATTGGACTTACCCTGGCCAGCTAACAAGGAGGTGAAGAAGGTCAAAAAACCACCACACCAGGGAGCCAAGAGTGCCTACAACTGCAAACAGGAGAATTGCATTCATCATACCTGTGGAATCTAAGCCCCCTCTTGATATAGAGGTGGAATAGAGATAACCATCCCAAGGTCCACAGGCTATGAATTAGAATGGACTTACTGATATTCTACTATGAAACTATTGTGATTAGTAATGGAAGAAATAGTAGCATTGATGTGGAGAAAGTGGCCATGGTAGCTGCTGAGTGTAGGGAGAGGGACAAAGAGATATGATGTGGGACATTTTCAGGACTTGGAGTTTTCCTGTGTGGTACTGTATGGGCAGATGCTGGACATTGTATGTCCTGCCATGTCCCACTGGGTGGACTGGGGGAGAGTGTAAACTACAATGTGAACTATTATTCATGTGGTGCAGCAGTGCTCCAAAATGTATTGACCAAATGCAATGAATGTGCCACGATGATGAAAGAGGTTGTTGATGTGGGAGGAGTGGGGTGAGGTGGGTGGGGGGGTATATGGGGACCTCATATTTTTTAATGTTACATTTAAAAAAAAAATAAAGAAGGAAAAATAAATAAATAAATAAACATGTTCACCAAAATGTGTGGCTAAACAAAGCACCACAGAATATTCAAGCCAAAAGTAAAGTCACTTTTAAAAGTTTCACTATCTATAATCACTATCAAAAATAAACCCCAATATTGCTTTTGTTAGAATATACATTTTTTTCCTAGTCCATATTTTATTCCTCCATCCCATGGATCCAGGCATAGTGATGTGCACTCCACCTCTGTATCGAGAGGGGGCTTAGAATGGATGCGATTCTTCTGATTGCAGTTGTGGGCACTCTCATTTCCCTGGTGTGGTGGTTGGCCATCTTCACCCCCCTGTTAGCTGACCTGGGTAAGTCCAACCAACTGGAGAATAGGAGTTGTAACTATGCTGAGGCTCAGGGCCCAGCTGGCACATGGGAAGTTCAGAGATTCAAGTCCCCTGGGTATATACCAACCCCAGCACCAACCACAG